>NC_091226.1:15152815-15165315 GCF_040958095.1 Procambarus clarkii | reverse complement strand
TCACCTCTTGGATGCTGTCTCTCAATTACCAACAGCTATGCAAGTTTCTAAACCTATTGGGCTATATCACATGTATATATGAAACTACAAATGGAGTCTCCACCACATAACTTCTCTATGCATTCCATGTGTTTATGAATCAAACACTGAAAATATCCCCTTTCTAATCTCTGTTGCTCATTTGGTCTCAGTTTTATGATGTTATGAAAGAGATGTCATCGTCTTGCCTATATATTGAGATCGTCAGGGCTGACAGTCCACAAGTGAGTATGTAAAAGTATAGACGACATTCGTCTCTTCACTAGATGCGTCGCGGAATAGCTTTCTTTTAAATGACGAGTAGTACAAATGATAGAGCTGCTTCTGAATGAGTAAAACCCATTAACAATAGTGTAAATTAGTGTAAATAATAGATCCCGTGATAAATAATCCACGTACATCATCCTATTAAACTTGCATTGATATATTTTTTTCCATCGAGTAGTTTAGCATTAGTGTGGCCTATGGCATTTCCTGGCTTAACTATAGATCACCCCTGGTTGAAAGTACTTAGCTTAGACCAGCTTACACCAATCAGAAGCCAGCATCCACACCCACTTAAGCCGTATAAATAAAGTGACATCCGGTTACTTAATCAAGGACGACCTCACTAACACACAACGTCAAAGCACTCCACTAATTGGCTGCACCAGACCACATGATGTCAGAAGATAACCAGATGTTATCTTGCTTGTCCATAATAGTACATACGAAGTCAAGATATTCCATCAATCTCATTACAGGTGTTGATAACCTATCAAAAGTGTAATATTTTCATTAATTCCTATATACTACTTGTGTTTAAGTATTTACCTTGTTACATGTTGGCCAGACCACACACTAGAAGGTGAAGGGACGACGACGTTTCGGTCCGTCCTGGACCATTCTTACAATCTACTTGAGAATGCTCCAGGACGGACCGAAACGTCGTCGTCCCTTCACCTTCTAGTGTGTGGACTGGTCAACATACTGTGACTTATCGCCTGCATATGGATTTTGACTGATGATTTCCATATATTGCTAACACTTATAGCAGAGCCAGGATTCGTCGCAACTATACGTGCTCCCCCTTACGAAACCTATACATCTTTCTGTCTATTATAACGTTTTAGTCTGGGTATATTATCTAGCTTACGAGTTTCGAAACCTCGCGACCAAAGTCATTACTGATATTGACAACCTCTAAGTGCTAAGTGATAGTGGTTGTCTTATGCGTATATTTAAACTGCATTACAAGAGTTTAAAGCCAACAGGAATGATTATACGGAACAAGAAGAGTGAGTTGTAATATTAGAAACAAAGTTAAGTCATACTCGAATGATTCACACGGGGATGCTCGAGGTTTTACCTGGATGTGTGCTGTGTCGTGGTTCTATAGTTTACCTGAACCCCTGAAGCCATCTTTGTGCCTGGATATGGACTGTGTTGTGGTTCTATAGTCTACCTGAACCCCTGATGCCCTCTGTGCCTGGATATGGGCTGTGGTGTGGTTCCATAGTCCCCCTGAGGCCCTCTTTGTGCCTGGATATGGGCTGTGTTGTGGTTCTATAGTCTACCTGAACCCCTGAAGCCCTCTTTGTGCCTGGATATGGGCTGTGGTGTGGTTCCATAGTCCCCCTGAGACCCTCTTTGTGCCTGGATATGGGCTGTGTCGTGGTTCTATAGTCCCCCTGAACCCCTGAAGCCCTCTTTGTGCCTGGATATGGGCTGTGTCGTGGTTCTATAGTCCCCCTGAAGCCCTCTTTGTGCCTGGATATGGGCTGTGTCGTGGTTCCATAGTCCCCCTGAAGCCCTCTTTGTGCCTGGATATGGGCTGTGTCGTGGTTCCATAGTCCCCCTGAAGCCCTCTTTGTGCCTGGATATGGGCTGTGGTGTGGTTCTATAGTCCCCCTGAGGCCCTCTTTGTGCCTGGATATGGGCTGTGTTGTGGTTCTATAGTCCCCTGAACCCCTTAAGCCTCCTTTGTGCCTGGATATGGGCTGTGGTGTGGTTCTATAGTCCCCCTGAGGCCCTCTTTGTGCCTGGATATGGGCTGTGTTGTGGTTCTATAGTCCCCTGAACCCCTTAAGCCTCCTTTGTGCCTGGATATGGGCTGTGGTGTGGTTCTATAGTCGGCCTGAGGCCCTCTTTGTGCCTGGATATGGGCTGTGGTGTGGTTCTATAGTCCCCTGAACCCCTGAAGCATTCTTCAACACACATTAGCTCATAACAGCCCGAACTCTCAACAAATGGGTAGCGATTTCTACATTATCTTAACCAATATTACAAATGCAACTAACTATAAATCGAGTGATAGATTAAATTGGGTTGCTTGAAATAGCACATTTCTGGTTAGTTTAACAGGTTGAAATGCAGACGTAGTGCCAAATCAGAAGGATAGACTGCATAACCAAATCACGAGGATAGACTGCATAACCAAGCAACGATGATAGACTGCATAACCAAGGAACAAAGATAGCCTGCATAACCAAATCACAAGGATAGCCTGCATAACCAAATCACAAGGATAGACTGCATAACCAAATCACAAGGATAGACTGCATAACCAAATCACAAGGATAGACTGCATAACCTAGCAACGAGGATAGCCTGCATAACCAAATCACGAGGATAGACTGCATAACCAAGGAACAAGGATAGACTCCATAACCTAGCAAATTACATTTGATTCCGGTAATCTCTATGAATAAGTACTCACAGGAAAGCACCATCTTGACTGCTAAATCTCCTTCGACGACAGACGATTGAGGATTGATAGATAGACGATTGAGGTCGTCTATCTCAAGATAGACATGTAACTTGAAGCCCGTGTGGGCGCTCCCTCCACGCTAATGATAACTGGAATTGGTTAGTTAGTTTGTGTGTTTCTGGCTGAATAATATCAGAGATATGATCATGACTTCCTTGTTCAGAGCTGCTCAGTGCACATAGGAACTCTGATACACCATCTCCCCCCCCCCCCACTCCCTTCTCTCACACTGGGGGGTGGGGGTCTTCACACACACACACACACACACACATAGGGGGCCTCGTAGCCTGGTGGATAGCGCGCAGGACTCGTAATTCTGTGGCGCGGGTTCGATTCCCGCACGAGGCAGAAACAAATGGGCAAAGTTTCTTTCACCCTGAATGCCCCTGTTACCTAGCAGTAAACAGGTACCTGGGAGTTAGTCAGCTGTCACGGGCTGCTTCCTGGGGTGTGTGTGTGTGTGGTGTGGAAAAAAAGTAGTAGTTAGTAAACAGTTGATTGACAGTTGAGAGGCGGGCCGAAAGAGCAAAGCTCAACCCCCGCAAACACAACTAGGTGAAAACACACACACACACATAAATATATACCGAGTCTGTCTCTCTCTCTCTCGTTCTCAGAAAGAGAACTTGAGAGAGAGAGAGACAGAGAGACAGAGAGAGAGACAGAGAGAGAGACAGAGAGAGAGAGACAGACAGAGACCTACAAACCATGATTGTGAGAGACCGAGGCGATTGTGCGGGAACACAAACCTCACCATCACCACCATCACCATCACCTGCTGCTGCTGCTGAGTGGGTGTCGTAGCGAGAGTGAAGAGCAGGAGTCTGGTGTCATGCTAATGATAAAATTCCTTACGGGGCGGATGGCTCCCTCAGGACACTCATATACCACCTATCATGTCTACTGAGGCTCCTGGCTGTCTTACCTACAGTTCTCCTTGTTGCTCTAACAACTTTGTTTCCCTTCCGGTAGGTACTTCCTTGTTCGAAGTAATAACATCACTTATACAGGTTCTTGGTGTCTGATACACGTTTCAGGGGGAAGAGAAGTATCAGGGGGAAAGCTGCAATCTATTACGACACTGGGAAGGGGTCAGGATATATGGGATGGGACGGGGGGAAAGGAATGGTGCCCAACCACTTTTGGACGGTCGGGGGATTGAACGCCGACCTGTATGAAGTGAGACCGTCGCTCTACCGTCCAGCCCAAGTGATTGGGACTCATTTAGGGAATGATTCGCTGACAAGTGAGAGAGGAACGAAGCGCGTCTTTGCTCGTGCGCGCCGATCATTGAGTAAGCATTCGTAGGTCTGAATATTTCTTTATATCTGTTCAATTGTGTTCACTCTACAGTTTGGCCCCACAGGCTTCATACCTCCTTCCCTCCCTCCCTCCCTCCTCTCCCTCTCCCCCCCCTCCCTCTCTCTCTCTCTTCCTCCCTCTCTCTCTCTCTTCCTCCCTCTCTCTCTCTCTTCCTCCCTCTCTCTCTCTCTTCCTCCCTCTCTCTCTCTCTTCCTCCCTCTCTCTCTCCCTCTCACTCACTCCCTCTCACACTCTCCTCCCCCTCTCTCTCTCCCTCTCTCCCTCTCTCTCCCTCCCTCCTCTCCCTCTTCTTTCTCCCCCCCCCCTCTTTCCACTCTCTCTCTCTCCCCCCTCTCTCTCTCTCTCTCTCTCCCCCCCCCTCTCTCTCTCTCTCTCTCTCTCCCCCCCTCTCTCTTCCCCCCCCCCTCTCTCCCTCTCACTCACTCCCTCTCACACTCTCCCCTCTCTCTCCCTCCCTCCCCCTCTCCCTCCCTAATACTTCCTCAAGCGAGAGACCGCTAATCTAATACACTTACCATTACAATTACACATAATATTCTATCATTCTCTTCCCCTTCCTTGTTTCATCATATTTTTTATGTAGTAAATCACATCGATTCTCATAACGAATTCCATCCTTGAACCACTGTCCTCATCTTCGTTGTGTTCTCTCTCTCTATTCTCTCTCTCTCCATTCTCTCTCTCTCTCCATTCTCTCTCTCTCTCCATTCTCTCTCTCTCTCCATTCTCTCTCTCTCTCCATTCTCTCTCTCTCTCCATTCTCTCTCTCTCTCCATTCTCTCTCTCTCTCCATTCTCTCTCTCTCTCCATTCTCTCTCTCTCTCCATTCTCTCTCTCTCTCCATTCTCTCTCTCTCTCCATTCTCTCTCTCTCTCCATTCTCTCTCTCTCTCCATTCTCTCTCTCTCTCTCCATTCTCTCTCTCTCTCCATTCTCTCTCTCTCTCCATTCTCTCTCTCTCTCCATTCTCTCTCTCTCTCCATTCTCTCTCTCTCTCCATTCTCTCTCTCTCTCCATTCTCTCTCTCTCTCCATTCTCTCTCTCTCTCCATTCTCTCTCTCTCTCCATTCTCTCTCTCTCTCCATTCTCTCTCTCTCTCCATTCTCTCTCTCTCCATTCTCTCTCTCTCCATTCTCTCTCTCTCCATTCTCTCTCTCTCCATTCTCTCTCTCTCCATTCTCTCTCTCGTGTTTCAGGGTCTCTGGAATATATTTTGGCTAATCTACCAATATGACAAATTATTTATTGCAAATTCAGGGAGCAAACGAACACTCATCAGAATCAAGTGTGAATATGATTCTTGTGTGCTGGAGAGAGAGGGAGGAGAGAGAGAGGTGCGATTACGTCCGCGGTGTTCATCACAGCACTAAGAACAAACTGCCTGGAATTATGCTAAATGGTTCCACTCTTAATGCGTCCAGGGGGTAGAGCTTCTCTAATGTTCCTGGGCATTATCGTGCTGAACAGCACTACGACCTCTCTCATGCTCTCTCTCTCTCTCTCTACTCTCTCTCTCTCCCTCATGTTCCCCCCTTCCTATCTCTCCCTCTTTCTTTCTCGCTCTTTAGCCATCTTCCAAACCATTTCATCCTCTATACACAGAAATCACAATAGCGTGATGTATTAAATGAAGAAATCCACAAGGGCCGTGACGAGGGTTCGAACTTGCGTCTGAGAGGATCCCACACGCTGCCTTAATCGACTGAGCTACGACAGGGTTAACAA
The DNA here is from genome assembly GCF_040958095.1 of Procambarus clarkii. Taxonomy (NCBI): domain Eukaryota; kingdom Metazoa; phylum Arthropoda; class Malacostraca; order Decapoda; family Cambaridae; genus Procambarus; species Procambarus clarkii. The sequence continues at coordinate 15,159,480 of NC_091226.1, read as the reverse complement.
TAAAATCAGGATGAGTTTCAGGTTGCAATTCTTTTGACCATGTCGTAGCTCAGTTGATTAAGGCAGCGTGTAGGATCGTCTTGGACGTAGGTTCGAGCCCTCGTCACGGCCCTTGTGGATTTGTTCATCTCCTCCTCAATCACGTCAATATAGACAACATAGGCATTACTTGCTTGAGAGTCACAATAACGTGGCTAAAGTATGTTGACCAGACCACACACTAGAAGGTGAAGGGACGACGACGTTTCGCTCCGTCCTGGACCATTCTCAAGTCGATTGAGAATGGACCGTCATTCGGTCCAGGACGGACCGAAGCGTCGTCGTCCCTTCACCTTCTAGTGTGTGGTCTGGTCAACATCTCCAGTGCTTCTTAGTGCTGTACAATATCTTATAGCAACGAAACACTAAGCAGCCCCTCCACCTCGACCTCGAAATATTTTCCATAAATTTAACAATTCAAATCCTCCAACCTCACCTCTCATTTGACATTTTCAAGGAGCGACCTTTCACATATCTAGAAATTCAGGCTTTGACCTTATTTGGGGCACGTATAGTTCAGCGTATCAATCATGACCTTTAACCCGATGCAAAATGGTCAAAATACATCGAGGGACTTGTGCAAAAGGCCTAAAAAAATTCAGTATCAGATTGCATTCATTGCATTCAGTCCGTGAGCATCGAAATCCTCACTAAATGCTGTCATTCATAGCATGAATCCTGTTATCGTGAGTTACTGGATAACTTCTAACTTATGAAGTAATGAGTTACTTCTAACTTGGAATTGGGTACACTAAGTTAAAATTGAAGACGTGTAAGTTAACGTAGGAGGTAAATAGCCAACTGATCTTTAATATGGCTGAAACTGTCGACATGTTTAAATTATGCTGAACTGCCCTACTTAAATATGAAGGGTCAAGTTTATTAAAGTTGTGGGTGGCTGGGGTATGGGGGAGAGGGGGGTATGGGGGAGAGGGGGGTATGGGGGGGTATGGGGGGGTATGGGGTATGGGGGGTATGGGGGGGGGTATGGGGGGGTATGGGGTATGGGGGGGTATGGGGTATGGGGGGGTATTGGGGGCTATTGTGATTGTGTGGGTGTACTCACCGAATTGTACTCGTATAGTTGTGCTTGCGGGGGTTGAGCTTTGGCTCTCTGGTCCCGCCTCTCAACTGTCAATCAACAAGGTTGGTTGGGTGGGTGTGTACTCACCTAGTTGTGCTTGCGGGGGTTGAGCTCTGGCTCTTTGGTCCCGCCTCTCAACTGTCAATCAACAGGTGTACAGGTTCCTGAGCCTATTGGGCTCCATCATATCTACATTTGAAACTGTGTATGGAGTCAGCCTCCACCACATCACACATCATGTGTGTGTGTGTGTGTGTGTGTGTGTGTGTACTCACCTAATTGTACTCACCTAATTGTGCTTGCGGGGGTTGAGCTCTGGCTCTTTGGTCCCGCCTCTCAACCGTCAATCAACTGGTGTACAGATTCCTGAGCCTATTGGGCTCTATCATATCTACATTTGAAACTGTGAATGGAGTCAGCCTCCACCACATCACTTCCTAATGCATTCCATTTGCTAACTACTCTGACACTGAAAAAGTTCTTTCTAACGTCTCTGTGGCTCATTTGGGTACTCAGCTTCCACCTGTGTCCCCTTGTTCGCGTCCCACCAGTGTTGAAAAGTTCGTCCTTGTTTACCCGGTCGATTCCCCTGAGGATTTTGTAGGTTGTGATCATGTCCCCCCTTACTCTTCTGTCTTCCAGTGTCGTGAGGTGCATTTCCCGCAGCCTTTCCTCATAACTCATGCCTCTTAGTTCTGGGACTAGTCTAGTAGCATACCTTTGGACTTTTTCCAGCTTCGTCTTGTGCTTGACAAGGTACGGGCTCCATGCTGGGGCCGCATACTCCAGGATTGGTCTTACATATGTGGTGTACAAGATTCTGAATGATTCCTTACACAGGTTCCTGAACGCCGTTCTGATGTTAGCCAGCCTCGCATATGCCGCAGACGTTATTCTCTTTATGTGGGCTTCAGGAGACAGGTTTGGTGTGATATCAACTCCTAGATCTTTCTCTCTGTCTGTTTCATTAAGTACTTCATCTCCTATTCTGTATCCTGTGCCTGACCTCCTGTTTCCACTGCCTAGTTTCATTACTTTGCATTTACTCGGGTTGAACTTCAACAGCCATTTGTTGGACCATTCACTCAGTCTATCCAGGTCATCTTGTAGCCTCCTACTATCATCCTCTGTGTCAATCCTCCTCATAATTTTTGCATCGTCGGCAAACATTGAGAGGAACGAATCTATACCCTCTGGGAGATCATTTACATATACCAGAAACAGTATAGGTCCAAGGACTGACCCCTGCGGGACTCCACTTGTGACGTCTCGCCAATCTGAGACCTCACCCCTCACACAGACTCGTTGTCTCCTGTTGCTTAGGTATTCCTCTATCCACCGGAGTACCTTCCCTCTCACTCCAGCCTGCATCTCCAACTTTCGCACTAGCCTCTTGTGTGGCACTGTATCAAAGGCTTTCTGACAATCCAAAAATATGCAGTCTGCCCACCCTTCTCTTTCTTGCCTTATTTTTGTTGCCTGGTCGTAGAATTCAAGTAACCCTGTGAGGCAGGACCTGCCATCCCTGAACCCATGTTGATGCTGTGTTACAAAGTTCCTTCGCTCCAGATGCTCCACTAGTTTTTTTCGCACAATCTTCTCCATCAGCTTGCATGGTATGCAGGTTAGGGACACTGGCCTGTAGTTCAGTGCCTCCCGTCTATCCCCTTTCTTGTATATCGGGACTACGTTAGCTGCTTTCCAAGTATCTGGCAGTTCCCCTGTTGCCAGTGATTTGTTATACACTATGGAGAGTGGTAGGCTCAGTTCTCTTGCTCCTTCCTTTAGAACCCAAGGGGAGATTCCATCTGGGCCTATAGCCTTCGTCACGTCCAACTCTAGTAAACACTTCCTTACTTCCCCACTGGTAATCTCAAACTCTTCCAGTGGTTCCTGGTTAGCTATTCCCTCACTTACCTCTGGAATTTCTCCTTGTTCTAAGGTGAAGACCTCCTGGAATTTCTTATTCAATTCCTCACACACTTCCTTGTCATTTGTAGTGAATCCTTCCGCCCCTATCCTTAATCTCATAACCTGTTCCTTTACTGTTGTTTTTCTCCTAATGTGGCTATGCAACAATTTAGGCTGAGTCTTTGCCTTGCTTGCGATGTCATTTTCGTATTGTCTTTCTGCCTCTCTTCTCATCCTGACATATTCATTCCTGGCATTCTGGTATCTTTCTCTGCTCTCCAGTGTCCTGTTATTCCTATAGTTTCTCCATGCCCTTTTACTTTGCTGCTTAGCTAGCCTACATCTTTGATTAAACCATGGGTTTCTCGTCTTCATTTCTCTGTTTTCCTTTTGGACTGGGACAAACTTGTTTGCTGCGTCCTTGCACTTCTGCGTGATGTAATCCATCATATCTTGGGCCGTCTTTCCCCTGAGCTCTGTTTCCCATGCTATATCTGTTAGGAATTTTCTTATCCCCTCATAGTTTCCCTTTCGGTATGCTAACCTTTTGGTTTCGGTATCCCTCCTCGAGTTCAATAACCCTTCTTCAATCAAGTACTCAAACACCAGTACACTGTGGTCGCTCATTCCTACTGGGTCCTCAAAACCGATTTCTCTTATGTCGGAGTCGTTCAGAGTGAAGACTAGGTCGAGTCTCGCTGGTTCGTCATTGCCTCTCATCCTTGTGGGTTCTCCGACATGCTGCGTTAAAAAGTTGCTTGTCACCACCTCCAATAGTTTGGCTCTCCACGTATCCTCGCCTCCATGCGGTTCCTTGTTCTCCCAGTCAATCTTTCCGTGATTGAAGTCGCCCATGATGAGCAGGTGGGATCTATTTCTACAGGCAGCAGAGGCTGCCCTCTCAATTATAGTGTTAACTGCCTTGTTGTTGTTTTCATACTCTTGACTGGACTGTGTGTGTGTGTGTGTGTGTGTGTGTGTGTGTGTGTGTGTGTGTGTGTGTGTGTGTGTGTGTGTGTGCGCGCGCGCGCGCGCGCTCACCTAGTTGCGCTTACGTTGGTTTACCATGCAATGATTTCGAGGATCAACATCCCGGCGGCCCGGTCCCAACCAGGCCTCCTAGACATCATAGCTTTGTCTCTCTGACCCCGCCTCTCAACCATCAATCAACTAGCATACATCTCCTTGAGCCTAATTACCCTCGCATACCACTAACCTAAAATAACTTAACCGACCAACCTGAATATAGCAACTATAGCATCGTCAAAAGCAACGGGTTAATCATTTCAACCTTTCACATGTATTGATATACAATTCAATATATTTTTTGATGCCAAACTCTGTAAAAAAAAAAGGAATAGTAGAAGTTAAAATCGGAGCCGAGTGAGGCAACATTCCTTTATCCACAATTACAAAAAAAAATCACAGAGGGAATCACAACTTTTGTGTGGTGAATCCTGTATATGGAAGCGTGAACACTGCTAGGATTTGTAACTGTGTAATATGACAGGCTGGATTGTGTTACCTGGTTCGTTATGGGTAAAAACACTGATTGTTCAGTGTGGAGAGGGAGGGGGGGAGAGAGAAAAGAGAGAAAAGAGGGAGAAAAGAGAGAGAAAAGAGAGAGAAAAGAGAGAGAGAGAGAGAGAGAGAAAAGAGAGAGAGAGAGAGAGAAAAGAGAAAGAGAGAAGAGAGAAAAGAGAAAAGAGAGAGAGAGAAAAGAGAAAAGAGAGAGAGAAAAGAGAGAGAAAAGAGAGAGAGAGGAGACAAGAGAGAGAGAGAGAGAGAAAAAAAAAAAAAGAAAAGAGAAAAGAGAGAAAGACAAAAAGAGAAAAAAAAGAGAAAAGAGAGAGAGAAGAGAGAGAAAAGAGAGAGAGAAGAGAGAAAAGAGAGAGAGGAGAGAAAAGAGAGAGAAAAGAGAGAGGAGAAAAGAGAGAGAAAAGAGAGAGAGGAGAGAAAAGAGAGAGAAAAGAGAGGAGAAAAGAGAGAGAAAAGAGAGAGGAGAAAAGAGAGAGAAAAGAGAGGAGAAAAGAGAGAGAAAAGAGAGAGAGGAGAGAAAAGAGAGAAAAGAGAGAGAGAGAAAAGAGAGAGAGAGAAAAGAGAGAGGAGAGAAAAGAGAGAGAAAAGAGAGAGAGAGAAAAGACACACACACACTACCAACTTACCCTGCACACAATACTTCCTAACACACACGACCTGCAAGAACCAGTCTTCTCCCACAATACCCCCTCCCCCCACTGAACTTGCAACCACATAATTGCTCGTCAATTACCTAATTACATTGTCTTAAACTTACCCGGCATCACGACTGCGTCGGGTAGACGGTCACCTTAAAAAAATTACCAAGGAAACTGCCGGCTGAGCATCTTAAGACCTAACAACCATGTCTAGGTTGTTAAGGAGCATCTCATTTTCTTACGAGGTAATTGCTCACTCTCCTTGACTCACGTAATTGTGAAACGATCGTATTAACTATACCCATTAAACCAACTTAAAAACATCGCTAGGCCACTAAACAAGGCTGTGTTTATCGGTAAACAAGTGGTGAAGTAATTCAAGTTTTTCAATAATTTTTTTTTTAATCGTAGTGGATTAAATCGTAGTCTTAATGAGGGAGTCGGTGGCTGTGCGGATAGAACACTGGACGCGTGATCCTGTGGTCCCGGGTTCGATCCCGGGACCTTCTGTCTCATACTCACTAATGCCTTCTGAACAGCCTTACCTTCTCACTAGTTAGTTAAATATGGCGGGCTGCGGCCGTAGAGTTTTTAAATTGAAGAACTTTTTTTCCCAGCTGTCACTCTCGTATTCTTGAAGATATCCTCACAGTGTACCCAAAATTTGCCAGTGCCGGCTACTAAACACATGGCCCTGTATGACTAACCATCCTGCGAGATGGGGACTTGTATTACCACTGCTACCTTATTCAATCTTGTGTTGATGATATCCTCAAAATGCTTCCGGAGTCTGCCAGTGCAGACTGCCCATCACATGCCTCTGTATGACTAACCATCCTGTGTGATGGGGATTTTTTTTTAGCATCACCTAGTTAGCTTTTTTGACACACTGTACTCCACTTCATATAGTCTAGGGTAGCTGCACTAATGCAGATGTACCTAATGTATTAATAAAAAAATCCACGGTACTCCCCTTCATATAGTCTAGGGTAGCTGCATCAATGCAACTGTATCTATTGTATTAATAAACAAAATTCTTGCTTAAATTATCCAGTTACAGCGTCTCGCTCCATATCCTCAACCACACAATCATGGTATCATATCCAACATTGTTACACGATAACAAATTCATGACTATAATTGACTATAATTGTCATTTTGCAGCTTGCTAAAAATAAACATGTGTAATTACCGGAATATCAAGACATGCTGATCCTAATACAAAATAATATACCCAAATGAATTTCACGTTAATTCATAACTCTTAATTTGTTTTCATTTTGCAATAATTATCAACAGTAAAAGTGAGTTTTTAGACCGCGTGTATATGATGCCACTATATACATGGTCAACACATTCTGGGCTGAACTTGAATGCTGCAGCTTCTTGAGGCTATCTTGAGATGATTTTGGGGCTTTAGTGTCCCCGGGGCCCGGTCCTCGACCAGGCCTCCA
>NC_091226.1:15140315-15150315 GCF_040958095.1 Procambarus clarkii | reverse complement strand
CCTCACCCCTTGTTTGGGGTGAGGAAATCCCCTCTCCTACCCTGTCTCTCTCGTACCCCCTCTCTCTCCTACCCCCCTCTCTCCCCTACCCCCCTCTCTCTCCTACCCCCCTCTCTCTCCTACCCCCCTCTCTCTCCTACCCCCCTCTCTCTCCTACCCCCCTCTCTCTCCTACCCCCTCTCTCTCTCCTACCCCCCTCTCTCTCCTACCCTCTCTCTCTCTCCTACCCTCTCTCTCTCTCCTACCCTCTCTCTCTCTCCTACCCTCTCTCTCTCTCCTACCCTCTCTCTCTCTCCTACCCTCTCTCTGTGTAGGTTCTCCTTTTATCTCTAGAGTTCTCCTCTTTAAAGAACAGTTTGCATTTTCTCAGTGTGAATTTGGGGGCAATTAGGCTTTTTCTAAACAACCATTCAATTGTTTTCCTTCGGGCTAGGACAGCTGAAAGATTAATTAATGTTCCAATCTTTCCCACAAAATTAATATTGTAATTCCATGCATCAAGGAATTATACCACTTTTAGACAATAGAAAATCGCAAAAAATCAGATTAATTACACTGATAAATATTTTACGTGTGAAATTAATTTTCACTCGTCAGCACTAACGTCTTGAAACTGCCACAAAATACACCATGTTCAGATGTTAACTATCCTATTAAGGAAACAGCTTGAACCTATTCTAGGGAAATCTCAACTACACCTCTCCTGAGGGTTCTTCCCAGACATCTTAAACAGTCACCTCCTTGTTAACCAACCTAGAAGTGACACTTTATTGAATTATAGTGCAATCGACTGTGATTTATCAACCCGTTTTCGCACTATCGTATAGTCAGTATTGACTTATTAAATACGTGCTTATGTGACATACTAAACATACTAGTTTACCTTGAAAAACTTCATTGAAAACACCGACCTTACCTAACCTTCTTAGTATGTTAAGATAAGCATCTTATTGCTTCGTAATTACAATTATTACTTAACCTATTATAGGTTAAGTAATAATTACTTAACCTATACCTATTATAGGTATAGGTTAAGTGTAAGAAAGTTCTCGTTCAACCCGTTCTCGCACTTTGTAAGAAAGTACGAGAACGGGTTGGATTTATAGACCGAAATTGGAGGATAACAGACGTCTTACAACAGATCTAGTCACCATTGATTTACCACCAAACGTCAGCTGAAATTGATCTTAGATATATAAACGCAAATTGTCTTGAAGTGAGAAATACTGGGTCGACTAAATGACTGTGTTGATGATATCTTGAGAATATGGTGGCTTATGTTGACCAGATCACACACTAGAAGGTGAAGGGACGACGACGTTTCGGTCCGTCGATTGGACCATTCTCAATCGACTTGAGAATGGTCCAAGGCGGACCGAAACGTCGTCGTCCCTTCACTTTCTAGTGTGTGTGGTCTGGTCAACATCGAACTCAAAAAACACCAAAGTGGAGACTAAGATCAAAAACTACCAAAGTGAAAGAAAAAGAAGTTTGTAGACCTACCTGCGTGTGTAATAAATTGATTTAGATAAACATGTTTTTAGATTCCAACTATTATCACAGCCACACGAGCGAGCCCTCAAGCCTTGACATGGATATCAACCTACACTGACTCTTCAAGCTCTGACTGACTTGCAATCTGTCAATATAAGTGTGGGAAAAAAGTAGAAATAGCTACAGCTACTGGATCCACTTGAGATGAATCATATTATCTCAATAAACGTACTTGAAAGAGGGTGCGAGAAAGCTTCTCTGATATCTTAGACTGTCACTCTGCTCTGATAACGAGAGGTAATGAGTGTTTACCTACCGGTATAGCATTATTTCGTTACCAATCTTGGCACGTGTCCAAATCACGTCAGTATAGGACAGAGTGAGCCGTCTACCTGTGACTAAATGCCTTGGTTAGCTTCACACCCTCACGGCATAATCCGTCACTTAGTCACAGCAATCCAGGCATTATGCTAGCTGACTTTTGTGTTCGTTTTGACAGCTATTTTGGGATGCCACTGTTGCTCCCATGTAGGTGAGATCAGAGTAATTGTTCACCTCTGGTCTAATATTCCTTGACACCACAGCAATGAGAAATTACACTCGGAATTATGCTCTGGCTCTTGCTTCATAATGCATAGTAATCTCAGGAAAGATCATGGCGATAGGCGAAGGATTGCAAGGTTCCCTTTGTTGCACGACACTGGCTTGCAATGTCTCAATGTATTACATCAGTACGTGCACGCAAAGCAAAGGAGCCACAGCATAGCAACTCTCACACACGCAAATGAACAAAGGAGCCCTATCACACACACACCACACAGAACACACACACCACACAGAACACACACACACACCACACAGAACACACACAACACACACAGAACACAAACAGAACACACACAGAACACAACACACACACACAGAACACACACAACACACACAGAACACACACACACACACACAACACACAACACACACACAACACACACAACACACACAACACACACACACAACACACACACACAACACACACACACAACACACACACACAACACACACACACAACACACACACACAACACACACACACAACACACACACACAACACACACAACACACACACACACACCAGAACACTGCAAACCCAGCACATACATTTATCATCAACCCGTTATTGCATTTCACATGTTGGTTTAAAACCGACGAGATTTGATCTCCTTCAGTAGGAAGATTTCCCTCGAGCTAGAGAGGTAATTGTAGCTGTCGCAATTTCCTCAGCATTTCTATCTGTATTCATGTGTTTTGGTGTGAACGTTTGCAGGTAATATATTTATTGAGATGAGTTTCTGAGGTTCCACATTCGTCTCTGGATAGAGGACGAATTGGATGTTATTAGGTCTGAAAATTGAATTATTTATGAGATGAAAACACTATACATTGTATATTCCCTCTGTTGCATATATATCCTGTGAGTATTTCCTCTGTTGCATCTATATCCTGTGAGTATTTCCTCTGTTGCATCTATATCCTGGTGTATTTTCCTCTGTTGCATCTATATCCTGTGAGTATTTCCTCTGTTGCATCTATATCCTGTGAGTATTCCCTCTGTTGCATCTATATCCTGTTTGTATTCCCTCTGTTGCATCTATATCCTGTGAGTATTTCCTCTGTTGCATCTATATCCTGTGAGTATTCCCTCTGTTGCATCTATATCCTGTGAGTATTTCCTCTGTTGCATCTATATCCTGTGAGTATTTCCTCTGTTGCATCTATATCCTGTTTGTATTCCTCTGTTGCATCTATATCCTGTTTGTATTCCCTCTGTTGCATCTATATCCTGTGAGTATTTCCTCTGTTGCATCTATATCCTGTGAGTATTCCCTCTGTTGCATCTATATCCTGTTTGTATTCCCTCTGTTGCATCTATATCCTGTGAGTATTCCCTCTGTTGCATCTATATCCTGTGAGTATTTCCTCTGTTGCATCTATATCCTGTTTGTATTCCCTCTGTTGCATCTATATCCTGTGAGTATTTCCTCTGTTGCATCTATATCCTGTTTGTATTTCCTCTGTTGCATCTATATCCTGTGAGTATTCCCTCTGTTGCATCTATATCCTGTTTGTATTTCCTCTGTTGCATCTATATCCTGTGAGTATTCCCTCTGTTGCATCTATATCCTGTGAGTATTTCCTCTGTTGCATCTATATCCTGTTTGTATTCCCTCTGTTGCATCTATATCCTGTGAGTATTTCCTCTGTTGCATCTATATCCTGTTTGTATTCCCTCTGTTGCATCTATATCCTGTGAGTATTCCCTCTGTTGCATCTATATCCTGTTTGTATTTCCTCTGTTGCATCTATATCCTGTGAGTATTCCCTCTGTTGCATCTATATCCTGTGTGTACTTCCTCTGTTGCATCTATATCCTGTGAGTATTCCCTCTGTTGCATCTATATCCTGTGAGTATTTCCTCTGTTGCATCTATATCCTGTTTGTATTCCCTCTGTTGCATCTATATCCTGTGAGTATTCCCTCTGTTGCATCTATATCCTGTGAGTATTTCCTCTGTTGCATCTATATCCTGTGAGTATTTCCTCTGTTGCATCTATATCCTGTTTGTATTCCCTCTGTTGCATCTATATCCTGTGAGTATTCCCTCTGTTGCATCTATATCCTGTCTGTATTTTATGAACAACTTGTCTCGTGTCATAATTATGTTCACTTTTAGTTGGGTGATCGAGAGGGGCTGAGGAGCATGTGTAGTGTTCCAGCTTACATTATAGTTCCACTTTTTTGTTGTATAGAGGAAACAAACTTCTGTACAGTACAACAAAGTGCTTTTGTTGCTGCCTTTGACAATAGTTTCTTAATTCCCGAAGGTCGCGACATATTAATCATGAAATTCCTTCTCTTAACTTAGCGACAGACTTGACTTTAATTTAGATGCTAATTATTAGCAGGAAGGAAGGACTTCGGTTTGGGATTGGCAATTAATTTCCAAAAGAAAGCATCAAGCTCCAATGGGAGCACATCGCCGTCTGTATCACGGAGTATTCAACAGCTCCAAGATACTAATCATGGCCAGGATTCATATAGTATTTACTCATCTACTTACGAAACTTCTACATCTTTTCTCAATCTTTGGCGGCTTTATATTAAAAAGATTATGAGCTCCGTCGTACTCGAAGGCTGTTTACAACAACAACATTTCATTGGTAACTTTCGCTACTAGTCAGGGGCTAGATTCACGAAGTTACGCAAGCACTTACGAACCTGTACGTCTTTTTACAATCTTTGGCGGCTTTGTTTACAATTATTAAACAGTTAATGAGCTCCGAAGCCCCAGGAGGCTGTTTATAACAATAACAGTTGATTGGCAAGTTTTCATGCTTGTAAACTGTTTAATAAATGTAACCAAAGCCGTCAATGATTGAGGAAAGATGTACACGTTCGTTAGTGCTTGCGTAACTGCTTCGTGAATCTGGCCCCAGATGTTTAACAAATGTCAAACAAAGCCGACAAGGACTGAGATAAGATGCACAAGCTCGTTAGTACTTACGTAAATGTCTCATGAATCCCGAGCCAAGATGCCAATTCCTGATTGACACCAAGAACAATTTCTCAATGAAGGCTCATTTTTCTCATCGCAATATTTGCACAGAGTCCTATGAACGTTTGGAAAAAACGATGCTGTGAATATATTGCATTTCCCCGACTCGCTTCAGAGGTCACTAAATCCGAAAAGCAATTCTGACATTGTATAAACTTTTTTCATAGGACCAGGGCAATCAGGTACAATACAGTTCTATGAATATGTTATCATACAGTGATTCCTGAACGAAATTTTCACCCGTGAGGGCACCAAAGAATTCGGGGAGATTTTAGAACCCCAAACAAAAGTCACAGGGAAATTGATATGGTAGATAAAGACGGAGTATTATCGGTGGTACTCGAACACAGAAACACAGGTGGAAACTGAGTACCCAAATGAGCCACAGAGACATTAGATTTTGTTCTAGTGTTATTGTTAATAAATGGAATGCAATTGGGAAGTTATGTGGTGGAGGCAGACTCGTATACAGTTTCATATGAAGAAATGGTTCAGCCCAATTGGCTCACGAAACTGTTTATCAGTCAATTGACAGTTAAAGGGCAGAACCAGAGAGCCGATGCCCAATCCCAGCAAGCACAATTAGGTGCTTCAGTCATACCCAGGCACCCATAATCACAATCACCAATCACCTGCCAACACAATCTCACCCACTCCCAACAATCAAAATGGTCTATTATAAAAGACCATTTTGCCTGAGTAACAATCAATTTATAAATGAAACGAGCAGCAATATTTGAGTTTTTAGTTTGTCACCTCCACACTTTAGCCCCGGGTGGAAAGTGCAACTGATCCAGCAACCCACAAACTTACCCGGGCTTATTACCATCGCTCACTCTCTCTCTCTCTCTCACACACACACACACACACACACACACACACACACACACACACACACACACACACACACACACACACAGTGGAAACTGAGTACCCACATGAGCCACAGGGACGTTAGAAGGAACTTTTTCAGTGTCAGAGTAGTTAACGGATGGAATGCATTAGGCAGTGATGTGGTGGAGGCTGACTCCATACACAGTTTCAAGTGTAGATATGATAGAGCCCAGTAGGCTCAGAAACCTGTACACCTGTTGATTGACGATTGAGAGGCGGGACCAAAGAGCCAGAGCTCAACCCCCGCAAGCACAACTAGGTGAGTACACACACACACGGTTGGAACAAGTTAGGTGAGAAGGTGGTGGAGGCCAAGACCGTCAGTAGTTCCAAAGTGTTATATGACAAAGAGTGCTGGGAAGACGGGACACCACGAGCGTAGCTCTCACCCTGTAACTACACTTAAGTAATTACACTTAGGTAATTACACTTAGGTAATTACACACACACACACACACACACACACACACACACACACACACACACACACACACCTCTCATCACCCTCCCAGAAACCCCTAATAACACACCCTAAGGAGTTAGTATAATCTCTTAATAGCAATCAATTTAGGATCCAAATAAGCCTTCTTGTGGCTGTGATATTGGGAAGGTGGTGGTGGATGGAGGATTAATGTATCCTTCATGCTACTCTCCCTTCTCTCCATCTCAATCCTCCTCCTCTCCATCACCCTTTATCTCCTTTTTCCATCTCTCCATTATCGTTTCATTTCTCACCTTCCCCTTCCCTTCGAATCATCCCCCCCTCCTTTTCAACTTATTTTCTCTCCAATCTGTACCTACATTTCCCTTTCTATCTCCCATTCTTCCATTTCTCCTTTCATCTCCACTTTCTGCATCCCCATTCCGTCGCCATAGTCTCCCTCCCCCCCCCGCCCCCCGATGTAAACAAGAGTTCTATGTACAATAGCTCGCCAAATTTACAATCCCCCTATACACCCTATTCGCCAAAATTAGCAACTGCCCTTGCAATAAACCGGCAAATTTAGCGGCAGCACCAATATATATTTTTTTGTGGCTAAACACCATCAAAGCTTAAGTTCCGACTTTCACAAACTCGTACATTTGTCAATGACTCGCAGTAATTTTGGATTTTATGGCCTAGTTTCAAAGATATATAGTAAAATTTAATTTATAACTCATATATTTTCAAGCGGGGAAATAAATATCAGATATAAATTTAAAATGAAAATTATTTATCAATAACTGTATGGTTGCTATTGTTGTGTTCTATATATATTGGCAGTTTTGACAGCTGTACTTGGTAATAAAGGGCTTGACCGGCTACCCCGGAAAATCGGTATATGGGGGCCAGCCCCAACCCGCCAATATTACCCCTGAATAGCAGCCAGTCACCCTGCAAAGTGTGGTGAAGCTGGCCTCCAATCTTGAACAGCCAATCTCTTTTTTAGATATGAATGTCATTATAGGGAGACGAGCGGACAGCACACTGGACTTGTGATCCTGGGTTCAATCCCAGGCGCCGGCGAGAAACAATAGGCAGAGTTTCTTTCACCTTATGTCCCTGTTACCTAGCAGTAAAATAGGTACCTGGGTGTTAGTCAGCTGTCACGGGCTGCTTCCTGGGGGTGTAGGCCTCGTCGAGGTCCGGGCCGCGGGGACACTAAAGCCCCCTAAATCATCTCAAGATGACCTCAAGATATGGTGTAAGTTAGAGGTGAAGGCCGAAACTCTACGGACCTCATACACATAGGATCCAGGGTTCGAGTCTCCTAGAACCCAGGTGAATAGTGTGTTTATTTCACTGGAAGTGTGGATGACATTTTATGTGGATCTCGGTCGAGCTGATTTCTGGGAATTATCCTCAATTTCACATGTCATCATTTGACGTCTTGACAGAATTGGTTAATGGATGATTAATGGATGATTCCCACAAGGTTTGAATAATGATAAGACGGCCGGACATATGATAATTATGCTGACCTGAGACTAACATCGGACTTACGACATGCGGGATGCTTTCCATTCCGCATGTCGTAAATATATAGCCACCCCTCTAGGAAACGAAGTCGTATGTAATGACAGACTTACAATTAGAGGAACCATCAACACTCCTCTCACTCACTCTCTATCTCTCTCACTCTCTCACTCTCTCTGATTTATGACCCGTCAGAGAGAGAAAACAGACGGACAGAACTAAGTATGCAAGCAGATCTGCTCTCACTGATCTCCGAGTATGACAAAGGAACCGTTTCCCCATTAACATCTTACTCCACAAACAGCAAAGTCTCGCCATTCAAGAGCCTCTGGCCTCGACAACTCGAGATAATCCCAGCATCCAGTCAATCCTGATCACTGGTACTCTATAATATAGGCATCCCAGGAATTATTCATAGCCTGAGAGCATCAAATTCCCACTGCTGCTTAACCTTAATACCTCTCTCTCTCCTCTCTCTCTCTCTCTCTCACACACACCCAAACACATACGAACCATCGTTACGAGTCCAGTTTGGGAGGGTTTTATGCAGCCTCGTGGTGCATAGAACCCAGCACAGGTCTGTTGTGTTCTGTCCAACCACGAATATGTATGCTGGAAGGGTTCTGTCCAACCACTATGTATGATGGAAGGGTTCTGTCCAACCACTATGTATGCTGGAAGGGTTCTGTCCAACCACTACGTATGCTGGAAGGGTTCTGTCCAACCACTACGTATGCTGGAAGGGTTCTGTCCAACCATTACGTCTGCTGGAAGGGTTCTGTCCAACCATTACGTCTGCTGGAAGGGTTCTGTCCAACCACTACGTATGCTGGAAGGGTTCTGTCCAACCACTACGTATGCTGGAAGGGTTCTGTCCAACCACTACGTATGCTGGAAGGGTTCTGTCCAACCACGAATATATATGCTGGAAGGGTTCTGTCCATTACTACATATTGGCGCTCCATTACTACATATTGGCGCTCCATTACTACATATTGGGGCTCCAATTACTACATAGTGGCGCTCCAATTACTACATATTGGAACGATCGACTTCAGAGCTACAAAACGACCAATCAGAACAGAAGCAACAGGTGACCAACTCTCGGTTCGATACCCCTGACAAACCAGGACAGTTCTGTCCGGACAGAATACAATACCTGTCCACCCCAGCGCCTGAGGGTTCTGTCCACTCGTCCTCACACTAAATACATCACAACATTTGGGCTCGGGATACAGGCGTGAAAGTTTAATGTGATTTAGTCAAAAAATGGATCGGTAGAATATTTCTATATTCGATGTATCAACATTGACCTCAATAGGCGAGGTGAACAGGTGTAGAATTCAACACTTGGAACGATAGGAGCAACACTCGCTTTGCACACAAGTTGCAAGACAAGTACTTCCATCTTGACTTCGCTAAGAGGTTAAAGATCGCCCTCATCCTAATTCTTGAATACCATTCGAATCAATTGCGTTTAACATCGTTAGTGAATGTGCTTTGGATCGCTACAGCACTAAGAACATACATTGGAACACGAAAATCACCTTCGCATGCCACCAGGGCGCAAAGCCACGGTAGGTCGATATGGAGGAAAAGCTGTTACCCATGCAGCAGGCTCCCTCTCCTCTCAACATCGTTGAAATCGTCCAAAGGAAAGGCAAACATTAATACGCTTGCTTCCAGTATCATCTCAGGAGCTGCCATAACGATATTGCAATCATTTGTAAGTGTAAATCAAAGGTTTATTAAGTAGAAAAGTAGATTAGTGGATATCACAGTGTTGATATCATAAAAGAAACAGAAGCTTCGTATTTACAGTTTAATATAGTTCCGGAACACAATTACGGCCGTGTCAATCATCCTTTGTGAAGCGATCGATGGGAAAAAACATTCGCGACTCTACGATAAAACTTTTTTCTGTTTTCATCCCGTGAACTTAATCAGGTGAAAGTTTTTAGTTACGAATGATGATGATGCAATTCAACCTTTAATAGTAATAATTATTATTATTATTATTATTATTATTATTATTAGACAGAGAGA
>NC_091226.1:15117502-15137315 GCF_040958095.1 Procambarus clarkii | reverse complement strand
GTCTTCGTCCAGCTGCGCTGACTGTGTGTTCGGGCGATGGACCTCAGCACAGAAAATTAATGCAGGAGACTAGGGCTGCCGCTGGGAAATTCTCGCCACATCAAACGTATGAATAAGCAATCGGTTGTGCATTATGGTTGCGTGTGTGCGTGCGTCTGCGTGTGTGTGTGTGTGTGTGTGTGTGTGTGTGTGTGTGTGTGTGTGTGTGTGTGTGTGTGTGCGTGCGTGCGTCTGCGTGTGTGTGAGTGCGTGCGTCTGCGTGTGTGTGAGTGCGTGCGTCTGCGTGTGTGTGAGTGCGTGCGTCTGCGTGTGTGTGAGTGCGTGCGTCTGCGTGTGAGTGAGTGCGTGCGTCTGCGTGTGAGTGAGTGCGTGCGTCTGCGTGTGAGTGAGTGAGTGCGTGCGTCTGCGTGTGAGTGAGTGAGTGCGTGCGTCTGCGTGTGAGTGAGTGAGTGCGTGCGTCTGCGTGTGTGTGAGTGAGTGAGTGCGTGCGTCTGCGTGTGTGTGAGTGAGTGAGTGCGTGCGTCTGCGTGTGTGTGAGTGAGTGCGTGCGTCTGCGTGTGAGTGAGTGCGTGCGTCTGCGTGTGAGTGAGTGCGTGCGTCTGCGTGTGTGTGAGTGCGTGCGTCTGCGTGTGTGTGAGTGCGTGCGTCTGCGTGTGTGTGAGTGCGTGCGTCTGCGTGTGTGTGAGTGCGTGCGTCTGCGTGTGTGTGAGTGCGTGCGTCTGCGTGTGAGTGAGTGCGTGCGTCTGCGTGTGTGTGAGTGCGTGCGTCTGCGTGTGTGAGAGTGCGTGCGTCTGCGTGTGTGTGAGTGCGTGCGTCTGCGTGTGTGTGAGTGCGTGCGTCTGCGTGTGTGTGAGTGCGTGCGTCTGCGTGTGTGTGAGTGCGTGCGTCTGCGTGTGTGTGAGTGCGTGCGTCTGCGTGTGTGTGAGTGCGTGCGTCTGCGTGTGTGTGAGTGCGTGCGTCTGCGTGTGTGTGAGTGCGTGCGTCTGCGTGTGTGTGAGTGCGTGCGTCTGCGTGTGTGTGAGTGCGTGCGTGTGTGTGAGTGCGTGCGTGTGTGTGAGTGCGTGCGTGTGTGTGAGTGCGTGCGTCTGCGTGTGTGAGAGTGCGTGCGTCTGCGTGTGTGAGAGTGCGTGCGTCTGCGTGTGTGTGAGTGCGTGCGTCTGCGTGTGTGTGAGTGCGTGCGTCTGCGTGTGTGTGAGTGCGTGCGTCTGCGTGTGTGTGAGTGCGTGCGTCTGCGGTGTGTGAGTGCGTGCGTCTGCGTGTGTGTGAGTGCGTGCGTCTGCGTGTGTGTGAGTGCGTGCGTCTGCGTGTGTGTGAGTGCGTGCGTCTGCGTGTGTGTGAGTGCGTGCGTCTGCGTGTGTGTGAGTGCGTGCGTCTGCGTGTGTGTGAGTGCGTGCGTCTGCGTGTGTGTGAGTGCGTGCGTCTGCGTGTGTGTGAGTGCGTGCGTCTGCGTGTGTGTGAGTGCGTGCGTCTGCGTGTGTGTGAGTGCGTGCGTCTGCGTGTGTGTGAGTGCGTGCGTCTGCGTGTGTGTGAGTGCGTGCGTCTGCGTGTGTGTGAGTGCGTGCGTCTGCGTGTGTGTGAGTGCGTGCGTCTGCGTGTGTGTGAGTGCGTGCGTCTGCGTGTGTGTGAGTGCGTGCGTCTGCGTGTGTGTGAGTGCGTGCGTCTGCGTGTGAGTGCGTGCGTCTGCGTGTGAGTGCGTGCGTCTGCGTGTGAGTGCGTGCGTCTGCGTGTGAGTGCGTGCGTCTGCGTGTGAGTGCGTGCGTCTGCGTGTGAGTGCGTGCGTCTGCGTGTGAGTGCGTGTGTGTGAGTGCGTGCGTCTGCGTGTGTGTGAGTGCGTGCGTCTGCGTGTGTGTGAGTGCGTGCGTCTGCGTGTGTGTGAGTGCGTGCGTCTGCGTGTGTGTGAGTGCGTGCGTCTGCGTGTGTGTGAGTGCGTGCGTCTGCGTGTGTGTGAGTGCGTGCGTCTGCGTGTGTGTGAGTGCGTGCGTCTGCGTGTGTGTGAGTGCGTGCGTCTGCGTGTGAGTGCGTGCGTCTGCGTGTGTGTGAGTGCGTGCGTCTGCGTGTGTGTGAGTGCGTGCGTCTGCGTGTGTGTGAGTGCGTGCGTCTGCGTGTGTGTGAGTGCGTGCGTCTGCGTGTGTGTGAGTGCGTGCGTCTGCGTGTGTGTGAGTGCGTGCGTCTGCGTGTGTGTGAGTGGGTGCGTCTGCGTGTGTGTGAGTGCGTGCGTCTGCGTGTGTGTGAGTGCGTGCGTCTGCGTGTGTGTGAGTGCGTGCGTCTGCGTGTGTGTGAGTGCGTGCGTCTGCGTGTGTGTGAGTGCGTGCGTCTGCGTGTGTGTGAGTGCGTGCGTCTGCGTGTGTGTGAGTGCGTGCGTCTGCGTGTGTGTGAGTGCGTGCGTCTGCGTGTGTGTGAGTGCGTGCGTCTGCGTGTGTGAGTGCGTGCGTCTGCGTGTGTGAGTGCGTGCGTCTGCGTGTGTGAGTGCGTGCGTCTGCGTGTGTGAGTGCGTGCGTCTGCGTGTGTGAGTGCGTGCGTCTGCGTGTGTGTGAGTGTGCACGCGTTGCTTGAGAGCAGGAAGGTTGGTTGTCGTCATTGTACTTTAGTTTGTGTATAATGCTATGATTAATGCGTCTTATGATCAAATAATGATGGTCAGAAACTGGTATCACGCTGTTTGTCACGGAAGGGAAGCGTCGACGCAGACGGCAGCTTCGACGCAGACGGCAGCATATATAGTTTTACCAAAGCTTTATCTTGCAGCTGCTCCGAGTTCAGCATCACGTTCTTAATTGTTTACCTTATTTCAAGTTTATTTACCTATCTTCGTCCCTCTCTCTCCCTCCCTTCGTCCCTCTCTCTCCCTCCCTTCTTCCTTCCCTTTCGCATTTTTTTCCCCACTCATCTCTACCACTATCTCCTACAACTTATTCAATATATTTTCCTCTCGCCTCTTCACTATTTTAATTCAAATTTCCTTCGATCTTGGCTTTCTTTTTTCTCTCTTATCTCATCCGGTCTTCCATTTCTCAAGCGTCCCCTGCAGTTACGTCAGGCTGCGAGCAACCGCGTCCAACAGCCTGGTTGATCAGTCCAGCAATCAGGAGAACTGGTCGACAACCGGGCCGCGGGGACGCTAAGCCCCGGAAGCACCTCAAGGTAACCTCAAGGTAAGGTTACCAGCAGTCACTATATCCCTCACTGGTTGTGTGTGTGTGTGGAGGGGTCTGATCCGCCCTGAAGCTTAATACTGGATACTGTGGAAGTCACGATACCTGTTCAACACCGGTACTTGACACCACCACCACCGGTGGAAAACACTACCAGTCCTGGTAGTCACCACCACCGGTAACTACCTTCCCTGGCAAACAACACAGCCGGTAACTACCGTCTCTGACTAACAAGTCTCCCAGCCAGCCAGCATCTCAAGTCATTAACATCGTTATATCTGCCACCAAGCTACAGGGCAATTTACAGACTTAAGTTCTCTCTCAATTCATCTCGGGGACTCAAGTCGAAGTGTTGCCGGGTGATATGGAAGCAGGAAACTGGTGTTAAAAGAAGAACTGAGGGAAGCGAGATGTGAACGAAATATGGAACACCTGGATGAACATGTTATGTTTACATGTACTTATGAACGCTACTCTGGGCGTTGCCATGTTAAAACCATTCTAAAAAATGTGAACTACATTTGTATTTACTACATTGCCCCGTCATACCATCAATAAATTCTAAACTCCACGAATGTTAAATAAGTTTAACTCGCCTTACCTCACCAACTTCAAAGATCACCCACTCTCTCCAAGCTGTATAACCAAGAATGCACTTCACATAATGACGCTACATGCATCCCAGCCAAGATACGTAAGTGCGACAAATTGCACGGTCTCTCCCAACCACAATAGTTACCCCTTCAATGATGAAAGCTCTCTAGAAAACGAAGACTCGCCACCGAGTGTGCTACAGTCAGATGTCTCAAGGGGGCAGCAGAGCAAGCAAGCCAGAGAGAACGAGAGATTAATTTACCGAGTAAATAAACGAGAATCACCGCAAGGACTCTGTAAAAGAAGGCCTGGAGGAAGGACTTCAGTATTCATACGAGCCTGCCAGAGGATGTTCTTAGCTGGGGAAACAGTAGCTTCTCCTGAAGTCTCAAATGAGACTTCAGGAGATTAAAAGCTAAATTTGGGTTGGCAGGAGTATGTGAAGGCCAAGCCGTCTGCTCTAGGTAGCAGGAACGTAGGGAGCCGATCGGCCGAGCGGACAGCACGCTGGACTTGTGATCCTGTGGTCCTGGGTTCGATCCCAGGCGCCGGCGAGAAACAATGGGCAGAGTTTCTTTCACCCTATGCCCCAGTTACCTATCAGTAAAATAGGTACCTGGGTGTTAGTCAGCTGTCACGGGCTGCTTCCTGGAGGTGGAGGCCAGGTCGAGGACCGGGCCGCGGGGACACTAAAAAAAAAAAAGCCCCGAAATCATGTCAAGATAACCTCAAGATAACGTACCGCAAGGATACACCGCCAAACTTTGCAGGGTGACTGTTAGACTTTGGGGAACGATAATAGGATGTCAGGATAGACACCTATAACCCTTCTTGATAGCAAATTCCAGGCAGGATAAATACCATTATTCACCACACACAGAGATCACACTAACGTGATGCATCAAATGAACAAATCCACAAGGGCCGTGACAAGGATTCGAACCTGGTTCCGGGAGCATCCCGGACACTGTCTTAATCGACTGAGCTACACGATTTGTTCATTTGATGCATCACGTTAGTGTGATCTCTGTGTGTGAAAAGACATGTATCATACTTGAACCGGCTAAAAGAACCATACAGGTGCAATTACACCCCATCAGAGCTGCCATAACGACCGTTAACCTCACTTCAACCACCAGTACTGGTTAGAAGGGAATTATCAGGAGAAAGCGCCAAGCCATTACGACTATATAGGACTTGGAAGGGGGTCAGGATAAGGATTTGGGATGAAACGGGGAGAAAGGAATGGTGCCCAACCACTTGTGGACGGTCGGGGATTGAACGCCGACCTGCATGAAGCGAGACCGTCGCTCTACCGTCCAGCCCAAGTGGTTGGTACACAAACGGCCTGATGCGACGGCTGAAGAATTCAGACCTGATGAACAAGAGAATATCTTTGATAATCTGATAAATCCTAATACCAGGAATTCTCTTTTAGGAAATTTCAGCTTTTCCAGTAGCAATTATTTTTGGATTAAAGACAATAAAATACAAGGAAATCTATCTAGATATAACCAACATATTCTCATATCGTATATAGACAAGATTATAAATAACAGCTTCGTGTATTCTTTGGCATATGACTAAAAACACTACGAAAATTACTTCGGTAGAAGAAACTGAGCAATTACAAGCTGATATTACTAAGTTTTCGAAGATTACTTGAAGATTACTCATTTAACAATGATTAATTCCTAGGACTTATGTTAAAAATGAAGAAACAAACAAAATAATGGGTACAAAACAATTAAATCCGTCTATAATAGAAAAGTAACATAAATGATCTTGAAATAATCTCTGACGACTTAATGTTTCTTCACAGAGTTTCTGTGAAGAAACTTTACAAAGAAAGAATAATATACTATCAAAAAATACTATGCGAAACTGTTTTAGAAAAAACAATTTCTTCTTCTCCTTAAAACAGGCAAGCAAATATAGCGTCAGCAAGAAAAATGATTGGATGGATTACAAGAACATTTAAACCCAGGGATTACATCACAATGTTCCTACCATTTAAATCACTGGTGTTGTCCCTCTGTTAGTACTGCTCTATACTCATTTACCCTTCAGAGCAGGAGAGATAGCTGTAGTAAGAGATACAGAGAACATATACGACACACACACACAATGTGTGTGTGTGTGTGTGTGTGTGTGTGTGTGTGTGTGTGTGTGTGTGTGTGTGTGTGTGAGATGACATGATCACCACATTCAAGATTCTGAAGGGAATTGATAGGGTAGATAAAGACAGGCTATTTAACACAAGGGGCACACGCACTAGGGGACACAGGTGGAAACTGAGTGCCCAAATGAGCCACAGAGATATTAGAAAGAACTTTTTTTTTAGTGTCAGAGTGGTTGACAAATGGAATGCATTAGGAAGTGATGTGGTGGAGGCTGACTCCATACACAGTTTCAAGTGTGGATATGATAGAGTCCAATAGGCTCAGGAACCTGTACACCAGTTGATAGACAGTTGAGAGGCGGGACCAAAGAGCCAGAGCTCAACCCCCGCAAACACAACTAGGTGAGTACAACTAGTTGAGTACACAATAAAGTACCTTAACTACTCGGATCGTCTCGAAGCTCTCAAAATGTACTCTCTAGAAAGAAGACGAGATATCAAATAATACATACGTAGAAAATACTTAACAGCCAGAACTCAAATTTGCACAATAAAATAAACAGGAGTGAACGATATTGAAGGAAATGCAGAATAGGGCCAGTGAAGAGTAGAGGTGTCATAGGCGCAATCAGAGAAAGCAATCAGGAGGTCCACGGCTGTTCAATATCCTCCCATCAAGTATAAAAAATATTGTCGGAACAAAAGTGGAAGTCTTCAATTGAAAACAGAACAGTTTTCTACATTTAGTGCCGGACCAACCGAGCTGTTGTTGATATGTAGACCTGCAGGCTGCTCCGAGCATCACCAGGCTGTTGGAGTCAGCTCGAATGTCAAGCCTGGCTTTGGGCCGGGACTTCGGCAGCCGGGACTTCGGCAGCCGGGACTTCGGCAGCCGGGACTTCGGGAGTAGAAGAACTCCCAGAACCCCAACTAGGTGAAACCAGTTTCCTCCGACTCGCGTTCACCTCAGCCCTCGTATACGCAAGCTCACAGGCTCTATTACTCTCTAGCTCTATAACCTTCCTCCCCCCCCCTTCCCTCATCATTACAAGCGCTTATCCTATTGAGGTAACAAAACGCGATCGCAATTACCACCAACTTTTCTTCCCTGGCGTTCGTCTTATATGAAGTTAGCCACTTTTCCTCAAAAGCATCGAAGGAGAGACGACAGTTCGAGGTTATCGCAGTACAATACCCGCTGCGGTACATGACTTAGTGCCTTGTTTCTGGAGAGCCTGCCAGAGCATTTATAAATAACCTAGCAAGGTTTGTGGAGTCAGAGAGAGTGGGAAGGAGGTAGAGAGAGAGAGGGAGATGTTCAGATTCAGATTCAGATGTTTATTCAGGTAAGGTATATACATACAAGTGATGTTACATTAATGGATTGATATATAGATAGCGCTAGTACATACAATGCCTAAAGCCACTATTACGCAATGCGTTTCGGGCAAAAGGGAGAGAGAGAGGGAGAGGAGGAACGGATGAAGGAAGGGACTTACAAGCCTGAATAATAACTCCTGAATTTGGTGAATTATGTAACTCTCTATTACTCTCTAGCTCAGCTCTTTGGATTAAATTAAGAAAATAAAAATACAAGAATTATAGAAATGATATATTAACTAACTCTTGCACTTTATTCAAATGAATAATGTTTCCTGCTTTTTCCTTTACTTTCCAATTGCTTTATCTCGTTTATTTAGTCTTTACTCTTGCTTCTACTAGGTTACTTGGGTCCTTCATTTCCCTTTTTTTATTTACTTTTGCTTTATATTCAAACTACTGCATCTCTTTTTATTTCTAATTCATTGTACTTTTCTTTGCTTGATTTCTTTAGCCCCGTCTTTCATGTCTGTTATCTTCAGTAATATACTCTCATTCTCCACCTCTCTCTTCTCCTCCTTTTATATCCACCTATTCCACTATCTCATTTTGCCTTCATATTTTACTTCTTTCATGTTTGGCTATTCGTTACTCCACCTCTTCCACTATTTCTTACTTCTACCAATGCCTCTTTCTCCTCCTCCTTATTCCTTGATTATCATGAGTCTTTCTCTCTACCATTTGCTACTTTTGAGGAGATATTTTCCACATATATTCATCCTGTATTTAATTTTTCTTCCTCGTTCCTTCTATTCATCATCTTTATTGCTTCTAGTTCTTCCCACTGATCTTCCTTATCTAATCTTCTTCAATACGCCCCAGTCTTTGGGGTTATGAGTTATAAAATCGATGTCAAGATTCCCAAGAGTCAAAATTAACTCATAATCTTGTAGATGGTGTCTCTCGAGTTGGGTCAGGTCTCTGAGACCAGGGACCGCAGGTGGGCCGCAGGTGGGCCGCAGGTGGACCGCAGGTGGGCCGCAGGTGGACCGCAGGTGGACCGCAGGTGGCTACCCAAATGCTTTAGATTATTTGGTAACGTTCATAGGGTCTCTAAGTCGGTCAGCAGTGGAGTTTTCCTCGCCCTCTATTCGCGTTTATAGAGCATACGCTGTCTGTCTTTCTCTCTCTCTCTCTCCTCTTTCTCTTCTTCCTCCTCTCTCTCCCTCTCTTTCATTAAAGAAAAAAACGCTTCTCTCAACCTGGTGTCACATATTTAATCTCCACTAATTGCATAGGTGATCAAAGACACGTTAAGGAATTTTCCAATTACGATGAAATGTGTGTATTTCAAGCCTTACAAGATGAAAACCAAACCTATATTGGCAACTTTGTTATTTTTTATTATTAACAATTTTTTTTTATTAAGAAACAATTAAGTACAGCTTATCACCTCGTAAATTCATGTTATCTTGCACGCGAAGTTTCTCATTTAAGTCTATTTTCTATAAAAAAAATTTAATCTCAAAAAGGAAGTTCTCACTCGATCTTCATTATTTCAAGTCATTAATAAGAATTATTCTCTGCACCCGATATCTATAATATACTCTCTAAGATCATCAATTATTTCAGACATTACTCCGTGGAGGTCATCAATAATATCCCTGATATAAACGATACAAAAGGCTAATGAATTATCAGCGGTCTTCTGTAAGACTTAACATTATCATACCATTCATCAACTGCCCCCCCCCCCTCTCCCCCTTCCCCCAAATGATGTCAATTCGTCAGTTATCTTCCAAACTCCGCCTTAAGATGCGTCTCATAAGATAACACTTCGTATTAGAATTTATATCAATTGTGTTACGCATTCTCCACTATACCGTGTTTCAGATGCACTTTATATAAATTATTTATATTATACTCCCTATGAATTTTCCCTACAACGTCCCCTCCATTTCCCTATACCACCTATAAATCTCCCTACAAAGTTTCCCCTCCACTACCCGTTATCTTGAGGTTATCTTGAGATGATTTCGGGGTTTTTTAGTGTCCCCGCGGCCCGGTCCTCGACCAGGCCTCCACCCCCAGGAAGCAGCCCGTGACAGCTGACTAACACCCAGGTACCTATTTTACTGCTAGGTAACAGGGGCATAGGGTGAAAAACTCTGCCCATTGTTTCTCGCCGGCGCCTGGGATCGAACCCAGGACCACAGGATCACAAGTCCAGCGTGCTGTCCGCTCGGCCGACCGGCTCCCTTCTCTGATATGAGAAAACTTGTCTCCTGAATGTTGGATAAAAATCTCTCCAACACATTAGGCAAAAGCAGCTGTTCCCTTTCTTCTCTTCCCAAGACTTTTAGCCCCTAAACTTGTGTAATCTGAATCCAAGAGGATATAACAGGATATTAAAAGTTAGGTTTTCACTTGGTGTCTTTTGAGAGTTGAGATTTGTGGGCGCTGGGCGTCTTGAATGCTTTCGAAATAGTTCTTAATGTATCTGCTATCTTAAGGTTGAGTGGGTCGGGTCTCGTCTCAGACGGGAGAAAGTTTTGAGGGTCGTGGAGGATGAATTAATATATGTATGTATTCAACCCGTTCTCGCACTTTCGTATAGTAAATATTGACTTATTAAATAAGTGCATATGTGACATACTAATTTATTGTGAATATTTTAGTTTACTTTGAAAAGCTTCATAGAAAACATCGACCTCACCTAACCTTCTTAGTATGTTAAGATAAGCAACTTATTGCTTCGTAATTACAATTATTACTTAACCTGTTATAGGTATAGGTTAAGTAATAATTGTAATTACGAAGCAATAAGATGCTTATCTTAACATACTAAGAAGGTTGGGTAAGATTGGTGTTTTCTATGAAGCTTTACAAGGTAAACTAACATTCACAATAAATTAGTATGTCACACATGCACTTATTTAATAAGTCAATATTGACTGTAAAAAAGTGCGAGAACGAGTTGATGTATTTGCGTGCGTGTATTTAACTCGCCAAGTTGTGCTCACTCACATCCACCATCAACACCTGTCTTCAACACACAAACTCACTACTTAAGACCAACGCAGCAGAAACTATTAATGCATGGAATTTAGGCATTAAAAAAAGGGACACTCAAACATACAAGTTATTAAGCACCTCGTCTAAAAAGTCATTATTCGTGTGTGTTGATATTAAATGTCGTCATTCAGGCGTGCTATAAATTTTATAAACTTTTTTAACTACTGCTGTTTTTTGCTGTTATGGAATTATTACCCTAATAAAAGGCACTGAAACCTGATGTTTATTCACTGGTACTTTCAAAATAACAGACAATTATAGTTTAATATTTTTTAAGATCAATTTAAACATTATTTGTTGACAGATGATATAGGAATTAGTAAAGTTGAAAATCATGAAGATAAGAACATAAGAACATAAGAACAAAGGTAACTGCAGAAGGCCTATTGGCCCATACGAGGCAGCTCCTATTCTATAACCACCCAATCCCACTCATATACTTGTCCAACCCGTGCTTGAAACAATCGAGGGACCCCACCTCCACAATGTTACGCGGCAATTGGTTCCACAAATCAACAACCCTGTTACTGAACCAGTATTTACCCAAGTCTTTCCTAAATCTAAACTTATCCAATTTATATCCATTGTTTCGTGTTCTGTCCTGTGTTGATACTTTTAATACCCTATTAATATCCCCCCGGTTATGTCCATTCATCCACTTGTAAACCTCTATCATGTCACCCCTAACTCTTCGCCTTTCCAGTGAATGCAACTTAAGCTTTGTTAATCTTTCTTCATATGAAAGATTTCTAATTTGGGGAATTAACTTAGTCATCCTACGCTGGACACGTTCAAGTGAATTTATATCCATTCTATAATATGGCGACCAAAACTGAACTGCATAATCTAAATGGGGCCTAACTAGAGCAAGATATAGCTTGAGAACCACACCAGGTGTCTTGTTACTAACGCTGTGATTAATAAATCCAAGTGTCCGATTTGCCTTATTACGAACATTTATGCATTGATCCTTTTGTTTTAAATTCTTACTAATCATAACTCCCAGATCCCTTTCGCAATCCGACTTCGCAATCACAACACCATCTAGCTCGTATCTTGTGACTCTCATCATTACCTAACCTCAGAACTTTACATTTATCAGCATTAAACTGCATCTGCCAATCCTTTGACCATTTCAAAACCCTATCTAGATCAACTTGAAGTGATAGTGAGTCCTCCTCCGAATTAATTTCCCTACCGATTTTCGTATCATCGGCAAATTTGCAAATGTTGCTACTCAAACCTGAATCTAAATCATTTATATATATTATAAACAACAGAGGTCCCAGGACAGAGCCTTGAGGCACTCCACTTACAACATTTTCCCACTCTGACTTGATTCCATTTATACTAACTCTCTGTTTCCTTTGGTATAGCCATGCCCTAATCCAGCTTAATATAGCACCCCCAATACCATGAGACTCTATTTTTTTAATCAGTCTTTCATGTGGCACTGTATCAAAAGCTTTGCTAAAGTCAAGGTATACAACATCGCAATCCTTACCACTATCAACTGCCTCAACAATGCTAGAATAAAAAGATAACAAATTTGTTAAACATGAACGGCCATTTATAAAACCATGTTGCGACTCAATTATTAATTTATGTTTTTCAAGATGAAGACGAATTTTATTTGCTATTATAGATTCGAGTAACTTTCCCACAATAGACGTTAGGCTAATTGGTCGATAGTTAGACGCAAGTGATCTATCTCCTTTCTTAAAAACTGGTATCACATTAGCAACTTTCCAAAACTCTGGCACTCTGCCTGACTCTATTGATTTATTAAATATGGTTGACAGTGGGTCACAAAGCTCCTCTTTGCATTCTTTAAGCACCCTAGCAAACACTTCATCCGGCTCTGGGGATTTGTTTGGTTTGAGTTTTACTATTTGTTTAAGAACATCCTCCCTGGTAACTGCTAAACTCGTCAACCTGTCCTCGTCCCCACCCACATAGACTTGTTCGGCTGAAGGCATATTGTTAAGTTCCTCTTTAGTAAATACAGATACAAAATATTTATTAAAAATACTACTCATCTCTTCATCACTATCTGTTATTTGACCTGTCTCAGTTTTTAATGGACCTATCCTTTCCCTAGTCTTAGTACGATATAACTGAAAAAACCCTTTAGGATTTGTCTTTGCTTGCCCTGCTATGCGAACTTCATAGTTTCTTTTTGCTTTCCTTATCTCTTTTTTAACATTTCTAACCAGTTGTACGAATTCCTGTTCTAAAGTGACCTCCCCATTTTTAATCCTTTTGTACCAAGCTCTCTTTTTACCTATAAGGTTCTTCAAATTCTTTGTTATCCACTTTGGGTTATTAGTATACGATCTATTCAATTTGTATGGTATACTACGTTCCTGTGCTTTGTTTAGAATATTCTTAAATAAGTTATATATTGAATCCACATCGAAATCCCCATTTAAGTCACCTATCGCTGGGTTCATGTCTCGCTCCAAGACCGGCCCACACCCCATACCCAAGCCTTTCCAATCAATTTGACCCAAAAAATTTCTTAGCCTATTAAAATCAGCTTTTCGAAAATCTGGCACTTTAACAGAATTTTCTCCTACTGGTCTATTCCATTCTATGCTAAATCTGATTTCTTTGTGATCACTGCTCCCTAGCTCACTCCCTATTTCGATGTCATTAATTTGCGTTTCCCTGTTAGTTAACACTAAATCTAAAATATTATTTTCCCGTGTTGGTTCCTTAATGTGTTGCGTAAGAAAGCAATCGTCAATTAATTCTAGAAAATCTTCTGCTTCACTATTCCCTGTTTTGTTCAACCAGTTTATTCCGCTAAAATTAAAGTCACCCATGACATAAATACTGTTAGATCTAGATGCTCTAGATATTTCATCCCATAGATGCTTTGCTTCCATTCTGTCTAAATTTGGTGGCCTATATATTACTCCTATTATAATATTATTAGCTTTTTCGTTTAATTCAATCCAAATAGTTTCTGTGTGTGGCTCTGTTTTGATTCCCTCTTTGAGACTACATTTCAAATTGTCCCTAACATATATGGCTACTCCACCTCCTCGTCTAATATATCTATCTGTGTGAAATAGTTTAAATCCATATATTTGATATTCAGCTAATAGTTCTCTATTTTCTACATTCATCCACGTTTCGGTAAGTGCAATAATATCTATTTTTTCTGTGCAGACAAGAGCATTTAATTCGTTAATTTTATTTCTTAGACTTCTACTGTTAGTGTAATATACCCTAAGTGAATTGTTATTTTGCGGACCTTCTCTTTCCCTGATCGTTTTGCCAATTCCTTTCTCCCACAAACACATACTTTTATTACCTCCTTCCTCCAAATCAATTCCCATACCTCTATCTACTAACAGTTTAAACCCAAACAAACACCTCTAACCACTTCTTCTAGCGAGTTCGCAACAGCAACAACCCCAGCTCTCGATAGATGCACCCCATCACGAGCATACATTTCATTTCTTCCATAGAAGTGTTCCCAGTTGTCTATGAAAGATATTGCATTTGATTTGCAATATCTTTCCAGCCGGCAATTGACACCAAGTGCCCTCGATATCCATTCATTTCCCACTCCCTTTCTTGGAAGAATGCCACATATGATCGGGATTCCTCACTTGCTCCTAACTAACTCTATGGCTGTTTTATACCTCTGAATCAGTTCCTCACTCCTGACTCGACCAACATCATTTCCTCCCACGCTAATGCAAATAATGGGATTGTTCCCATTACCAGCCATAATATCATTCATGTTGTTTATAATATCACCAATGCCAGCTCCGGGATAGCAAACCCTTAACCTGTTCCCCCTATCTCTAGCACAAAACGTTCTATCCAAATACCTTATCTGGGAATCTCCCACAACTAATGTTTGCTTAGGTACTTCCTTTACTTTCTGAGGGGCCTGCGCTTCCTTTCTCTTCGTTGCTTTCCCTTTTGCGCGATCCACAGTCTCTCCACAGCACTCGTCCTCCAAAACGTCAAATGAATTTGAAGTTGCTATGGCGTTTGAAGGCGGCTTTATCAAAGTCTTCTTAAGGCCCCTGTCTTTCGCAACTCTCCAAGACGAGGTCCCTTTACTGCTGGTCTCCTCCTTCGTTACTTCTCGTTGTTTTTTAAGCTGACGCACCTCCTCCCGCAGAGAGTCCAACTCTGTCCTCAGGGCTCCCACTAGAGTCACCAGGTCCTTCACTATAGATGAATCCTTTTTTGTGTGAGTGATATGTAAATAAAAAGTTTTTTATATATAATTTGTAGAGCATCTTAAACTTTGAGGTTGTCAATGTTGACCAGACCACACACTAGAAATTGAAGGGACGACGACGTTTCGGTCCGTCCTGGACCACTCTCAAGTCGATTGTGATGGGGAGGTAGGGACAGGCATTAAATACTTCAGCCACGTTATTGTGACTCATCGCCTGCATTTGAGGTTGTCAATATTCAGTTCATTAATGAGAATGTGTTCTAGTATTTGATTCAGCAAGATGCTCTCTTAATTACACACACAAATCACAATACCGTGATGCATCAATGAACAAATCTGGGATAATCTCGGACGTAGGTTCGAATCCTCGTCACGGCCCTTGTGGATTTGTTCATGCTCTCTTAAGGTATACCTAAAGGACCATTCTATAGGACACCTGTCACATAGTTTACAAGTTGGAAAACCTGTTTCATTCACTTTATACGTAGTCAATTTAACACTAAAGGAATAAAGAGCATTGGTCTGCATAGTGGCTAGGCAAAAACCACTTAAATTTTTGCAATTGACACGTACAATGAGGGAGATGTCAATGAGGACTCAATGGCTCATAAAATTGCTTCAGCAGGTAATATACATAATTCCAATTATTTTTACAATAAATATATGCCACAGTTAAGGACGGTACTCAAAGTAACCATCCCATAATTCTGACCCGTCTGGATATATTTTCTTACGGGAATATTTTCTTGTATATTCTGATATTTTCTGAGCAATCAATATGCACAGATGATCAACCAAATTATGCCACTTTATGTCTGAATTTAGCCTTCCTTAGCCGGAAGGTAACAGTTAGGAGGCTCTTCTTGAGAACAGGCGTCTCTTGAGAACAGGCGTCTCTTGAGAACAGGCGTCTCTTGAGAACAGGCGTCTCTTGAGAACAGGCGTCTCTTGAGAACAGGCGTCTCTTGAGAACAGGCGTCTCTTGAGAACAGGCGTCTCTTGAGAACAGGCGTCTCTTGAGAACAGGCGTCTCTTGAGAACAGGCGTCTCTTGAGAACAGGCGTCTCTTGAGAACAGGCTCCTGTGGCAACCAAGTTTGGAGTCTTTAATGATCACTCATTTTGGGCCTAATTGACTGTCTTCTTTGACCTCCTTTTTGGGTGTTTTAAGGACCGTCATTTTTTTAAGAGTTAATCTAAGACATTGTTAGACACCTGGTGAAATAAATGATGTTAGGTGGCAGTGCATAACTGGTTAAATACTGCATAATCTGTAGAGGTGTAAAGGAGGAAATGTATATGTTTATCTCTCAGAATGTTTGGTAATATGTTTATTGTTTGTGATGTGTGTCTATGTATGTATTAACACGATGTACTGAACGGGGTGAGAATAGCTTGAGCTACCTCATCCCTTTGTGTGTATTTAACCTCAGTAAACTTATTTCAATTTCAATCTGTAGAAAATTTCCAGCTACATATTCTCCACCTTTGAAGGGACTCTTAACACCAATCGTTGGAAAATGAAAATCAGACAATGAATGGGTGAAAGAATGATGAAAGAATGAAAGAAAGGAATGGATGAAAGGGTGGTTTTTGGAAGCTGAACGCTTACCCCATAGCATTCTCTCTCTCCAGGATCTATAGAAGACAGATTTTCTTCTGAGGTAGAGACGGAAAATGTGGCCCTTGTTAATCTTCGCTTTGCTGCCTCAAACGTAGATTTGTTTGAAGGGTCTGCCTGTTTGAGGGTTCCTACGTATCTTGAGGTTATCTTGAGATGATTTCGGGGCTTTAGTGTCCCCGCGGCCCGGTCCTCGACCAGGTCTCCACCCCCAGGAAGCAACCCGTGACAGCTGACTAACACCCAGGTACCTATTTTACTGCTAGGTAACAGGGGCATAGGGTGAAAGAAACTCTGCCCATTGTTTCTCGCCGGCGCCTGGGATCGAACCCAGGACCACAGGATCACAAGTCCAGCATGCAGTCCGCTCGACCGACCGGCTCCCTCCCATGGCAACAGTATTAAAAGTCTTCACTAAGCATGCAAGAGACTCATGCCCCCTCTGTGCATTCATCACGGTTTTTGCTCTATACTCATCAATGAGGGACCTGAATTCATCGCTTCCAAGGCACTCCACTGCCACGATATCTCACGGTTTTACTCTCAAAAGATAATTACCCTATTGTTATCCTATAGTTTTTTTTATGGGCACTTGACAGCTGAGTGGACAGCGCTTCGGATTCGTAGTCCTGAGGTTCCGGGTTCGATCCCCGGTGGAGGCGGAGACAAATGGGCAAAATGTTTCTTTCACCCTGATGTTCCTGTTACCTAGCAGTAAATAGGTACCTGGGAGTTAGGCAGCTGCTACGGGCCGCTTCCCAGGGGGTGTGAAACAATAACGAGGCCTGGTCGAGGACCGGGCCGCGGGGACACTAAGCCCCGAAATCATCTCATGATAACCTCAAGAACCCTAACCAGGGAGAACAATAATGTCAAAGGAGACGATTATTATATAATTGTAAATTATAATAGGAAATTATATATGCTTTTGCTTTTATGATTTAGATAACTTAGAGAAAACGAGAGTTTTAGTATTTCAAAGCAGTCAGTAATTGATGTTAATATTAAGAGGATTTCATTTTTACTAAAACGCCGCAATTTTGACGGTTTGGCTTAAAGCGTTAATGTGATGCAATGGGTGAAAAGTGTAGAATTTAGTGGACCATTATTAATAAATCAAACTTCTCGAATATTTGATTTATTCGAAATTATATTCTATCCATAAAAAATGCATTAGTCAATGCATGATGAATTTAACTGCTAATGAGATAATTATCCATCTTTATTTTTTCTAAAAAAAAGTTCAACTTATAACTCTTATTCACCAATGGTATTCACTCAAACCTTATTTACTTATACAAAGACTATCCGAACCTTTGTGAATAAGACTTCAGTCTTTTTTAGTTAAGACACTGATCCATCATCTTGGATATTTATTTATTTATTTATGTATTTATATACAAGAAGGTACATTGGGATTGTGAGGATACATAATATAGTAATTACAATCTTGTAAAGCCACTAGTACGCGCAGCGTTTCGGGCAAGATATCATCTAGCATCTTTGAACCTGTAGCCAAACACCTCACACCGAGATCCGATAGCTTTAAGTATGACCCAAGATAGCATAAGGTTGCTGGAATGTCTGTTAGATAATCCCGTGTATGAAGTGAGCTTTTAATTAATCGGTGTCTCTTGGTGCACTGGGATATCAGTGAAGGGATATCAGTGCAAAGGGATATCTCTGTGCTATATGACACTAGCCCGTCAGGAATCATTACACTGATAAGGGAATAATTAACACCCCCCAATCTTTAGATGAGAAATAACCCACGTTTTCCTGTGTTATTGAACGGATATTTCTTGTGTAATGGAAGGGTTGTATGTGAAGTCTTAGTTCAATCACCCAGGATAATGTGGATTATTGGTTATAATATCATGATCTACTGGTTGTCTCGTGAAAAAAAGGCTCATTTACAACCAAACACCATAACACACACACACACACACACACACACACACACACACACACACACACGAGAAGGGGGGAGGCCTCGTGGTGGACAGCGCTCTGGGATTGAAGTCCTAAGGGACCCCGGGTTCGATCCCTGGCGGAGGCGAAAACAAATGTGCAGAACTTCTTTCACCCTAATTACCCTGTTCACCTAGTATCAAACAGGTACCTGGGACAGCTGCTACAGGCTGTTTCCTAGGGATGTGTATGTCTGTTAGAGAGAAAAATATGTAGTATATATAAGAGAGGAAACATAGATTGGTTAAAAGTTCGATCCTGCAGACACAAATAGTAAATATTAAACACACACGGAAGATACGCTAACTAATAATAAGTTCCGTCAGTTGCAAAATTTCCCATTGAACGGTTCTTCCAGCATGAATAACCAAGGTTCTAACTTTGCCGCTTCGAAACCTGAGAATATTGCCAAAGTTGCCGCGGACTTGAAGGCGTCTTAAAGCAACACCCCCCTCCCCCACACACGACCCAAAACCACTCAAAAACATGTCTATAAAACACCTTAAAAACACCACCCGGTCCTGTTGTTGTAAAACATTTAGCTTAAACATATTCCGTAAATTCAAACCTGAACTGAGATAATCTTATTGTAAGCTGAATATCAAATTCCAAGTCGCCGCTCCACACCCAAGAGCGGGCCAAGCCGGGTGGGGAAAATGTATCTCAAATTCGGTTTACCATAAGGACACGCGGGGAGGATTTGGGGGGAAATTTTGAGGCAACATATTTATTTCTGGCCGTGGCGGTCCTTGGAGGGGGGGGGGGGAGGTTCTAATGGGGAGTTAATGGGGGAGAGTTAGTGGGGGGCCGAGAGTTAGTGGGGGGGGGGGGGGGCGAGAGTTAATTGGGGGGGCGAGAGTTAATTGGGGGGGGGGGCGAGAGATAATGGGGGGGGCCGAGTTAATGGGGGGGGCCGAGAGTTAATGGGGGTTAATGGGCGAGAGTTAATGGGAGCAAGAGTTAATGGGGGCAAGAGTTAATGGGGGCGAGATTTAATGGGAGTTAATGGGCGAGATTTAATGGGAGTTAATGGGCGAGATTTAAAGGGAGTTAATGGGCGAGATTTAAAGGGAGTTAATGGGCGAGATTTAAAGGGAGTTAATGGGCGAGATTTAAAGGGAGTTAATGGGCGAGATTTAAAGGGAGTTAATGGGAGTTAATGGGCGAGAGTTAATGGGAGTTAATGGGCGAGAGTTAATGGGAGTTAATGGGCGAGAGTTAATGGGAGTTAATGGGCGAGAGTTAATGGGAGTTAATGGGCGAGAGTTAATGGGAGTTAATGGGCGAGAGTTAATGGGAGTTAATGGGCGAGAGTTAATGGGAGTTAATGGGCGAGAGTTAATGGGAGTTAATGGGCGAGAGTTAATGGGAGTTAATGGGCGAGAGTTAATGGGAGTTAATGGGCGAGAGTTAATGGGAGTTAATGGGCGAGAGTTAATGGGAGTTAATGGGCGAGAGTTAATGGGCAAAAGTTAATGGGCGGGAGTTAATGGGCGAGAGTTAATGGGCGAGAGTTAATGGGAGTTAATGGGCGAGAGTTAATGGGCGAGAGTTAATGGGAGTTAATGGGCAAGATTTAATGCGAGTTAATGGGCAAGATATAATGCGAGTTAATGGGCGAGATTTAATTGGAGTTAATGGGCGAGATTTAATGTAAGAGTGTTAATGGGCAAGCTGTGGGGGAGGATGTTCATACTAATGGGTGTTTGTCAGGAGGTAATGGGGGGGGAAGTTACCAGGAGCCAATAA
>NC_091226.1:15052502-15107502 GCF_040958095.1 Procambarus clarkii | reverse complement strand
TCAACGGAGCAAGCCTTATCAATAAGAAAATGATAAAAGGTTTCCTATTAACGTTTAAAGATTATCAAAGTTCTTACACAAAAATGCACCTTTTAACTAAGTAGTTAGCAAGGTAATGATTTTCATAAGGCATGTCGAGTTATAATACTAATTATTATACAAAGGATATTTTAGTAAAATACTTAAAACTTATTTAAGAGTTTACTTTAAGACCTTCCACTTGTCTCAAAGTTTAATGAAACAAGATTAAAATTTGACTTGAAGCTAATTCTGTTCTTAAAGTGTAGGAGGCGACATGTCCAAAGTTATGGGTGAGGAGTAGGCAACTGAAATGTCTGGTGATGAACGTGAGTTACCTTAAGAGAGATGATGAAGGTATGGCAGTGTAGAGAGTGATTAGGGGCAGAGGATGGGTAGGTAGGTAGGGAGAGAGAGGGAGGGTAGAGAGAGAGAGGGAGGGTAGAGAGAGAGAGGGAGGGTAGGTAGGAAGAGGCAGAGGGAGAACAGTTAAGGGGAGAAGTATAGAAGGGAAGGGAGTTGAGGATAAAGGCAGCCCCGTTCCTGTGCCAGGTAAGTCTACTATGGGATCACCATAGCCCGTGCTACTTGCAACATTTTGTTCCCAGTAGCTGGAAGCTTAAAAACAACAAGAACGATGATAACGGGGCTGCTAAGGGCATATGTTATCTTGAAGCTAACGGGAAAATAAAGTTAAGATAGTGTCTTCGACACTACGAGAGATCGCTCGCGCGCGTGCGTGCGTGTTCGTGCGTGTGTGTTTGTGTGTGTGATAAACATTTTTAACTTAATTTAACAGTAACATCACCTGTTGCTCCCCATCCCATCTCAAACACCACTCTCCTACCCTTCCTTTCCCACTTCCGAACCCATTACCCCCCCCCCCCCCCCTCCACACAGCCATCAACAATATAATCCTCCTCCACAAAGAGGCATAATTAGCCCTTGAGCGTGGCTTGTCGTCAACTTGGCGACAAGTTTAAGGAGAACTCCCTGGCCGTACTCGGGAGACTGACATTAATCCATCAAACGCTACTCACTGGATGTAGGAAACACACCAGCAACTCTCTATCAACCTCTCTCCTTCCCGTGGTGCTGGGTTCGCACGGGATATTAATATTATATAATACAAGAGAGAGAGAGAGAGAGAGAGAGAGAGAGAGAGAGAGAGAGAGAGAGAGAGAGAGAGAGAGAGAGAGAGAGAGAGAGAGAGAGAGAGAGAGAGAGAGGAGAGAGAGGGCGGGAGACCGAGCCAGATACAGAGAGAGCGAGAGAGCAAGAGAGAGGGCGGGAGACCGAGCCAGATACAGAGAGAGAGAGAGAGAGGGCGGGAGACCGAGCCAGATACAGAGAGAGAGGGCGGGAGACCAAGCCAGATACAGAGAGAGCGAGAGATATTGACAGGTTTCACCAGACGCGGGGTCGCATTATAGTGATGGTTGACAGTTGCCAGCGTTGACAGCTCACAACACACACAGCCAAGACACGCAATCCCAGCCCCATAACACCTAACGTATCCTGCTCGTTAGTTGACACGTGACAGACGCCTTGCGTCAAGCTCGTTAAAACTGCGGTCAACGATGCATTCAACTCGCTCTCACTAGCGGATTTTGAACCAATTCGTTATTGCTGTAATTACCTAATGTATGTATGTATGTGTGTGTGTGTGTGTGTGTGTGTGTGTGTGTGTGTGTGTGTGTGTGTGTGTGTGTGTGTGTGTGTGTGTGTGTGTGTGAAACAAATTGCCCATTTGTTTCTGCCTCGTGCGGGAATCGAACCCGCGCCACAGAATTACGAGTCCTGCGCGCTATCCACCAGGCTACAAGGCCCCTTATATATATATATATATATATATGCTGTATATATATGCTGTATATTTCTGCATGTGCTATGAGCGGCCTATGTTGATTTTCTTTAATTTTTTATCATTTACATTTACTCTAACCGCCTCAAACTCTATGCCTCCCAGCAACCCGTTCTCGCACTTTCTTTCAGTCAATATTGACTTATTAAATGTGCATATGTGACATACTAAACATACTAGTTTACCTTGAAAAGCTTCATAGAAAACACCGACCTCACCTAACCTTCTTAGTATGTTAAGATAAGCATCTTATTGCTTCGTAATTACAGTTATTACTTAACCTATTATAGGTATAGGTTAAGTAATAATTGTAATTACGAAGCAATAAGATGCTTATCTTAACATACTAAGAAGGTTAGGTAAGGTCGGTGTTTTCTATGAAGCTTTTCAATGGAAACTAGTATGTTTACTATATCACATATGCACGTATTTAACAAGTCAATATTGACTATACGAAAATGCGAAAACTGGTTGCTCCCAGGCCGCCGCCACCACAAACTCCTCCAACACTCCTAAGTCACATTCATAAACACTCCAACACACGCGACCTGCTCCATCACACACTCCAACATCCTCTCCCACCATCACACACCCTCTCACCCTGTCTTATATTTCACCATCGTCCGAGTTCTCCAGCGTTGGAGCATGACAAACATCGTCATTTATTCTAGTTTGGGTTAAAAATTGCCTAGCCAGGTTTCTGTGGATTTTAACATTGTGGTACATTGACCAGACCACACACTAGAAGTTGAAGGGACGACGACGTTTCGTCCTGGACCATTCTCAAGTCGATTGTGTGACTGGACTTGAGAATGGTCCAAGACGGACCGAAACGTCGTCGTCCCTTCACCTTCTAGTGTGTGGTCTGGTCAACAGGAAGAAAACCCTTCACCTTCTAGTGTGTGGTCTGGTCAACAGGAAGAAAACCCTTCACCTTCTAGTGTGTGGTCTGGTCAACAGGAAGAAAACCCTTCACCTTCTAGTGTGTGGTCTGGTCAACAGGAAGAAAACCCTTCACCTTCTAGTGTGTGGTCTGGTCAACAGGAACAAAACCCTTCACCTTCTAGTGTGTGGTCTGGTCAACAGGAACAAAACCCTTCACCTTCTAGTGTGTGGTCTGGTCAACAGGAACAAAACCCTTCACCTTCTAGTGTGTGGTCTGGTCAACAGGAAGAAAACCCTTCACCTTCTAGTGTGTGGTCTGGTCAACAGGAACAAAACCCTTCACCTTCTAGTGTGTGGTCTGGTCAACAGGAACAAAACCCTTCACCTTCTAGTGTGTGGTCTGGTCAACAGGAACAAAACCCTTCACCTTCTTGTGTGTGGTCTGGTCAACAGGAATAAAACCTTTCACCTTCTAGTGTGTGGTCTGGTCAACAGGAAGAAAACCCTTCACCTTCTAGTGTGTGGTCTGGTCAACAGGAACAAAACCCTTCACCTTCTAGTGTGTGGTCTGGTCAACAGGAACAAAACCCTTCACCTTCTAGTGTGTGGTCTGGTCAACAGGAAGAAAACCCTTCACCTTCTAGTGTGTGGTCTGGTCAACAGGAACAAAACCCTTCACCTTCTAGTGTGTGGTCTGGTCAACAGGAACAAAACCCTTCACCTTCTAGTGTGTGGTCTGGTCAACAGGAACAAAACCCTTCACCTTCTAGTGTGTGGTCTGGTCAACAGGAACAAAACCCTTCACCTTCTAGTGTGTGGTCTGGTCAAAAGGAAGAAAACCCTTCACCTTCTAGTGTGTGGTCTGGTCAACAGGAACATCATTTTCTGCGTATGTGGGAAGCCAAGCGCCCTCCAGAGAACAATCTCCCGTGTGTTGAGTTGCCTGAGAGAGAAAGGGAGATGATGAGGGCCGAGGCGCACTCTGAGATACAAGAGTGAACACCAGAAAGAACTCTAGTTATCTAAAGTGTTAACTGGAAACTACTAAAAACAGTCATTGAAGTTCCAAAAGCAATCTGAGGAGGCCATTGAAAGTTGTGTTTCAAAGCACAGCATACAAGCACACTGCTTCAGAATGTCTTACTGGGTTGTAATTATGAACAAGTAGATCATACAGGAACTACATCAAGAACAACTGTATGAGTATAACTGGTGTCATACGTGTACATTAAAGTATGTCAGTATATTCCACAAGCAGGTGTCAAGGTGCAACAGCCTGGTGAAGCTGCTTGAAACAGAAACCGCTTCATCTTCTTCAAGGTGAAGCTGAACAGAAAAAACCAATCCCTGAGTTTTAATGTTCGTCACAAAAAAATAACAAGCAAAATGCTCATCTCATACATTGTAATTATTGAATATCGGAACAGACTGTCCCCCAAACATAAGCCTAGTAATTCAATTTTATTATATTAACATAAGTCATTCTGGTTCCTCATTTCCTTTATCAGATCTATGAGGCGACCAACCCATCATAGTGTGAGGAACCTTACCTCCTCACACTCACCGTTCTAGCGTGATCCGGACTCCGCAAGCCTGGATTCAAGGGCCTATAATGTCAGCCATTGCAGCGTTAAATCAAGAGTTTGAAATGCATTTCTGTCTACGTCAAATCAATTGTTTGAAATGCATTTCTGTCTACGTCAAATCAAGAGTTTGAAATGCATTTCTGTCTACGTCAAATCAAGAGTTTGAAATGCATTTCTGTCTACGTCAAATCAAGAGTTTGAAATGCATTTCTGTCTACGTCAAATCAAGAGTTTGAAATGCATTTCTGTCTACGTCAAATCAAGAGTTTGAAATGCATTTCTGTCTACGTCAAATCAAGAGTTTGAAATGCATTTCTATCTACGTCAAATCAAGAGTTTGAAATGCATTCCTGTCTACGTCAAATCAAGAGTTTGAAATGCATTTCTGTCTACACCGGAACCTTTATTAACCGGACAGGGAGCCGTCCGTGACAGGAAGACACGTACATGCCAAGGCCTTCTGACTCCGTCAACACCTTAGAAGACGCAATGGTGAGCTACGAGATGCAAGGTGATTGATGACTTGTGCACATCTACGGTTCAAGGGTCAGATTCACGAAGCAGTTACGCAAGTACTTACGAACCTGGGGCCAGGTTTACGAAGCAGTTACGCACGCACTTACGAACGTGTACATCTTTCCTCAATCTTTGACGGCTTTGGTTACATTTATTAAACAGTTTACAAGCATGAAAACTTGCCAATCAACTGTTGTTATTGTTATAAACAGCCTCCTGGTGCTTCGGAGCTCATTAACTGTTTAATAATTGTAAACAAAGCCGCCAAAGATTGAGAAAAGATTTACAGGTTCGTAAGTGCTTTCGTGAATCTGGCCTAGGTGAGTAAACTCATTATATAGAGTCGGACTTTGGCACCCTCTATAGAGCCTTTGACACCCTCTATAGAGCCTTTGGCACCCTCTATAGAGCCTTTGGCACCCTCTATAGAGCCTTTGGCACCCTCTATAGAGCCTTTGGCACCCTCTATAGAGCCTCAGAGTAGCAACAATGCATTGAAGACTCCCACTTGTTAAATAGGCTGGTTTTGGCTCGTTAGACGATGGTTATCTTGAGATAATTGATTTGATTGGTAAGAATGTCGTATCATTTGCATATCTTCCTCATTTATTACTTCTCTCCCTTCTCTTTTGTTTCCTCTTCTCCTTTTTCTCTTCCCATTCTCTTACCATCTCCCTTCCATTCGGCTATCTTCTTCCTTCTCTTACCTGTTATCTTCCTCTGGAGGGAGGCGGGGCTCTGGGGTCGTGTGCAGTGATGGAGGAGAAGTAGCAGCTGTTCTTGAGGTAACACTACTCTCTCTCACCTGGGCTGTGTCTGCTGCTGCTGCTGGTACTGCTGCTGTTGCTGCTCCAGCTGCTCTTGCAACTGCTGCTGCTTCAGGTGCTGCTGCTGCTCCAGCTGCTCTTGCAACTGCTGCTGCTGCTACTGCTCCAGCTACTCTTGCAACTGCTGCTGCTGCTCCTCCAGCTGCCCTTGCAACTGCTGCTGCTGCTGCTCCAGCTACTCTTACAACTGCTGCTGCTGCTGCTCCAGCTACTCTTGCAACTGGTGCTGCTGCTGCTCCAGCTACTGCTGTCTGCTCTTGCTACTGCAGGGGCTTCAGCTACTGCTGCCTCTGCTGCAGGTACTATTGCATTTGCTGCTGCTGTTCCCGTTGCTACTGCTGTGTCTGCTGTTCCAGCTGCTGTTTGCTACTCCAGTTGCTGCTAGGTCCACCGTTACTGTCATTACACTTTTGTGCAATAATCAATGCACACTGATTTCTGCCTTTGCAAGCATTACAAATAATACTCATGTTTTTGTTGACAATGCTGTTTCCATCAATCATCAACCAGTGGTTGATTCTCTCTCTATTGCTAACGTATCTTATGCTGTCTCCATCAATCATCAACCAGTGGTTGATTCTCTCTCTCTCTCTATTGCTAATGTATCTCATGCTGTCTCCATCAATCATCAACCAGTGGTTGATTCTCACTCTCTATTGCCTATGTATTTCATGCTGTCTCCACTATAACAAATGCTGCTTTTGTTGAAGGGCCATGCTGATACTTTTATACAAATGCTAAATTAGCTATTAGAACTATGTAGTGATATGACTTTTGTTCTTTTTTAGAGTAGATGATGTTCTCTGTCCCTTCTCTGTCTCTCTCTCCCGTCTCTTTTTTGACTATCTCCATCTACTGTCTGTCCTCATGCCTTCTCACTCCCTTCTATTCTCTACTATCCTTCCACCAATCATCTGGTCTCCTTTTCCCATCCCCCATCACCTACTACCCTTCCATCCTAGCACCATCCCGTCCATCTTGCTCCATAGCCGGCGGGACCCCCCCCTGTCCATCCTCCTATCCCTCTCCACCTCTACTATCCTCTCCCCCTCATCCCACTCCAATATTCCCTACTTACGAGCGAATATTATATCTTCCTCGCTATATTCATTGAGACATAAATTTGCCCTGAACCAATTTGTGGGTGGAGGTTTGGGGGGGGATACCAGAGTGGCCCAAAGTGGCCCAGAGTGGCCCTGAGTGGCCCAAAGTGGCCCTGAAACCTTACACTAGATGTAAACCTTCTCCAAGGCTCTGTCTTGGTCTCAGATTCGAAATAAAGCGAAAAAATAAAAATCATGAAATAAGACGCAGTAAAGAGTAAAACAAATTAGTCCTGTTCTCAGGAGCAATTATATATATATTATATATATATATATTATATATTATATATATTATATATATATATGTCGTACCTAGTAGCCAGAACGCACTTCTCAGCCTACTATGCAAGGCCCGATTTGCCTAATAAGCCAAGTTTTCATGAATTAATTGTTTTTCGACGACCTAACCTACCTAACCTAACCTAACTTTTTTGGCTACCTAACCTAACCTAACCTATAAAGATAGGTTAGGTTAGGTTAGGTAGGGTTGGTTAGGTTCGGTCATATATCTACGTTAATTTTAACTACAATAAAAAAAAATTGACCTCATACATAATGAAATGGGTAGCTTTATCTTTTCATAAGAAAAAAATTTGAGAAAATATATTAATTCAGGAAAACTTGGCTTATTAGGCAAATTTGGCCTTGCATAGTAGGCTGACAAGTGCGTTCTGGCTACTAGGTACGATATATATATATATATATATATATATATATATATATATATATATATATATATATATATATATATATATATATATATATATATATATATATACACACACACAACTTTAGAACACTTTCCCACCAGGAGACTCGAACCCTAGCCAGACCCCAGGTCCTCAGCTGTTCCCAGCGGTCCTCAGCTGTTGCCAGCGGTCCTCAGCTGTTGCCAGCGGTCCTCAGCTGTTGCCAGCGGTCCTCAGCTGTTGCCAGCGGTCCTCAGCTGTTGCCAGCGGTCCTCAGCTGTTGCCAGCGGTCCTCAGCTGTCGCCAGCGGTCCTCAGCTGTTCCCAGCGGTCCTCAGCTGTCGCCAGCGGTCCTCAGCTGTTCCCAGCGGTCCTCAGCTGTCGCCAGCGGTCCTCAGCTGTCGCCAGCGGTCCTCAGCTGTTCCCAGCGGTCCTCAGTTTCACAGGTTAAATAAAGCCCAAACACTTCACGACCTTC
The DNA here is from genome assembly GCF_040958095.1 of Procambarus clarkii. Taxonomy (NCBI): domain Eukaryota; kingdom Metazoa; phylum Arthropoda; class Malacostraca; order Decapoda; family Cambaridae; genus Procambarus; species Procambarus clarkii. Next base: position 15,099,537 of record NC_091226.1, on the reverse strand, counting down.
AGGAGAACAGAGACCAACTTAAGCGTCAGCGTTGTGAAGAAGTTGTAACACACAGCAAAACTTGTGTCGACTCCATCAGTAAACTTGGCTGTGATGTCTGGCCATCTGCATCCAAGTGACCGGTAATGCCAGAGAGGACCTATCACTATTTACCTACCAGTGACGACGGGGGAGTGAGTCCTAGCTCTCTCTGCCCTGACTAGGTACCAGACCCCTGTACCAGAGGGGTACCCTGTACCAGAGGGGTACCCTGTACCAGAGGGGTACCCTGTACCAGAGGGGTACCCTGTACCAGAGGGGTACCCTGTACCAGAGGGGTACCCAGACCCCTGTACCAGAGGGGTACCCAGACCCCTGTACCAGAGGGGTACCCATACCCCTGTACCAGAGGGGTACCCAGACCCCTGTACCAGAGGGGTACCCAGACCCCTGTACCAGAGGGGTACCCAGATCCCTGTACCAGAGGTACCATGCTAAAGGTTCTAGCTTTGTACCTCTAGAAGATTTCATATTAACTACCCTGACTTTCACATTGAATTCTAACCTTAAAGTTGTGGATGTTGAGATGGTTTCCACAACTTCCTCTTTCTAATACATCCTGCGGGATCACCATAGCCCGTGCTACTTGGAACTTTGTTCCAGGTAGCGAATCTTTAACAACAAGTTCGTCTTTCAGATCATTTCACTTCTTAACTGCACCATTCAGGGTACGAATACTTTCTCACGTCCCTTCGGCTCATTTACCTTTCCAGCTTCCAGTTGTGTCCTCTTGTCCTGCCTTCTCTATGTCTGAAAAGGTTATCCTTGCCCACCTTATCTATTCCTCTCAGTATCTTGTATGTCGTGATCATATCTCTTCCGTTTCCTTCTATCCTCTATGGTTGTGATATTTAGTTCCATTAGCCTATGTTCGTACCCCTTTAGCTCTGGCACTAATGGGGCAAAAATTATTTCACTCTGATGCTTCTGTTTACCTAGAAGGAAACAGGTACCTAGGAGTTAGACAGCTGCTACGGGCTGCTTCCTGGGGATATATGTGCCTGTGTTAGGGATAAATATATGTAGTAAACATAGAGGAATAATTGGTTAAAAAGGCGGGGTCCAAGAGCTAATAGCTCGATTCTGTAATACACAAATAGTAAACACGTACGTTATCTTGAGATTATCTTGAGATGATTTCGGGGCTTTTTAGTGTCCCCGCGGCCCGGTCCTCGACCAGGCCTCCACCCCCAGGAAGCAGCCCGTGACAGCTGACTAACACCCAGGTACCTATTTTACTGCTAGGTAACAGGGGCATAGGGTGAAAGAAACTCTGGCCATTGTTTCTCGCCGGTGCCTGGGATCGAACCCAGGACCACAAGTCCAGCGTGCTGTCCGCTCGGCCGACCGGCTCTACGTGCATGCAATATTGGAATATCACATTTTTCGCAACCCTTAAAGAAATTATATATCCATGAGTGCAGAATTTTGTAACTAGAAGACTTTCCCTCCTGAAATTGACTTTCTGCAATATTTGCAATTGATCACATTCTCGCTCACACAATCACTTCTCAAACATCGTCTTATCAGCAGTTTTTAAAGTTTCTTAAATTTTTCTTCGAATTATCTTTTTAGATTTTTGCTTCGTTTATTTAATCTACTTTATTTCCCATTTCATATACTTGGCGGCGGCAGCAGCTCTCCAAGAGGTTTGGTATAAGCCCTCCCTAAACTCAAGCACATTACGGGCTCACCATAGCCCGTGCTACATGGACACTTCGATCTGAGTAGCTAAATCTAAAATTATCATCATCTCAAGCACAAGCCCCAAGCACCGCCTCCCTCCATCTCTCAGATACACACACCCAGCCTCCCACACCACCCATACATCTCCCCCACAGGAAGACGAGTCAGTAATGCCAGGTCGCAGGATATAACACACTACAAATGACTTTAGGAAACTCACTGGAGTTTATGAACAAATCCAGTATTCCTTTACATGTATTATCACTAGTCTTAATTCTGTTCAAATTAGCACTATAATAGACTCGGATGAACAAATCCACAAGGGCCGTGACGAGGATTCGAACCTGCGTCCGGGAGCATCCCAGACGCTGCCTTAATCGACTGAGCTACGACAGGGTCAAAAGGAGTTGAAACCGAAGTTCTACTTAAGTTACTGGATCCTGCAGCCTCTCCGAGACACAAACCAGGGTTTTACACAACTCCCCCATGCACTGAGTTATGTCAATAGGCCGTTCTCCCCTCTTCGCCCTTACTTATAGGTTCGAATCCTCGTCACGGCCCTTGTGGATTTGTTCATTTGATGCATCACGCAATTGTGATTTCTGTGTATAATAAAAGACTTGAGTTTACTAAATTCCAATATGATTAGTGTGATATCTGTGTGTTCAACAGAAATGTGATGCATGAAATGAACAAATCCACATGGGCCGTGACGAGAATTCCAACCAGGATCCAGTAAGTTCAGTAGAACTTCGGTTTCAACTCTTTTTAACCCTGTCGTAGCTCAGTCGATTAAGGCAGTGTCTGGGATGCTCCCGGACGCAGGTTCGAATCCTCGTCACGGCCCTTGTGGATTTGTTCTGTTGAACATGTTCATCATTTCTCGTGTCTTGTAAACAAAATTCTCTGCGTTCTCAAAAACTTTAAAAGTTTACAAGACGAATGAATCGTGAACGCAACTTAGAACTCCCGAGAAAATCCGTAGCAACGAGCGGAGTTTCTTTTCCTTCTTGTGAGGCGTTGTGAACCCTCCCATCCCACACCCTCTTGAGGTTATCTTGAGATGATTTCGGGGCTTTAGTGTCCCCGCGGCCCGGTCCTCGACCAGGCCTCCACCCCCAGGAAGCAGCCCGTGACAGCTGACTAACACCCAGGTACTTATTTTACTGCTAGGTAACAGGGGCATAGGGTGAAAGAAACTCTGCCCATTGTCTCTCCCCGGCGCCCGGGATCGAACCCGGGACCACAGGATCACAAGTCCTCAGAATAGCTGAAAATAAACAGCAGTAATTCTAAAAGTTTAATTCTGAAAATTATTCTCTTGTCCGAAGGCAGATATTGAATGGGCAGTGTTGTTAATTCAGAATCTTAATTCAGAATCCAATTATCCCATTCGTACCTGACGCAAGATGTAATTATAGACAGTCTAGGAGGTGACAGATCACCTGTCGGGGGTGACAGATGTTCTTGATGGTAGTGGGTAATCGTCTAGTTGTACTCACGGAGGGTTGAGCTTTGGCTCATTGGTCCCGCCTCTCAACCGTCAATCAACTGGTGTACAGATTTCCGAGCCTACTGGGCTCTATCATATCTACATTTGTAGATATGATAACTACTTTGATAGCCAACGACGGTCGAGGTAGTGTTCGTGTGTGACGTTGTATCATCTCTGCTTCAACAGCTAAATGCCAAAACGTAACAGTATCATATCACTTACATCAGAGCGCAATAAACTCACCATATTGGACCATCTCCCTTGGTCAAAAATCTAAATATATTCATTATTATTCTAAATATATTCATTATTATTCTAAATATATTCATTATTATTCATTGTCGTATATTTTTTTCTGAATATGCTACTTTTTCAGTGTTAGTAGTTAACAGGTGGAATGCATTAGGCAGTAATGTGGTGGAGGCTGACTCCATACACAGTTTCAAGTGTAGATATGATAAGAGCCCAGTAGGCTCAGGAACCTGTACACCTGTTGATTGACAGTTGAGAGGCGGGACCAAAGAGCCAGAGCTCAACCCCCGCAAGCTCAATTAGGTGAGTACAGAGATGCCCATGTAAACAAGGGAATTCCCAGGGGTAAAGCACCAAGCCATTACGACTATATAGCACTGGGAAGGGGGTCAGGATAAGGATTTGAGATGGAACGGGTGGAAAGGAATGGTGCCCCAACTACTTGTGGACGGTCGGGGATTGAACGCCGACCTGCATGAAGCGAGACTGTCGCTCTACGACCGTCCGGACGGTAGGACAGAAATACCTCCAATGGCATTCCTTCCTGTGAGTAGTTAGGACAGGAAGTGCTTAATAGGAATTAATGAATACAGGAGGAAATTTGGCACTCAATCACACACACACACACACACACACACACACACACACACACTAATTACGTGATTTTATAGAGAACAAAGGAATTTGTAAGTAATTAAACCCGGACCTGTATGTATACTTATACATAGTGCGTAAGACATGCACACAGTCATGTATAAACACGCGCAGGCACTTACAGATATACACACAAACCCACACGTCCAATTAAGCTAATGTCTGAACAAACGCATTAATGCACTCTATTCAATATAGCTAGTTAGCTAGTTCCCTTGCTCTCTCTCTCTCTGTCTTCCTCTCTCTCTTACACCTTCTCATCCCACACCTGCAGATTCACACAACACAATTACCAAGATCTGGTCGATCTGCTGAAGAACCTCTGAAGCAGACTGAGGACATTTCTCAGTTAACCTGGAGAGGGATGAGTAGACTGGAAAGAACATGAGGAGTAGATGAGGGGAAGGAGTAGATAAGGGGAAGGAGTAGATGAGGAGTAGTAGATAAGGGAATGGAGAAAGTGGGTACAATTGAGGGGGAGAAATGCAATTGAGTAGATGGTAAGGAAGTGTAAAGAGGATATTGTCACTATCCCTAGAGCCTATCTACATGGGCACCCCCTATCTACATGGGCACCCCCTATCTACATGGGCACCCCCTATCTACATGGGCACCCCCTATCTACATGGGCACCCCCTATCTACATGGGCACCCCCTATCTACATGGGCACCCCCTATCTACATGGGCACCCCCTATCTACATGGGCACACTCCATATCCGCAATTCGACCGTCACGAGAATGTAGATATAACATGTATAATATTTCATATAGGTAGTTCCCAAAATCCTTGATTATGTCCAAATTCATTCTAATCTATCTAGAGAATTTATGTTTATTTCGTGATGATCAGGGCTGCATATCTTCGAGGGATATTAACTGACGGAAGAATAACTGTGTAAAACATTAGCTGCCTTATCAACATTATTTATGGAGATTAGTATCTTGTTGACCAAACCACACACTAGAAAGTGAAGGGACGACGACGTTTCGGTCCGTCCTGGACCATTCTCAAGTCGATTGATTTGAGTCGACCCACAATCGACTTGAGAATGGTCCAGGACGAACCGAAACGTCGTCGTCCCTTCACTTTCTAGTGTGTGGTTTGGTTAACATATTTCAGCCACGTTATTGTGACTCCTCGTCAGCAGATTAGTATGTTGTTCTTCAAAATGTCACTTATTTAGAAGGAGGGAGGGAGAGAGGGGTTGGGGGGGGGGGAGGGAGGGGGAGACAGAGAGAGACAGAGAGAGACAGAGAGAGACAGAGAGAGACAGAGAGAGACAGAGAGAGACAGAGAGAGACAGAGAGAGACAGAGAGAGACAGAGAGAGAGAGTGTGAGTGAGTGAGTGAGTGAGTGAGTGAGTGAGTGAGTGAGTGAGTGAGTGAGTGAGTGAGTGAGTGAGTGAGTGAGTGCTTGCTAGGCCCACCACGGCCGCCCACAGCCTATCTGGGCTGGGACAACCCATCCTCTAATTCACATCTCTGAAACCATTGAAGTAAATTTAATAATCACATTATTTATCCCAAAGTCTTCCCCTCATTACAAATTGATTACCTGGTAATATTCAGGCAAGAGTCATTTACTAAATTAAAAACGCGCACCAAACCCCCCCCCCCCCTCTCTCTCTCTCTCTCGTCGAGAATTGGCAAGATGACAAAATGAGCTAATTATTCTCTCACTAGAATCACACAATGTACCTCACTTGCAACCAATCAGAACGTCACTGGTACCTGTTCTGAACCTTGACTGCAAAGTTGAGGAAAAGTATTCCTTTCAAGGAGTCTCATTGGTCAAAACATTACTCACTGTTAGGCTGTTAGTGGTTGTTTAAACGCTGATATTAAGCACTTCCTGTCATAATTATCGCTCTGGACGGTAGAGCGACGGTCTCGCTTCATGCAGGTCGGCGTTCAATCCCCGACTGTCCACAAGTGGTTGGGGAACCATTCCTTTCCCCCCGTCCCATCTCAAATCCTTATCCTGATCCCTTCCCAGTGCTATATAGTCGTAATGGCATGGCATTTTCCCCTGAGAATTCCCTTGTTTACATAGGCATATCTGTACTCACCTAATTGAGCTTGCGGGGGTTGAGCTCTGGCTCTTTGGTCCCGCCTCTCAACTGTCAATCAACTGGTGTACAGGTTCCTGAGCCTATTGGGCGCTATCATATCTACATTTGAAACTGTGTATGGAGTCAGCCTCCACCACATCACTGCCTAATGCATTCCACCTGTTAACTACTGACACTGAAAAAGTGGCATATTCAGAAAAAAATATACGACAATGAATAATAATGAATATATTTAGATTTTTGAACAAGGGAGAATTCCCTGGAAACACAAACCGAAACTGTCTCTATTTCCCGTTTGTTACAACTTGTAATAAAGTTGTTACATCTTGGCTTAACGTGTTTATGACGTGTTAGAACGTTGTTACAACTGCCTATATTGGTTGTTATAACTGGTTAGGTGTTAAAACTTGTTCCAACGTTGTACCAACGTCGTAGTTTCGGTGTGTGTTTGGCGGGAAGGCCCTATCTTAAGTCGATTCTCCCAATCGACTTGAGAATGGTCCAGGACGGACCGAAACGTCGTCGTCCCTTCACCTTCTAGTGTGTGGTCTGTTCAACATCAGCCTCGTTATTGTGAACCCTCGCCTGCAAGTGATAATAAGCTAACCTCTGAAGGAACAAATAGACAAGTCTCAGAGTGAGTGAATGAGTTGATGAATACTTTTATTCATTTATTTTGTCTTCGTTTGATTAAATTTTCTTTGATGTGCTTCTTTAAGAGTATAGAGAACTTAGCAAAATTTTCACCCTGTTGCACTCTGCCGGAAAATTCCCCCCCCCCCCCTAAAGCTGCCGGAAACTTTAAACAGCCCCCCCCCCCCCCCCGCTGTCGTATTTTATTAATGTAATAGGCAGGCAGAATTAATCCCATGGTACTCCATCATCGCTTATATTATAACCATTAAAAAGCGTGCGTGCGTGCACTCTCTCTCACTCTCTCTCTCTCTCACACACACACACATTATGGGGCTGGGTGGCTGAGTGGACAGGTATCTAGACTCGTGGATCTAGAGGACCGGGGTTCGGTCCCCACACCCGGCGGAGACAGATGGGCAGAGTTTCCTTAACCCTGATGGACCTGTTCACCTAGCAGTAAATTAGGTACCTGAGCGTTAGACAACTGCTACGGGCTGCTTCCTGGGGGTGGGGGTGGGGGGTGGGTGTGTGTTGGGGGGGGGGGAATAAGTTAGTAAACAGTTGATTGACAGTTGAGAGGCGGGCCCAAAGAGCAGAGCTCAACCCCCTCAAGCACAACTAGGTGAATACAACCAAATGAACACACACACACACACACACACACACACACACACACACACACACACACACACACACACACACACACACACACACACACACACACACACTTGTGATGAACAGGGCACAGTTGAACAACCTCCCTAAGTGATGAACAAGCCCCAGGTGAACAACCTCCCAGACTGATGAACAGGAGGCTGTAGAACAGTAATTGGGTAATGCAGCAGGAGAGAGAGAGATCACAGTGTTTTGTTATTTAGAGGCGCGATCACTCAAGCTCACACCCTGCTGTTATCGTCAGTGGGAGGGCGTGGCCCCCGGTGATGGAGAGTGATGGAGAGTACACGGAAATGGGGGAGGGACGGTGGTAGGTAGTGAGGGAGAGGGAGTATGATGGAGAGAGGGAGAGACAGAGAGGGAGATGGTATGACCAAGAGGGAGAGAGAGAATGTCCAAGAGAGACAGAGATAGAAAGATATATATATAGAGAGAGACAGAGAGAGAGAGACATTGAAAGACACAGAGAGACAGAGAGACACAGAGACAGAGAGACAGACCAAGAAAAGACTAACACATACGACACACACACAACATGAACCGAGAAAGGATGAATGTGTCGAGATGACAAATGCAGGAAGGCAGAAGAGCAACAAAAGGAAGTGAATGGGGAAAGAGAGAATAAATTTGGAGGAACAGACAATATGCATAACACGGAACAGGAAAAGGACATCAATTTAGAAATGAAGGGAGGGGGAAGAAATTTACGATGAACATCAATTATTAAAATATATTTTGACACAGAAGCATTACAAACTTGCTAATGAAACAAGCACATGTGTACACCTCTGCATACAATCCTTGAGGTTATCTGGAGATGATTTCGGGGCTTAGCGTCCCCGCGGCCCGGTCCTCGACCAGGCCTTCTCGTTGCTAATGTTAGAAATAACTAGCACGGTTTCCAGAGTCAACTTTATGCATAAATGTATTCATAATTTTCAGTCTTCAAGAAGTCACTTCTTAAAATAATTTTGCCTATCTCCAGCGGGCAAATTAATACTCTATGGTAAATTATGGTACTCTATGGTACATTATTAGTACTATTTAGTACTAATGATCCCTTTTTTTTTTGTTAATTCCAGCTGTGTTCAGTTTTGTAATGGGTTCAGATCCCAATTACGTGTTATGGGAGCTTCCCGATTGGTATCTTGTCTGTGATCATTAAGGATTATATCCAATCGTTGTGTATGAGGATTAGGATTTATTATTAATAAGTTATTACTGATCCCTAATAAAGATTTAGAGCAAATTTTCTTTCATTTGACATGGCTTTGATCCTATTCAATCATAATTATTGAGCCACATATATAATTTTTTTACTAAATGACTAGTCATATATAAATTTTGTGATGCCGACCCGATGTCTATCAAACACACTCATCTAGACTGATTTCTGGTAGCCAGAGCCGCAGTAGGAGAATTCAAAAAGCAGTACGCACTGCTTTCTGCTTCCTTGGAACTCAAGAAGCTGTAAGCACCGCTTCTTGAACTCTACTCCCGTTGAGTGAAGCTGTCGGTAGTGAAGCAGTTATCTCCAAGTCGTGCAACTTACTCCGAAACAGCATTATCATTTTGCCCTTCACAGCTTTTGGGTGTATTCCGTCATAGCGAGGATAGCAATCGGCAATTTCCGATATCTATTCGAATTGACAAGATATAACAAATACTTCAATATTTGTTTGACTTTACCAGTCTTGTCTCAACCCGTTCTCGCACTTTCGTATAGTCAATATTGACTTACTAAATAAGTGCATATGTGACATACTAATTTATTGTGAATATTTTAGTTTACCTTGAAAAGCTTCATAGAAAAACACCGACCTTACCTAACCTCCTTAGTATGTTAAGATAAGCATCTTATTGCTTCGTAATTACAATTATTACTTAACCTATTATAGGTATAGGTTAAGTAATAATTGTAATTACGAAGCAATAAGATGCTTATCTTAACATACTAAGAAGGTTAGGTAAGGTCGGTATTTTCTATGAAGCTTTTCAAGGTAAACTAAAATATTCACAAATTAGTATGTCACATATGCACTTATTTAATAAGTCAATATTGACTAAGATAAGTGCGAGAACGGGTTGCTTGTCAAGCTGTTTCATTCTTTCGTTCATCGAACAGACGTCGGGCTTAAGCAGCTGTGAACCAGTTCAAAATTGTCTTTCAAGATGTTTCTCACGAAAAATTATATTTTGCCAAGTTTTCCAGAGGTTAAAAAAAAAGTTCCAAGAAAGAATCGTGAGAATGAAATGAATTCATTCGAAGTTCTCTCTCTAAGATGCGTCTGTGCAGACATTAGAGTCATTTTTATTATGTCATTCTGCATAATTTGATCCTTATGCAAATTTTATTTCCTCCCCCTCTTAAGCTGGGATACAAGACAATACAAGTAGAGAGAGTATCCATTACAAGTTAAGATAGCAAGTCTTTACACTGATAAACAAGAATACTTTCCCAACCCTCAAATCCCCTTCACCTATAAGACCACAGAAAGAAGACCTTGTGGACCAGACCACACTGGAAAGTGAAGGGACGACGACGACGATGTTTCGGTCCGTCCTGGACCATTCTCAAGTCGAAAACCTCTCCTTGCCCCAAACTCCCTCCCCCACTCTAGCAGGGGGCAGAAGCTGCCCCCTACCAGCCAAGGGGTGGGGGGGAAGAGGGGGGCGGCTACCCCCTCCCTGGATAATGGCTCTGTTAACTTTAAGGGGTAATTAAGAGCTATTAATTTCACTTATTACATTACAGAACGTCATTACAGATGTCAGATCTAATGCATTAAGTACATTATTGTGTTGAGCGTTTGAATTATTGTATAAATGGGGGTGTGGGGGGGGGGGGAGGGGGGATATAATTAGGGGTTAGGAAGGGGGTAGAGAAAGGAACAGAGGTGGAATGGGATAAACGGGGAATGAGACACAGTGAGAGACAATTAGAGGCTAGGGTAGCGAGATGATGACAAGGGTAACAAGATGAAACAGGGTGAGAGAGGGAAGGGGATAAAAATGGATAGAAGAGAAAGGGATGAACAGCCAGAGGAAATCAAGGGGGAAATTTCTCTCTCCCCTCGAACTATAAAATGTTGCATTTACGGAATATTTATCAGCAACACACTAATAGTGTCACCTGTTTACATTGTGCTGACGGGAGGAAAAGGAAAAAAAAAAAGAGGACTAGGCGTATAGAGATAGGAAAGATAAGAGAGAAAGGAGGAGGAGAGTGACAAAAAGAGAAGGGGAGGGTGAGAGAGAGAGGGGGGGAGGGGGGTGTAGGTAATTATCAAGAGCAAGCACTAAGCCACACGACTATATAGCATTTGGAAGGCATATGAGGATATAAGGATTTGGGATGGGACGGAGGGAAAGGAATGGTGCCCCAACCACTTATGGACGGTCGGGGATTGAACGCCGACCTGCATGAAGGCAGACCGTCGCTCTACCGTCCAGCCCAAGTGGTTGGGAGAACGAAAGAGCAAGAGAGCAAAGGAGCGTGAGTGATAGAGCGAGATAAAGAAAGCGAGAGAGAAAGGAGAGAAAGCGAGAGATACAGACTTCGCAAGAGGAGAAGGAATGAGCGAGAGGGAGGGGAATGAGGGAGAGAGGGAGGGGAATGAGAGGGAGAGAGAGGGAGGGAGAATGAGAGAGAGGGGAAGAAAGACACACACACAAAGAACATTCTTCAAACAGATAATCAGAGACTTTAGTATCTTTACCAAAAATATCTATACCTGAAAAAAATAACAAACCCATGGAAAATGATCAAATCTCTTCTGGTTAGATGGAATCAGGTTTAAGAAACGAAAGATTCTCTCCCAACACTACAAACTACCTCACCAACAAACATGAAAAGAATACTGAATCTTACAAAATTAATAAAGAAACGTAGAACATATTCATTCAACAACTATTGCTGTAACAACAATTATTTCTGTTACTATTTCAACCATTTCAATTAACCAGCCAATAACACTATGCTCAGAAACGAAGGGGAATATTGGAACCATTTGCTGTGTGAAAAGTGAATGTAAAAGCATTAGAGAAAAGATTGGAGCCACCAGAATGATGGGAGCCACCAGAATGATGGGAGCCACCAGAATGATGGGAGCCACCAGAATGATGGGAGCCACCAGAATGATGGGAACCACCAGAATGATGGGAACCACCAGAATGATTGGAGTAAAGTCATTATGCAAATTTAATGTATGCAGATGATGCAATTGTTCTGTTGAAGAATACTGGAGATTTATGTAGATTAGTTTAACGTTTTATTGATGTGAGAAAAACCTAAAAAAATTTAACATTCTCTAAAACGAAACATAAGAAGTGCTAAGCGAGGAAAAGAATTTCTGTGCGTGAGTGAATTTGGATTTCCCAGGAGTGATGTGTTAATACCAAATATTTGTAAAATATGAATTGAGTTAGATGGAAAGGAATTTATGCAGGTCGAGTAGCAGACAGGATCATGCCACAGAGTGTAAAGGATGAAATGTATATGTTTCTCTCTCAGAATGTTTGGTAAATATGTTTATTGTTTGTGATGTGTGTCTGTATGTATGTATTAACACGATGTACTGAACGAGGTGAGAATAGCTTGAGCTACCTCATCCCTTTGTGTGTATTTTACCTCAATAAACTTATTTCAATTTTAATGCCATAGAAGCTGCTTCAGTAGCAAGAATACTACAGGGGTAGAGGGGGGAGAGGGGTGAAGAGGGGGATGGGAGAGGGGGATGGGAGAGGGGGATGGGAGAGGGGGATGGGAGAGGGGGATGGGAGAGGGGGATGGGAGAGGGGGATGGGAGAGGGGGATGGGAGAGGGGGATGGGAGAGGGGGATGGGAGAGGGGGATGGGAGAGGGGATGGGGAGATAAAAAGCAAGACGGATAAATCTGTAATAGTAATGAGGGAAAGTGGGAAAGGGGAAGAGAGAGTGAAAGAGGGTGGAGAGAGAAAGAAAGAGATGGAAAAATGATGTTCTTTAAGAATGAAAATCAAGAATAGATAATTTAGAAATACGCAAAATTATGTCTAGGCGCCAACCTATTAAACGTGAACCTCAACCAACCATCACCCAAATACCATACAAGGTCCTTAATAAACAAGGGCCGTGACGCGGATTCGAACCTACGTCCGAGAGCATCCCAGACGCTGCCTTAATCGACTGAGCTACGACATGGTAAAAAGAGTTGAAACCGAAGTTCTACTGTGTGTAATGAAGATCCATGATATCCATACACATGTACGGCCAATAAAACCTTAAGACATGCTCTCTGTAACGTCTTAAATCATGCCATGCTGCTTGAATTTAATGATATCAAACAGGAATAAAAGATATCTCAACTGCGCAATCCACTGCAGTGGGATATGTTCTGACCCGGAATAGTCTCCTGCAGACATAGATGAAAACGTTAACTTAATTTATTTATTTATTTTATTTTATTTTATTTAATTTATTTTAGGTAAAACAGTACATAATCTGTACCGACCATAGTCGCTGTAGGATTAATGATTTTTAAGGGTGTTGCTGTGATAAAACTGGACAAGGGTTCTTATCTTGAGATGATTTCGGGGCTTTTTTTTTAGTGTCCTCCACCCCCAGGAAGCAGCCCGTGACAGCTGACTAACACCCAGGTACCTATTTTACTGCTAGGTAACAGGTGCATAGGGTCAAAGAAACTCTGCCCATTGTTTCTCGCCGGCGTCCGGGATCGAACCCGGGACAACAGGATCACAAGTCCAGCGTGCTGTCTGCTCGGCCGACCGGCTCCAAGGGGGTCAAAGCCCCCCCAACTGCTGTCGAATAGAGAAAGAGGAGAGGGGTTGACACTGACTAGTGGAGCAGTATGGAACAAGAGTTCTCAGTTGGGGTATGTCGTGTCTTCAAGAAACAAAGAGTTGGCGCATGCAAGATAGCATAGCGGCGCGAGACCCGTGCTTGGGCAGCATACCCATGCTAGGGCAGCATACCCATGCTAGGGCAGCATACCCATGCTAGGGCAGCATACCCATGCTAGGGCAGCATACCCATAAACACTTAAACGCCCCGTGGGGGTAGGGGTATGAACGAATGAAGTGCTTTAATCCTCAATCCCATTACAATTACTTTTTCTCCGAATTTTTGCTTTTGGAAGTAAAGATCCACATCGATTCTGCCTTCTCATTTATGGGTAGTGTTCATGGACGTTTCCCTTCGTTATTGGATATACACATTAATTTTTGTATTTTGTATATTTTTGACTGGGTAGCGGAATTAAAAGATATCAAATACGGTTGAATTTAGCCATGCTTTGAATTTTTTTTACTTTGATCTGTGATGTATTCATTGATGCACAGGTTATCTTGAACGTTAACAACATCAACAGCAGTGTATATGTATAGCAGCAGCGTATATGTATAGCAGCACTGCATATGCATATTTTTCAATATAATTTGGTATAGTTTTAATAACTCTTTCTCCCTAAGAATCTCAGTGAAGTGTGTAACCTCACACTACTGGATTTTATCCTCAGTATGAACAATATTACGTCAGTCTTCATCCTGTACATGGCATAGAAACCTAGAGCCAGATTCAAGAAGCAGTTACGCAAGCACTTACGAACCTGGGGCTAGATTCACTAAGCAGTTACGCCAGCACTTACGAACCTTGGGCCAGATTCACAAAGCAGTTACGCACTTACAAACCTGTACATCTTTTCTCAATCTTTGGCGGCTTTGTTTACAATTATTAAACAGTTAATGAGCTCCGAAGCACCAGGAGGCTGTTTATAACAATAACAACAGTTGATTGGCAAGTTTTCATGCTTGTAAACTGCTTAATAAATGTAACCAAAGCCGTCAAAGATTGAGGAAAGATGCACACGTTCGTAAGTGCTTGCGTAACTGCTTCGTGAATCTGGCCCCAGGTTCGTAAGTGCTTGCTTAACTGCTTCGTGAATCTGGTCCCAGGTATCAATCTCCCTCTCCTAGGTCCTTAGCTTCACCCTCACAGTATCTTAATCCCTAGCTTGTCCTCCTAGCGACTCGTAGATCTCCAGTTTCCCTTCCAAGTGTATCCTAGGTCCGTGGTTTCTCCTAGCGTGTCCTAGGTCCTTTGTTTCCACTCCTAGCATCTCTTAGGTCCCTAGCGCCTCCTAGCCCCCTAACTTCCCCTCTTAGCAACTCCTAGCCCCCCTAGCCTCCCCTCCTAGCCCTCCTAGCTTCCACTTCTAGCGTCTCCTAGCCCTCCTATGCCCCTAGCTTCCCATCCTAGCGTCTCCTAGCCCCCTTGCTTCCCCTCCTAGCGTCTCCTAGCCCTCCTAGCCTCTCCTAGGCCCCTAGCTTCCCCTCCTAGCGTCTCCTAGCCCTTCTAGCTTACTCTCCTAGCCCCCTAACCTCCCCTCCTAGCATCTCCTAGCCCCCTAGCTTCCCCTCCTAGCCCCCTAACCTCCCCTCCTAGCATCTCCTAGCCTCCCTAGCATCTAGCTTCCCCTCCTAGCATCTCCTAGCCTCCCCTCCTAGCATCTCCTAGCCCTCCTAGCTTCTCAAGCGTAGTGATAAGCTTGAGGGGCGGAGGGAGACGTCAAAGCAAAGTCCTGGACCCCATCCGGCAGGAGTTACTACTAATTGGAAATGGAATTAAGTCAGTTTATCACGTCCGAGACCCGTCGTAAACACGTTGGTAAACCACTAATTTGAAGGAAAGAAATACTTGATAACGCTGATAAAAATGTAAACATTGAGATAAGAAACTGTGTTTAATATTTTGTATAGTGTTTAGTTATATTTTCTGACTTCTTTTGGGGGCCTTCGAAGTATAGGAAATGGGCATCATTTCCTCCCTTGGCTTGATAAGTGATGGCTGCAGACTTGGACCATTCTTAAGTGGTCCAGGACGGACCGAAACGTCGTCGTCGTCCCTTCACTTTCTAGTGTGTGGTCTGGTCAACATATTTCAGCCACGTTATTGTGACTCCTCGTCTGCACATGGCTGCCGACATAAGAACCTGTGTTACAGATGTAGATAAGAAGTTGGAAATCTTCAGCGACCTTCAAGACATCTTATCTACGCTTTCTGAAGAAAAGGTCAGAAAAGTTTGTGGGGAAATAATACCCATTTTCTATTCTTTCGAATTATAAAACCCTCCAAAAAATAATGCTTTTTACCCCTGGAGTGAAAATTGTGTTATATTTAGCAACAAATCCCGATTATATTAAAATCTAATAAAGACAGTCCAGTAACTAACTTTTCAAAGCAAAGTTACTCTCCTGAACCTGTGTGTTTCTCTGCACATGAGAATGATTATCAACTATACTGTGAAGTTAATGCACAATGGCAACTCCAAACCTTTAACATCCATATCCACTACGGGCTCACCATAGCCCGTGCTACTTGGAATTTTTTGTTCCAAGTAGCGAATCTTAAACAACAACATTTAACATCCAGTTTAAACTATATTTTAGATAGCTATTTATTGCACTCGTTGATGTTCAACGTCCATGAGGCATCCGGATCGACGTTTATCATCTTGATGAGTAGTGGACAGGAGAGTTAGTGGTGCCTGTCATTGACAGCAATGGACAGGAGTCACTAATATTTGACGGGATGGACACGAACGCTTTCTGTCAAATAATTCAACTTCCCGCCTACCCTTCTCTTTCCTCATCAGTCTCGTTAGACACAATTGTCTCACTGCAGACTTGAGACAAAGCCTGTGATTGCTAAGTGGCCTCTGAGTCCAGTGCAGGCGAGGAGTCACAATAACGTGGCTGAAGAATGTTGACGAGACCACACACTAGAAGATGAAGGGACCACGACGACGTTTCGCTCCGTCCTGGACCATTCTCAAGTCGATTTTGAGTCCAGTGTCCCCCCCCCCTTATGAGTCTCCAGGACATTGCAGGACATGGAATTCAGTAGCATTGGTGTGTAGTTCATTGATTCCTATATTTCGGCTTTTTTTCTGTGTGGATACTTCTTTCCCTGTTTAGGACAATTCAATCGTTTAGAATGTAGGGATTTTGTCTTGTATCATAGCTCTTGTCCTGTCGGGAGCCGGTCGGCCGAGCGGACAGCACGCTGGACTTGTGATCCTGTGGTCCTGGGTTCGATCCCAGGCGCCGGCGAGAAACAATGGGCAAAGTTTCTTTCACCTTATGCCCCTGTTACCTAGCAGTAAAATAGGTACCTGGGTGTTAGTCAACTGTCACGGGCTGCTTCCTGGGGGTGGAGGCCTGGTCGAGGACCGGACCGCGGGGACACTAAAGCCCCGAAATCATCTCAAGATAACCTCAAGATAACCTCAAGATGTCCAGTGCTTCCAGGTACTGTATTTTCACGAAAGCTCTTGACTGGTGGTGGTCTGTAACTCTTGATGCTCTCTGAGGCTCTTTTGATGTATTTGTTTACTGTAAACTAAGTTCCTGTAGTGATTTTTCTTCTGTAGCTGTATTTTGCCTTGGGAATTTATTTCATGATTATTCTCTGTCTCTTTTTTCTTATTCATATCTATTTAGTCATGTCTCGCGTGTAATTATCGTCTTCTGTTATCTGTGTTTTTTCCATTCCCTTCTTTCTTTTTCCTTCTAGAGTCTGCTAGGCCCAAACCTTCGTCTCCTAGGGTCTCCTAGGCCCCTAGCATCCCCTCCTAGCGTCTCCTAGCCCCTAGCCTCCCCCTCCTAGCGCCTCCTAGCCTCCTTTCTAGGCGTCCTCAATTGAATACTTAAACCACTTTAATATCTTTCTCCTCCAAGTCTTAGACGAGATGTATATTTTCTCTGCCGCTTTGCATATGCTTCGTCTGTAATCCATCATATTGTGAGGTAGGAAAATTTATCTTCGTTTCTTATCTCCCTTGATACTCGAGGGTGTTATCTGGCTTTCTGATAACCTTTTTTGGCACTATGTAAGTCTGTTTACAATCTCCTCATTTCCCTGGTTTTCATTGACAGTCAAATGTTTGAATGTAGTGTGCAGTCATTCCTAGAGTATATCGTATTCCACATTTATTTTATGGAGTGTGTGTGAGCATTTAAGCTAGAATGATATACTTATCGTGTTCTCTCATAGAAAGAGTTGCATTTTCTTCTGTCCTCCATGGACAGGGTGAAAGATTTGTCAAATATACAGTTCAGAGATTTATTGAACAACCACAGAAGGTGATCGTAGTGCGTTGTTCGCCAGATGAAAGGTCGCTGGCTCATCCCACAGGGAGATCCGCTTGCATTCATGTAATAGCAACTGCCTCGTCGACCTCTTAAGGTCTTCAATGTTGTATCTATGGAATCCACTACAGCAGCCTACACATTCTCTTCACGATCACCTAACTTAAATATCAAGGAGCATCCAAGACATACTGCTAGACCATATGAAAAGTCACAATAACGTGACTGAAGAAATTGGACTTGAACCCTTTCACCTTTTCTTAATCACCCTCTCCTTCGGTCGGCCGAGCGGACACCACGCGAGACTTGTGATCCTGTGGTCCTGGGTTCGATCCCAGGCGCCGGCGAGAAACAATGGGGCAGAGTTTCTTTCACCCTATGCCCCTGTTACCTAGCAGTAAAATAGGCACCTGGGTGTTAGTCAGCTGTCACGGGCTGCTTCCTGGGGTTGGAGGCCTGGTCGAGGACCGGGCCGCGGGGACACTAAAAGCCCCGAAATCATCTCAAGATAACCCCCCCCCCCTCCCTCCTCCCTCCTCTACCCCCCCCCCCTCAATCTCTACCCTCCCCCCTTTCTTCAATCCCTCCAAATACCGTCCACACATCCCCATCCCATCCCCATCCTATCCCCATCCTATCCCCATCCTATCCCCATCCTATCCCCATCCCATCCCCATCCTATCCCCGGTCCTGGTACAAGACCACGAGCTACTCAGCTGAGGATTTCACCCACTAGCAGCAATATTTCACTCTTTCTTGGCCTGACCTTGACCTGCAGGCAACGCCGCGGTCAGTACGAGGAGAGGAGGAGAGGAGAGAGAGTAAAGGAGAGAAAACAAAGACAAGGAAAGAAATAGGAAAAAATGAATTAATGACATTTAATTCATGAACATGAAATTTTCTTGATGGAACAAGAAAAAGAAAATATTAAAGAAAAAATAATGAAAAAGACAAAAAGAATGAAAAGAATAAGAGGAAGAAAGAGAGAAAGAAGGAGAGAGAGAAAGGAGGAGAGAGAAAAACTAGAAGAAGAGAAACTAGAAGATAGCCAGACAGAGAAAATAAAACCAAGAGAGTGCAATAACGATAGTAAACAGAGAAGAAAAGAAAGCCTGATAGCGAGAGAGAGACAGAGAGAGAGACAGAGAGAGAGACACAGAGAGAGACACAGAGAGAGACACAGAGAGAGAGACACAGAGAGAGAGACACAGAGAGAGAGACACAGAGAGAGAGACACAGAGAGAGAGACACAGAGAGAGAGACACAGAGAGAGAGACACAGAGAGAGAGACACAGAGAGAGAGAGACAGAGAGAGAGACACAGAGAGAGAGACACAGAGAGAGAGACACAGAGAGAGAGACACAGAGAGAGAGACACAGAGAGAGAGACACAGAGAGAGAGACACAGAGAGAGACACAGAGAGAGAGACACAGAGAGAGAGACACAGAGAGAGAGAGACACAGAGAGAGAGACACAGAGAGAGAGAGACAGAGAGAGAGAGACAGAGAGAGAGAGACAGAGAGAGAGACACAGAGAGAGACACAGAGAGAGACACAGAGAGAGACACAGAGAGAGACACAGAGAGAGACACAGAGAGACACACAGAGACACACAGAGACACACAGAGACACAGAGACACACAGAGAGAGACAGAGAGACACAGAGAGACACGGACAGAGAACGAACCCAACAACCCCAGAAAGGGGTAAATCATGCGTGTAAATGTAAAACTATTTTCATTGAATTCGCTTATCATCAGTTTTATGAATAATGATAATTTCAGTAACAAAGTCAACACAATATTATTTCACTGCTGAAAAAAAAATATTGGATTGCAGTATTTTTATAGTTAGTAAATGTTGATATTTATTGCTTTAGGATCTAATGCCTCACTGAAATACAAAACTTATTAAATATAGAAAATCTCTGAACACAACTAGAAAATTTATTGTCAATAATCTCACGTTTATAGGCAAATTACGATTGATTTCATTCTCTTTTTCATTCTTTACGATTTTCATTCATTCTGGAGACTAAAAGATAGACCTAAGATAACTTGATAAACGCCTCCAAAGGATATCTGATCAACCAGGCTGTGACTCATACGTCTGGCTGCTATAGCAGCTGCGTCCAACAGCCTGATTGACCAGTCCAGCAACGAGGAGGCCTGGTCGAGGACCGGGCCGCGGGGACGGTAATCCCCGAAACCATCTCATGGCAAGATAACCCTCACGGCAAGATAACCCTCACGGCAAGATAACCTCACGGCAAGATAACCTCAAGGTAACCATCTGGCAACGCCGTGGACACGTGGGCGGATGTACGATAACAATCTAGTAAACATTGCATTTCTACTTTATTTGGTTCCTTTCCTTTTTTATCTAAGAAAACTTCTCCATCTCACTACCTCTCCATCGCCACCTCTTGCTCCTCCTCCATCACACCCTTCTCCATCATTTTACATCCCTCCTCTCAATCTCCACCCTCCCTACCTCTCCATCTTTCCCTCCCCCTAATCTTCCATTCTTCCGTTTATACAACATTCTCAAAATGCGACAAGAAACGGAAGCTTTAATGGTTTCTTGAACGGGACATCATCTCTCTGGCATCAGTGGCGTGATGTTGGTAATTTACCTGTTTCTTAGACGTGGGTGTTCCTTAGAGCAGTCTTGGGTAAGTAGCTCCGTGTTGTTAAGATTCGCTACCTGGAACAAAGTTCCAAGTAGCACGGGCTATGGTGAGCCCGTAGTTAACTAGCTCCCTGATCATATGGCTTATAGTAAATAGCAATACTATTGTGGTGGACTTACCAAGGGCTCACGGGTAAGTAAGTAGCTCCCTGATAGTGGTGCCACTTACAGCGGACCCGGATAAGTAGCAATACCAGGGGCCAGATTCACGAAAGCAGTTACGCAAGCACTTACGAACCTGTACATCTTTTCTCAATCTTTGGCGGCTTTGTTTACAATTATTAAACAGTTAATGAGCTCCGAAGCACCAGGAGGCTGTTTATAACAATAACAACAGTTGATTGGCAAGTTTTCATGCTTGTAAACTGTTTAATAAATGTAAACAAAGCCGTCAAAGATTGAGGAAAGATGTACACGTTCGTAAGTGCTTGCGTAACTGCTTCGTGAATCTGGCCCCAGGTTCGTAAGTGCTTGCGTAACTGCTTCGTGAATCTGGCCCCAGCTCCCTGGCCGCCTCACCTAATGACACGAATAACAGACACAGACCAACACCTCATTATCCAAGACAGAGACAAACAAAGCAATTTTCTCTTGCAGGAACTTTGAAAAAAAAAAATGGTGTATTACATGAAGGAAAATTTGTTTTAACTTTTTATTACAAATATTAAATCATGTATCTAGTTCATTAATGCAACAAGATTGCAAGAACATGCAAGCTATTTTTAACAACAAACTCTTATATGAGAGAACTGAACCATGGAGGAATTAGATAGTAGACTTGTGCACTATTCACTTTATAGTTCAAAAATATGAAGCTAAGAAAAACTAAATTTTAGCACACAAATGTACTATTTAAGGTCTCAGATATCGTGCATTAGACTTTGAAAGATTAGATTTAGTTTGCAGCATTTAGAAAAATCTCTTCCGATTTGTTCAAATCCAATAGTACCGATTTCTACGTTCTAATTGCTTTGTAAGTCGGTATATGTACTATAGTCCGCATCGTTACTATAAGTACTACCAGAATAGGTAGATAGGCTGCGTACACACTTCCTCCAATGTGTTCTGGTTTTTGAGATATGCTCAAAATTCCTGTAGCCTAGCTTCCCTCACAGACAGGTAACCGACAGTGTACATCTGATATTAAGATTCAGCACTGGTATTAATCATCAATAATAAATAGCCGAGGAGAGGAAATACAGGAAACACCCAAAATGCAGACGAGGAGTCACAATAACGTGGCTGAAATATATTAACCAGACCACATACTAAAAATATGAAGGGACTACGACGTTTCGGTCCGTCCTGGACCATTCTCAAGTCAATTGTACTGTTCATTTTCATCGTCTCTTCATTTCCTACTGTGTGGTTTGGTCAATACACACAAATTTACCATGGAATAAAATAGAACAAAGATACTTTACTAGCCTCGCTCTGAGGACGAAACAGTTCCACCCAACTGTGTCCCATACTGTTAGGCTGCTGCTCGCGTCCTCCCTTAAAGGGCGGGAAACTGCAGCTGGAGACTCCATTACTTTCTGTAGCAACTGGTAGCGTGCTATTCACCATTTTGCAATGGTCGTCCCTCTCCTCATGCTCTGGTCCACAGAAATGTTGCAACGATCCTCTTTCTGACACGAGAGCATTTAGGGAGGACTGAGGGGAAAGGTATCTGATCAACTTCAGTGTAACTGGTATGTAACTTACGTTACATATGGAAAGAGGCGTTACTTATGACCGTTTCTTACCCAATACCAGTTACACTGAAGTTGCTGATCCAAAATAGCTACTGAAGACTGCTGGCGAACGAGTTACCTGGTTGATACCTGGTTGATGGGGTTCTGGGAGTAGTTCTACTGCCCAAGCCCGGCCCGAGGCCAGGCTTGACTTGTTTGAGTTTGGTCCACCAGGCTGTTGCTTGGAGCGGTCCGCAGGCCCACATATACCTGCTTGATGGGGTTCTGGGAGTTCTTCTACTGCCCAAGCCCGGCCCGAGGCCAGGCTTGACTTGTGAGAGTTTGGTCCACCAGGCTGTTGCTTGGAGCGGCCCGCAGGCCCACATATACCTGCTTGATGGGGTTCTGGGAGTTCTTCTACTGCCCAAGCCCGGCCCGAGGCCAGGCTCGACTTGTGAGAGTTTGGTCCACCAGGCTGTTGCTTGGAGCGGCCCGCAGGCCCACATATACCTGGTTGATGGGGTTCTGGGAGTTGTTCTACTGCCCAAGCCCGGCCCGAGGCCAGGCTTGACTTGTGAGAGTTTGGTCCACCAGGCTGTTGCTTGGAGCGGCCCGCAGGCCCACATATACCTGCTTGATGGGGTTCTGGGAGTAGTTCTACTCCCCAAGCCCGGCCCGAGGCCAGGCTTGACTTGTGAGAGTTTGGTCCACCAGGCTGTTGCTTGGAGCGGCCCGCAGGCCCACATATACCTGCTTGATGGGGTTCTGGGAGTAGTTCTACTGCCCAAGCCCGGCCCGAGGCAATCCTCTGCAATACCGTTATTGCATTTCATGTTTGTCTGATGCAACTGACTTAGCTGTAACTGCTCCAGTGCATTGTTCTTACTTCCGATTTCACATCCAATACTTGCCAATCGGGCTCCTTAGCCCCGAGTGAAGAAGGGAACTAAAGACTCAACCGCCCTTCTCCTTCCAGACACACTTTGGTCCTTCACAGTTTATTGGTAGCCAGTTGCCCCCCCCCCCCGTTCTCCAGAGGAAAGAGGCCCGTTACCCAAACTCTGCAACTTTCGGGAAACCGACCAATTACACCACCCCTGAGGTTAATTACGCTTCCCCTCACGACTTCTCAATGTCCCTTTTACTGAACGAAGTCCGGACACGCCGTTTCTTACCCAATTTCTTTAAAAAAATAAGGAATAAAGCTAGACTCATCTCTCAAATACAGCTAATTTGAGAGAATATCTCATGCCAATGAGATGCCTCATAGCTCTCTCTCTCTCTCAAACTGGTCATTTGACCATGGGTCAGACTCACATCTCTCAATGACAACTAATTCGATAGAGTATCTCAAGCCAATGAGATGCCTCATAGCTCTTTCTCAAACTGGTCATTTGATCATGGGTCACCTGATTGGTCCCTTTATTCAACCTCTTACCAATCTTTGTGATCCAAATATATATGAATAATTAACAAGGGCTCACTCAAATTATGAGGCTGGTAGAATCATTTCCGATGAGTTGTATGAATGAGCTGTGTATGGAGGGTAGTATGAAGACAAGATGAGGCAATACTGATACACCAGCCTGTGCCGAATCCTCCAAGACCTTCCCCAATTATGAGAAGTAGGCAGTTACAACTTCAATAACCCAGTGTGATTGGTAACTAACAACCACAAGTGGGTCATAACTAGCCAAGACATAATGAGTTGTTTGTGGATGGTTTGAGGGGGGAACTATCAGGAGAAAGCACCAAGCCATTACGACTATATAGCACTGGGAAGGGGTCAGGATAAGGATTTGGGATGGAACGGAGGGAAGGAATGGTGCCCCAACCACTTGTGGACGGTTGGGGATTGAACGCCGACCTGCAGGAAGCCAGACCGTCGCTCTACCGTCCACCCCAAGTAGATCGACGGTGTATTAAGTTTTGGTGTATTCGAATATTTTGAAATAATTCTGTATCTTGATATCAAACTAGGAAAATTATAAAAAAAATATCAAATAGCAAGAAATGTACCAAATTGGTAGTAAAGTACAAGATTTGGCAACCCTGCTGACAACCTATAATTGGGTAGGCTGTTAAGGAGAGGCCAATTCAGTTTATTATGCACCCCATACCCCTCCCGAGGGCGGTGGTGATAAGGGTTACAGAGGTACATAATTGGTTAAGGAACTGAACCATAGTTTATTTAGCCAAGCAAATGACAATCTTCTGAACTAATTACACAATTATGAATGGTATATATATATACATCTACATATATATACATCACCTATACAAATACACATCAATAATTTTTTTTCAGAAGTGATTAAACAAGAGGCTCACAACAGTCACTATACAAGGCACTTTACATCTATGGTGAGTCACACAGTTACTAGTCTTACTCCACACCCACCCAACTGGGCGGCAGCTTTACAGTCATGTGCTCCACACCCACCCAACTGGGCGGCAGCTTTACAGTCATGTGCTCCACACCCACCCCACTGGGCGGCAGCTTTACAGTCATGTGCATGCATTACCCACAGTAACCCAATCTTAGATACTTCGCTAAGATTCCTGGCAGTACATCATTACGAATTAAGTACTTACACATTTCCTGAACTCCATTGATATTTATATCTCTGAATTCCGCGACTTTTTCACATTCCATTATATAATGACGCAAATTATGCGAATAATTCTGGTGACAGAGTTTATATTTAGTCAAATCTACATCAGCAGATGTTCCAAATTCCCAAAGGTACTTGTAGCCGAGCCTAAGCTTAACAGCGCTAAGGCCGAGTGGGACTTTCCACTAAGTGGGAATTTGAGTCTAAGTTACCACTCAGCGCCAGAGGAAGCGTAGCATGTTTAAGTTAGAAACTGGTATTGTAACTATTGTATATTCATGTATTTTATACATCCTCGTGGTGTAGGTGATTTGCATATGTTTACGTGTACATAAATATTCCTGTGATGAAGCCAAATGGCTCCATGGACACGAGAGGCGAAACTTGTGTTAATTAAATTTGTGAGTATTATCGATATATTACACAAGCCGTAACTTTATAGACGATACAGTTATGTATATGTATATCTATATGTGCGTGCGTGCGTGTGTGTGTGTGTATATGTGTGTGTGTGTGTGTGTGTGTGTGTGTGTGTGTGTGTGTGTGTGTGTGTGTGTGTGTGTACTCACCTAATTGTGTTTGCGGGGGTTGAGCTTTGGCTCCTTAGTCCCGCCTCTCAACTGTCAATCAACAATATTATTATTATTTCCCCCCCCCCACCCCAAAAAGCAGACCGTAGCAGCTGTCTAACACCCCGGTACCTATTTACTGCTAGGTGAACAGGTGCATCAGAGTGAAAGAAACTGCTCATTTGTTTCCCCCTCCGCCGGGGACCGAACCCGGAACCTCAGGACTACGAATCCCGAGCGCTGCCCGCTCAGCCGTCAATCAATTAAAATGCAAAATCCACTTCAGAGAATTAATCCTTTAAATTCCCTTCCAAGTGAAGAACTCGAGAATTAGAAAGAGGATGCGTGCTAAAATCATTCATCCAATCCTTTGTCATATTCAATAAAACTCATACAATTTGTAAAATACATGTAACATAATAAA
This sequence comes from Procambarus clarkii, assembly GCF_040958095.1. Lineage (NCBI taxonomy): Eukaryota > Metazoa > Arthropoda > Malacostraca > Decapoda > Cambaridae > Procambarus > Procambarus clarkii. The sequence goes on along the minus strand of NC_091226.1, from coordinate 15,073,905 downwards.
GATAGCATCAATTGGAGCTATATAAAGGATTCGAACCCTCGGCCTGGGATCTCACCAGCCAGGCACCTTAATTATTATCAATGTGATTATTTTCAACTCTTATTATTAAACTCAGAATCAATTTTACTACAATTTTTATGAAGCTAAAATTATCACAATTTTATATTATAATTAAAGATAATTATGTGAATTTTTATTATGATTTATAATATCATTATTGATTTTGCTCTATGAAAGGTACTTTAAATTAATTAATGTCAGATCTCCACTTTTTATATCAACTCTAGAAACATTACACAAAAAATAAATTCAACTAAATTCAAAGATTAGAATGTATTTTCCCTACAATACATTATTACAGTTCAAACCTCTCATGATAATTCTTGCCTCTTTCCCTTGACTTTAAACAACTTTCACAATGTATTACAACTCACCGAGTTCACACTGAGAGGTAAAGAAACCCAGAGTTATGTCTCTCAGAATATTAATTTCACTCGGTTTATATAGAAAACAAAATATACGAGAGAGAGAGACAGAGAAAGAGAGAGAAAGAGAGAGAGAGAGAGAGAAAGAGAGAGAGAGAGAGAGAAAGAGAGAGAGAGAGAGAAAGAGAGAGAGAGAGAGAAAGAGAGAGAGAGAGAAAGAGAGAGAGAGAGAAAGAGAGAGAGAGAGAGAGAAAGAGAGAGAGAAAGAGAGAGAGAAAGAGAGAGAGAAAGAGAGAGAAAGAGAAAGAGAGAAAGAGAGAGAGAGAGAGAGAGAGAGAGAGAGAAAGAGAAAGAGAAAGAGAGAGAAAGAGAGAGAGAAAGAGAGACAGAGAGACTAGCTACAAAGACAAGCTAAAAACACATTATCGACAAAACCCCCACAAAGCAACACACCCGAGAGAGAGAGAGAGAGAGAATACCAGCCCGAGGAATGCACGAGAAAAGGAATGCTGTAATTGGAAAGCAGAACGAGCACAACACAACACTCCAATAGCAAACACAGGAACAGTGACGCAACGAGTCGAGGGAATGAGAAAATGGTCCAACAGCCACACTAGAACAAGCGCAGAGGGACAATAGCCACAACCAGAACAAACAGCGAGGCATTTGCCACCCCAGGACTAGCAGTGGGTGTCCGAACAGCCCCCAGGACAAGCAGTGGGTGTCCGAACAGCCCCCAGGACAAGCAGTGGGTGTCCGAACAGCCCCCAGGACAAGCAGTGGGTGTCCGAACAGCCCCCAGGACTAGCAGTGGGTGTCCGAACAGCCCCCAGGACTAGCAGTGGGTGTCCGAACAGCCTCCCAGGACTAGCAGTGGGTGTCCGAACAGCCCCCAGGACAAGCAGTGGGTGTCCGAACAGCCCCCAGGACAAGCAGTGGGTGTCCGAACAGCCCCCAGGACAAGCAGTGGGTGTCCGAACAGCCCCCAGGACTAGCAGTGGGTGTCCGAACAGCCCCCAGGACTAGCAGTGGGTGTCCGAACAGCCCCCAGGACTAGCAGTGGGTGTCCGAACAGCCCCCAGGACTAGCAGTGGGTGTCCGAACAGCCCCCAGGACTAGCAGTGGGTGTCCGAACAGCCCCCAGGACTAGCAGTGGGTGTCCGAACAGCCCCCAGGACTAGCAGTGGGTGTCCGAACAGCCCCCAGGACAAGCAGTGGGTGTCCGAACAGCCCCCAGGACAAGCAGTGGGTGTCCGAACAGCCCCCAGGACAAGCAGTGGGTGTCCGAACAGCCCCCAGGACAAGCAGTGGGTGTCCGAACAGCCTCCCAGGACAAGCAGTGGGTGTCCGAACAGCCCCCAGGACAAGCAGTGGGTGTCCGAACAGCCCCCAGGACAAGCAGTGGGTGTCCGAACAGCCCCCAGGACAAGCAGTGGGTGTCCGAACAGCCCCCAGGACTAGCAGTGGGTGTCCGAACAGCCCCCAGGACAAGCAGTGGGTGTCCGAACAGCCCCCAGGACAAGCAGTGGGTGTCCGAACAGCCCCCAGGACAAGCAGTGGGTGTCCGAACAGCCCCCAGGACAAGCAGTGGGTGTCCGAACAGCCCCCAGGACAAGCAGTGGGTGTCCGAACAGCCCCCAGGACAAGCAGTGGGTGTCCGAACAGCCCCCAGGACAAGCAGTGGGTGTCCGAACAGCCCCCAGGACAAGCAGTGGGTGTCCGAACAGCCTCCCAGGACAAGCAGTGGGTGTCCGAACAGCCTCCCAGGACAAGCAGTGGGTGTCCGAACAGCCTCCCAGGACAAGCAGTGGGTGTCCGAACAGCCCCCAGGACAAGCAGTGGGTGTCCGAACAGCCCCCAGGACAAGCAGTGGGTGTCCGAACAGCCCCCAGGACAAGCAGTGGGTGTCCGAACAGCCCCCAGAACAAGCAGTGGGTGTAACGAGGCACTTCAGGACACTAACGAGAGAGACGCAGGTTCGAATCCTCCTCACGGCCCTTGTGGATTGGTTCTAACGAGAGAGATTCATACTCACTCATCCATATCTTGAGGTTATCTTGAGATGATTTCGGGACTTTAGTGTCCCCGCGGCCCGGTCCTCGACCAGGCCTCCACCCCCAGGAAGCAGCCCGTGACAGCTGACTTAACTCCCAGGTACCTATTTACTGCTAGGTAACAGGGGCATTCAGGGTGAAAGAAACTTTGCCCATTTGTTTCTGCCTCGTGCGGGAATCGAACCCGCGCCACAGAATTACGAGTCCTGCGCGCTATCCACCAGGCTACGAGGCCCCATTGCTAGGTATTATGCTCGGGAAGCATAATACCCAGCAATTAGTATTATTCACGAAGCAGTTACGCAAGCCAGGTTCGTAAGTGCTTGCGTAACTGCTTCGTGAATCTGGCCCAAGGATCGTAAGTGCTTGCGTAACTGCTTTCGTGAATCTGGCCCCAGGTTCGTAAGTGCTTGCGTAACTGCTTCATGAATCTGGCCCCAGAGCTCAAACCCCGCAAGCACAAATAGGTGAGTACATGAGACAACACCAGCTGATCTACATGGAAAAAAAATATATATATAATATATATATATATATATATATATATATATATATATATATATATATATATATATATATATATATAAGTCACTACCTATTTGCAACTCTGCAAGGAAGACACGTCCTTTTCAAGTCCATTATCTGAAGACGATTTCATTGCAAAGACGGAAGTGTGCAACAGTCCCTTTATACCTGATCAACCAGGCTGCGACTCATACATCAGGCTGCGAGCAGCCGCGTCTAACAGCCTGGTTGATCAGTCTAGCAACCAGGAGGCCTGGTCGACGACCGGGCCGCGGGGACACTAAAACCCCGGAAGCACCTCAAGGTAAGGCAAAGTTCCTTCTGTTGTTTGCATGTCAGTGAGAATTCAGCGGAGCCATCTACAAGTCCAGATTATCTACAAGTCCAGATTATCTACAAGTCCAGATTATCTACAAGTCCAGATTATCTACAAGTCCAGATTTTCAAGCCCAAACAAAAATAGGAAAAAATAGCTTGCCCAAAGGGCGAATAATCTTGTTATATTGCGAATATCAAATTCCCTAAACTTTAGAGTACAGTTCCACGAAGAGTGAAAAATATGTTTTGAAATTCCGGAGTGAAATGACGCTACAAGGGAAAAATTCAAGAAATGTCAAGGTTCTATATTGCATTCATGCAGCGAGAGAGTCACTATATTACTGTTTCTCCAGCGCTCAGGCTGGAGGCTTCACTATTTATAAATGATGACAGTAATCGACTGTTAGTTTTACTGTTTTAAACACTTTCTATCCGTCAATGACCTCTGGCACGTCCGTCCATTTCTCGTTTCACTCAACTCATTCATTCACTCATTCATTCATTCATTTTCATTCACCCTATTCACCCACAAAACCACTCAAACACCCAAAACCCAACCCACCCGTACCCACGTGCAGGCTTGGATCAATCCTCCTATGCTAACCAGAAACGCACAAGCCCAAGCAACCCTCCTAACTTATCGAGTCCATCCTGAGCTGTGGCTGAGAGCACGGTCGACAGAAGCGTTAACAACACTCTTCTTGTACCTGTCCAGGCAGTCACTGTTGGCATTGAGGCACATTCCTATGTTTGTTTCCTTAGTGTAGACTGCAGTGTGGAAACCTCCGCTCCTTTCCACACTGTTACATCTTGAAAGGGCAGCTTCCCATCCTTCTCAAACAGTCATGGAAAGGAGCGGAGGTTTCCCCACTGCAGTCTACACTAAGGAAACAAACATAGGAATGTGCCTCAATGCCAACAGTGACTGCCCAGACAGGTACAAGAGGAGTGTTGTTAACGCTTATGTCGACCGTGCTCTCAGCCACAGCTCAGGATGGAAGCAAGTCGACGAAGAACTCTGTAGGGTAAGGCAGGTCCTAGTCAACAACGGCTTCTCCAATGGTTTCGTTGAAGACATAAGAAGGAAGGTGAAACGCCATGCAACCTCTGAAGAGACAACTAACACAACACCTGTACCCCCTATTAGACTATTTTACAGGAACTTCTTTTCCACAGCTCATAAAACGGAGGAAAGAGTCCTGAAAGATATTGTTAATAGAAACGTTATCTCTACAGACAAAAATCAGAAAATACAATTGACGATTTACTATAAAACCAAGAAACCTGCCAACCTACTCATGAGAAACTCTCCAGACACAAAGCAGAACGCTTTGAAAGAGACCAATGTCGTCTATGCCTTCAAATGCCCACTTGGGGACTGTAAGCCTCAAAGAACTCTGTATATAGGCAAGACAACAACATCTCTTTCCAGGCGATTAACGATGCATAAGCAACAGGGCTCCATTAAGGAACATATAATCTCTTCCCACAACCAGACCATCACCAGAGATGTCTTAACAAAAAACACGGAAATCATCGATAGATACAGCGATAGCAGGCGGCTTGATATCTGCGAGGCACTACACATTAAGAAGTCAACACCAGCAATCAACAGCCAATTAATGCACAACTATATTATACCCACTTCAAGACTCCGCTCCAATATAGAAGCATCAAGAAATATGGGCCAATAGGCCCTTTGCATTTACTTCCATTCTTCCCCTTTAACTTTACCCAATATTTCGTGTTCTATCTTGTGTTGAAAGTTTGTTTTCACTCATCCAAAACTGTTGTAACATATCACCTCACCCAAATGCAGGTATATAAAATGAAAAGCCATTTGAATTATAGCATAGTAAGAAATCTGTTTTAGTGTTTGCAGGTTATAGTTGTGTGTGTGTAAACTAGTCTTTGAAAATGCAACAAGTTATTACGAAACGCGTTCAAGTGTCGCGTCAGACTAGAAATAAAAATGAATTTTGGAGAACTGATTTTTCTAATACCATCAACAGTGAAACGAACCATAAGATAGAGAAAATTCTTGTTAGAATAATTAATCTTACTTTTTCGGTCATATTTAATAATGTATGTCTACAGGAAAGACTGCTACCAAAATATACTACATATATACATTATATATATATATATTATATATATTATATATATAATATTATATTATTATTATTATTATTATTATTATAATAATGAGAGCTTTACGTGTGCAAAGTTTGTTTAGTATTGTCTAAAGTGAAATGCTTTGAAACATGCGCTGCTTGTCTCTTTGTTGTCCCAGCTTTTAGACTTCAAAGCCTTATAAGAGTAAAGACTTTTCCTCCTGAACAATTGTTCATTCGCGCAGGTACAATATACTTTACATATATTCGACAACACAGCCCTGAAAAGCTAAAATCCTTCAGAATGTGAAATGCATTATGCTGCTAAATGATAACAGGTGCAACCTTGCCACTAGATAACAGGTGCAACCTTGCCACTAGATTACAGGTGCAACCTTGCCACTAGATAACAGGTGCAACCTTGCCACTAGATAACAGGTGCAACCTTGCCACTAGATAACAGGTGCAACCTTGCCACTAGATAACAGGTGCAACCTTGCCACTAGATAACAGGTGCAACCTTGCCACTAGATAACAGGTGCAACCTTGCACTAGATAACAGGTGCAACCTTGCACTAGATAACAGGTGCAACCTTGCACTAGATAACAGGTGCAATCTTGCAGCTGTAACAGCGGCGGCAAATTCTTATCTTCAGTCTATCTAATATGAGGTTTATTAATACGACACGTATTATGGGTGGTGCGTGCGTGCACGCGCGCCGAGAGGTGGTGGTAAATCAACCCACTTTGGAGGAATTTGAGATTACTTAAGATGAGGTTAAGGGGCATCTGCTGGAGCAGGAGATAAGTAAGGTTCTTGAATCTCACGACTACTGCAACAGAGCAGAGCACTAAGTAGTCACAATATGATATATAATAGTTACTAGAAATGGGAGATCTACCAGAAAGTTAAGACAGCTGCCGTAGTCCCATTATTCAAGCAACCCGTTCTCGCATTTTCGTATAGTCAATATTGACTTTTTTAATACGTGCATATGTGACATAACAATTTATTGTGAATATTTTAGTTTACCTTGAAAAGCTTCATAGAAAACACAGACCTTACCTAACCTTCTTAGGATGTTAACCTATACCTATTATAGGTATAGGTTAAGTAATAATTGTAATTAGGAAGCAATAAGATGCTTATCTTAACATACTAAGAAGGTTAGGTAAGGTCGATGTTTTCTATGAAGCTTTTCAAGGTAAACTAAAATATTCACAATAAATTAGTATGTCACATATGCACTTATTTAATAAGTCAATATTGACTAAAGGAAATTGCGAGAACGGGCTGATTCAAGAAAGTGTGACAGGCAGGATGCACTGAACTACAAGTCGGTGTGTCTAACTTGTGACCTATGCAAGGTGACGGAAAAGATCGTTAGAAACAGGCTAGTAACGCTTCTAGCAGGAAGGGACTTCGTGACACACCACCAACATAGGTTCAGGGAGGGTAAATCTTGCCTCACAGGTTTGATAGAATTCTATGACCAGGCGACAAAACTTAGGGAAGAAAGAGAAGGATGGCAGATTGACACACACAGAGATCACACTAACGTGATGCATCAAATGAACAAATCTACAAGGGCCGTGACGAGGATTCGAACCTGCGTCCGGGAGCATCCCAGACACTGCCTTAATCGACTGAGCTACGACAGGGTAAAAAGGGTTGAAACCGAAGTTCTACTGAACTTACTGGATCCCGTAGCCTCTCCGAGGCACAAACCTCGGAGAGGCTTTGTTTCCTCTCTGTCTGAGGCTTAAAAGGGTTTCAACCCTTTTACCCTGTCGTAGCTCAGTCGATTAAGGCAGTGTCTGGGATGCTCCCGGACGCAGGTTCGAATCCTCGTCACGGCCCTTGTGGATTTCTTCATTTAATCCCCAACCTCGCTACACCCCAGCTGCCCAGTGGCACTAGTGCCAGTGATGACCCACTGCCACTCCACCAACACATCTAGATCGAAGTCGCCAGCTCGCGAGACTCCAATTTCGCCAACTTTGGCCATTTCTGACCCGCGGCCACTGATCCTACCACACAAAAATTACATTGAGTTTGTTTCTATTAAGCATTATATTGGAACTCTGAGTATGTTTGGTGTTGGAGAGGTTGTGGGTCGGGGGCGGGGGGCTTCTCTATTGTTTCAAAGAAAACGTGGAATAGTCCCTCAAGGGTAAACCCGCTAAACACACACCGAAACTACGACGTTGATACAACGTTCGAACAAGTTTTAACACCACCTAACCAGTTATAACAACCAATATAGCAAGTTGTAACAACGTTCTAATACGTCATAAACACCTTAAACCAAGATATAACAACTTTATTACAAGTTGTAACAAGCGGAAAAAAGAAAGTTTCGGTTTGTGTTTCCAGGGAAAAAACGGAAAAAAATTATTTCGTTTGGTGATTTCCAAAATAATTTAACACAATTTATCATAGATAAAACACTATTAACAGTCTTGGTTTTCTAAATATGTGTATATTTATGTGTTATATGTATACCTGTGTATTCCATTTTATATATAACATGTACCCCAGGCACTCTGAAAGAAATTAGAATACGATGAATAATTTCTTCCATCCCAAATCCTTATCCTGACCCCTTCCAAGGGGGGTATATAGGCGTGTTCAAGATACAGCAAGCATTTCCTCTCTGGATCGCGACACTGTGGCGCTGTTATAGGAAGCTGGCCTCACTTGAGCCTCTAGTTTGCCCAATCAGTTCCTCACCTCCTCCCTTAGTGCACATTTACACCAGGCACCAAGGTTTCTGAGCCTATTGGCATGAACTTTTAATGCTGTTCAAGGTCCCTATACTTTTTACTTTTCTGGGTCTTCTTGACCCAGAAAAGCCACTGTCAAGAAGGACCCCAGACGGGGTGCCACAGTCAAGACGGACCCCAGACGGGGTGCCACAGTCAAGACGGACCCCAGACGGGGTGCCACTGTCAAGACGGACCCCCAGACGGGGTGCCACAGTCAAGACGGACCCCCAGACGGGGTGCCACTGTCAAGACGGACCCCCAGACGGGGTGCCACAGTCAAGACGGACCCCCAGACGGGGTGCCACAGTCAAGACGGACCCCCAGACGGGGTGCCACAGTCAAGACGGACCCCCAGACGGGGTGCCACAGTCAAGACGGACCCCCAGACGGGGTGCCACAGTCAAGACGGACCCCAGACAGAGAGCCACTGTCAGCCTCCCTCTCCGTCCGCGTCTCAACTCCTCAAATATTGCTCTGGTAAAAGCCCAGAAGCTCTTGGCTCGAGGTGTCAGTTTTCTCAGAAAGCTTTTACCACCATGTGGCCCCAACACAATATAAAAATATGCCTCCAGCTTCAGGTAACGTTTCATCCTCACCTGATACTTCACCTCTCTGAGAGGACCACTACCAACCTCACGTCAAAGGTAAAGCTTCCCCCATTTACAATAGGTCAAAACCGGTATATAAAATTGGTTGGGGGAAGGAGGATATATAGACTTTTAGGTCCGTGATGCTAGACAAATATTGTCTAGTAACGAGGCTGATTATGTCACGCACTAACGAGACAAACGAGTTATTCCTTCATGCACTACACAAAATAAGGAGTTTCTTGTGTTTTTTTTTTTTAAAGTGGGGGGAAAGGAGAAGTTGTGTGATCATAAATATCACTTACTTGGTCTCACCCTGGGACACATCTCTTGCACTTTCACTTACTTACCTTTTACCTGTTCCTCCATGCACCTTCAGCCCTTACTCACCCTTTCCATCCACCCCTTTCACTCACCATACCCCCCTGTCCATCCCTTATTCATCTCTCTCCATCCCTCACTCACCCATCTCCCCTCATCTCTACATCCATCACTCATCTTGGAACGATGCTGTAGTGTTCACCACTTATCAAGATCAATGCTCCTGTGCCAGGTAAGTCCACTACGGGCTCACCATAGCCCGTGCTACTTGGAACTTGTTCCGAGTAGCTGAATCTATAACAGCAGCAACACTACACCAGTCTCTTGAGTGGCTTAATCTTCACAAATCACTACACCACATAACAAAACCCACTCACACTTAAAATTACTTCAAAATATTGTGTAAGTGAAAAAAACATAAAAATGCTTTCGCTATTAACACAAAAATTGCTTCATTTTCAGAGCATTTTTTTACAAGAAAACTTCCCACTGATATCGTTCCAGCTCAAACAAAATAAGGGTGATAAATGCCGTCTGTCCAAAACATTATTCATTTATTCAGCCGGCGGTATATAATGAGCATTATAACCGTGGAGAGAATTCTCCATCACCGAAGCCGCTAAAATACCCCAGCGTCTGAAGTTAATTAGAAATCTCTATTGCCTTTGGCCTCTTGGGATTCTTCGACGTCAGAGATTTCGACACGACAAAATCTCTTCTGCCTTCAAAAAAAATTACAAACCGATAGCAGTCTGCGCCGATACCAGCAGACAGCATCCTGGAAATCAACCAATTTCCGCGCAGAAATATCTTGGTTAATTAGCAGATAATTTAATCACTAATATTTTTATTGTTTGAGAACTTTTCTTTGCTTTTGTTTCGTGTGCGAGGCTTCTGCTGTTCCCATGATCAGTACTGAAATGAAAGATTCAATACTTTCGATTTGCAATGACAACTTCACCTCCTGTGCAACCTCCTCCTGCTCCTTGCCTTAGACTTACGCCATAAGTTTTGAGAAGAAAGATTTAGGAGGTTCAGCTGACAAGAACTTGTAGTGGAACTCTCCTCCCAGGAGAAATTTTTATCGTTTTCTCGTCCTCTTAAAGCTGAGCTACAATTATCGCTCTCCAACTTGCTGACGTCTCTCGGGTTTGAAAAGAAACTGACTTATCGTACTGCAAGAAAAGTTAAACGTCGTTCAAGGAGGAGGAGAATTAAACGGAACTCAAGAGATATAAACTCTGACAAGATGTGCTACTTGTAATTTTTTGCAAGACGTCAACAATTTTGTTGCAGAACTGGCAAGGCGCCGTTTAAATCACAGCGACAAGGATTAAGATAATGTTAGGAAGTGCCAGACGGAAAAATAAGAAAGATAACAAGAACTGGAGAAACTGAATTAGTATATTAAGATTACTGACAGTCTAATCAAGTGAGTTATTCAGGGGCTCAAGGGTAGTTAAACAGTTGTTCAAAGGCTCAAGGTAGAGGAATTGCCAAATCGCTACGACTACTATCATCATAACTACTCACCTTTCCCCCACATATCCCACAATAATGTCTCACGTGGTAACTATCAAGGAATATGCAACCCCACAGGTGCCTGACAGCTGGGTGGACAGCGCTTCGGATTCGATACCCGGTGGAGGCGGAGACAAATGGGCAAAATGCTTCTTTCACCTTGATGCCCCTGTTACCTAGCAGTAAATAGGTACCTGGGAGTTAGACAGCTGCTACGGGCTGCTTCCTGGGGATGTGTAACAAAAAAGGAGGCCTGGTCGAGGACCGGGCCGCGGAGACGCTAAGCCCCGAAATCATCTCAAGATAACTCATAAAGCGTCGACGTCTGTGAGGTAAAGTTTAACCATACAAAACTGCTAAACTACAATTTAACAAATTAAATTAGTTTTTTCAATGTTAGGATTGGGCAGTTTAAAGTTCTAATCTGTTTACCCTCTATGATGATATTAGACGTATGAAATAAGTATAAACATTAAATATTAAATTATGTGCCTACCAAATTCCTATTTAATATACGAAGCTAAAAACTTTAGATAAATTGGAAATAACACCAACAAATAACTTTATAAAAGAGAAAGAAATGATTATTTCCATGATGCTGCAACCCATCCTCCGAATTGACAGTACGTTTTAATACTAAGTGTAATAAGTACATTTCCTGACTGACACACAGTACATAATTGCACTTATGGGACTGTTACATTTACCTCCCCATTTTTGGAGGACGGGCTGGATATGTAACATGTAGTAACCATGCTATATATGTAGTATGGGTTACTACAATTTATATATATATATATAAATTGTTAAATATAACAATTTATATGATATGGACGTGGATCACTAATTCCTGTGTGTTTAAGAGGGAAGCAAGGAAAGTATAAATTTTCAGTTGGGCGTTGGTTTGCTGCCTCTGAAATTTTTCCTATTGGGCTTCTCTGATGGAACAGTGGAAGAGATTATACCTCTCACTATAGGGTCTGCGGTTCGAGTCTCCAAGTACCAAAGTCAATGATATACACATTCATATCGAAAATTCCAAACGCAAGATCTGCTTACTAAAAAAGACCCAGTAGATGCTCAGATTTGCCTCAGCTTCGCCACAGTGGCTGTCAAATAGCCCCAAGGTGGACCTCGACTGAAGTCCATACCCTGGGGGGTATAGCCCTCAAGGTCGACCTTAAACCTAAGTCTCGATAACACAAATTTTATCATTCATTGGCCGCTCGGAGAGGAGTGTGTTCTGTAATCTAAGAAGCAGGTAGAATCTAGAGATTCTACCTGACCTTAGATTCTACAGGTAGAATCTAAACCTATATTGGTGTGCGTGCGTCTGAGCAAGCGTGTGTATTCGTACACATGCTCGAGTACATGTGCGTGCGTGCGCATGACTATGTTTATGCGAGCGTGTATGCGCATTTGCAGGCACAATAACAGCCAGAGGCAGCCCAGCGCACAGCCAGAGGCAGCCCAGCGCACAGCCAGAGGCAGCCCAGCGCACAGCCAGAGGCAGCCCAGCGCACAGCCAGAGGCAGCCCAGCGCACAGCTAGAGGCAGCCCAGCGCACAGCCAGAGGCAGCCCAGCGCACAGCCAGAGGCAGCCCAGCGCACAGAGGCAGCCCAGCGCACAGAGGCAGCCCAGCGCACACACATCAGGCGAAACCTTTGCTCTCCAACAACAGAAGTCACCTGCAGCTGTTTTGTGCCCCCTAAGGATTCATTTTACATTTAATAATATCTAGAATATGATCAACTTGAAGCCTGTGGGCAGAGGTTGGAAAGTCTACACAAATGTTAGAATATGTTCTCGCTTTGGAAATCATTTCTGATTGAGTTCATTTCCAAGCTTCAACTATTTTTACCAACGTATTCAAGTTACTCCCAGAAATACCTTAGTAATATATATTTGTATTTTCACTTATAATATGAAATGCACAGAAATACAGGGTGGTTTAAAAGTCTTCATACATAGGGAAAATTGTAACTTTACACCACTTTTAACTGATTTTATAACTCACCTAGTTGTGCTTGCGGGGGTTGAGCTCTGGCTCTTTGGTCCCGTCTCTCTTCTGTCAATCAACAGGTGTACAGAGTCCTGAGCCTACTGGGCTCTATCATATCTACATTTCAAACTGTGTATGGAGTCAGCCTCCGCCACATCACTGCCTAATTCATTCCATCTGTTAACTACTCTGACACTAAAAAAAGTTCTTTCTAACGTCCCTGTGGCTTATTTGGGTACTCAGTTTCCACCTGTGTCCCCTTGTTCGCGTACCACCCGTGTTAAACAGCTTATTTTTATCTACCCTGTCAATTCTTCTGAGAATTCTATAGGTAGTGATCATGTCTCCCCTTACTCTTCTGTCTTCCAGTGTCGTGAGGTGCATTTCACGAAGGCTTTCCTCGTAACTGATGCCTCTTAGTTCTGGGACTAGCCTAGTGGCATATATCTGAACTTTTTCCAGCTTCGTCTTGTGCCTGACAAGGTACGGGCTCCATGCGGGGGCCGCATACTCCAGGATTGGTCTTACATATGTTGTATATTAGGTTCTGAAGGATTCCTTACAAAGGTTCCTGAAGGCTGTTCTGATGTTAGCCAGCCTCGCATACGCCGCAGATGTAATTCTTTTTATATGGGCTTCGGGAGACAGGTTTGGCGTGATATCAACTCCTAGATCTTTCTCTCTCTCCTTTTCATGAAGGACTTTATCTCTCATTCGGTATCCTGTGTCTAGCCTCCTGTTTCCACCGCCTACTTTCATTACCTTACATTTACATGGGTTGAACTTTAGTAGCCATTTGTTGGACCATTCATTTAGTTAGTATGAGGCTTCAAGACGACCTAAACAATCTTCCTCTGTCTTAATCCTACTCATAATTTTTGCATCATCAGCAAACAATGAGAGGAACGTGTCTATTCCCTCTGGGAGATCATTTACATATATCAGAAACAGTATAGATCCCTGTGGGACTCCACTGGTGATACCTCGCCACTGAGCTCACAGTGACTCTTCTGTCGCTTAGGTACTTCATTATCCAATGGAGTACCTTCCCTTTCACTCCTGCCTACATCTCCAACTTGAGCAAGTCTCTCTTGTGGGGTACTGTGTCAAAGGCTTTCTGGCAATCCAATAATATGCAGTCTGACCACCCCTCTCTTTCTTGCCTGATTTTTGTTGCCTTTATTTTAAATGCAATGTCCTAAACATTGCACTCATAAATGTTTATAATTTATTTAGGGTAAAAGCATTTTTACACTTGCAGACACCACTTCCTTACAATACAAACTTCAAACTTTTGCTTAAGCAATCACGCCTCAACATTCTTAAGAAGCTTCGTCTTTGCGTTCTTAAAATGACACATAATTACACTTTTTAACAATCCAAGTAACACAATCAGTGACGTATTAATTCGGATCGCATTATATATATGATAATTTTAGTCAGCGACAAGGACATTATTACCACGATGCCCTTTATTAAATAGTTTACAGACAAGCAGGCCTGGCAAGGCGCCACCAATAGTACAATGCTAAATAGCATTTGTAGCAGTCAGCCCTCGCGAGAGCGAGCGCCCCGACTCAGCAATAAGAAACATTAGTGACAGGAGCGGTGTTTCTCGACACCAAATCAACCAGGAATAGACTGGGGGGGTTCCCTATGACTTACGATAGCTTGTTCTGGGATTCTACGAGGCTGTTGATGCTTACCTTGGGCTCTATGGGGCTCTTTGGTGCTCTCTAGGGCATTTCTTTGAGACATCTGGTGCTTCCGAAGGCTATTTGGATTATGCGATGTTCCTTCACGTAAACTATATAGGGCCTTGGTGACTCTAAAGTGCTTTCCGAGGCTCTAGATGTCTCATGACCCCTGGGGTTCTCTAAGGCTCTATGTGTCTCATGACCCCTGGGGCTCTCTAAGGCTCTGTGTCTCATGACCTCTGGGGCTCCCTAAGGCTCTAATATGTCTAAGTGGTGAGCTCCGAGGTACCTGGCGACTAACTATCGCCAACCACCACCACTATCAGCTTCAACCACAACCACACTATTTTACACAACCACTATCTATTTTACACAACACCTAACTTACTGCTACATTCCTTTTACCTGTAACTTCCCTGCCTCAACCACAATGACCTTTATACATTCCATCCAAATGGAATGCATTAGGCAGTGATGTGGTGGAGGCTGACTCCATACACAGTTTGAAGTGTATACATGATAGAGCCCAATAGGCTCAGGAACCTGTACATCTGTTGATTGGCAGTTGAGAGGCGGGACCAAAGAGCCAGAGTTCAACCTCTCGCAAGCACAACTAGATGAAGACAGCCTTCACAGTACAAGCACCTCAATCATTACAACCATCTTGATTAAAATGCATTAGGAAGTGATGTGGTGGAGGCTGACTCCATACACAGTTTCAAGTGTAGATATGACAGAGCCCAATAGGCTCAGGAACCTGTACATCAGTTGATTGGCAGTTGAGAGGCGGGACCAAAGAGCCAGAGTTCAACCTCTCGCAAGCACAACTAGGTGAAGACAGCCTTCACAGTACAAGCACCTCAATCATTACAACCATCTTGATTAAATCTAAATGATAATGCAATCAAGAATATTTTCCTATCTTCTAGGTACCAATTTAGTCTTAGACGAACAGAGGCATTTTGCGTTTAAGATAAATACGAAACAGCTTGCCCTGCCCATGGGCCTAATTCACGAAGCAGTTACGCAAGCACTTACGAACCTGTACATCTTTTCTCAATCTTTGGCGGCTTTGTTTACAATTATTAAACAGTTAAGGAGCTCAGAAGGACAAAGAGGCTGTTTATAACAATAACAACAGTTGATTGGCAAGTTTTCCTGCTTGTAAACTGTTTAATAAATGTAACCAAAGCCGTCAAAGATTGAGGAAAGATGTACACGTTCCTAAGTACTTGCGTAACTGCTTCGTGAATCCGGGTCCATGAACCCAACTGGAGCCCAATCGGTTGTGTGTCAAATACACCTCACCAAAATTAGTTAATATATCTAAAAGAACGTGACAAAATACATAACTAATTAAACTGAAAATCACCTCATGGTTGTTAGAATATTCCAGGAACTGCGTTTTTAAACTCTTATAACATAAATTATATATTTATATATAATGTTAGCCCGAAACGGTATGCGTGCTAGTGGCTTTAGGTATTGTATGTACTACCTCTCTCTTTAAATCTAACAATGTTTGCACTGTAGCGCTGTAATTATGTATGTACTGTTCCTAAATAAAATTATTATTATTAGCGTTTCAATGTTGTTATCTGAGGTCCCAATATGCCCGATTGATGAGACCGAGTTCCGGCTGTCGATGCGCAGCCCGTCCTCCAAAGATCCAAAAGTGATTCCATCCACCCGCCAAACCCGCTGATTATGAATGAAAAACGGTTTACACACGACTCAACTGATTTCGTTCGAACACTTCCTGAACAAGTGCTTCACTGGCGAGTTTTGTTCGAACCACATCGCTATAAATGCTTCACCCACGTACTACAAATGCAAATAATCGCCAACCGAACCTAAACACCTAACCTATGCCAATATATGCACAATATGCTACTATAACATTAATTTATATTTGAAAAAATTCTTGTTTTGAATGAACAGCATGTTAAAATTTATTAATGCGTCTGTGGGGGCGACCGCTGGATGTAATGGACTTGAGTCGAGGACGGGTTGCGATGCGTACATCAATATTTCTAATGGCTTATGAATAACTTTTCTAGCCATAAAAAAGTCTTTTTTACTGCCCCAATGGTAAGTACCATTATGCAACGCTGTGAGGTTAATGAGTGCCATAAATTCTGGCCCCCAAGTGCCAGGAGAGGCACTTAGGACTTGGTGTGTGATATTTAAGGCTACTTTGTTGCTCGTATCAGTGGGAAAGACGCCATTAACGGAGCACCAGGCCAGTACTTTGTTAGAGGTGTGGACGAGACCCATGTCACTGGCTCTTAATATTTTCTGGATGTCAAGGCCTTTCTCCACTACTCAGCTCTCCGCATCTAATTAACTGCCACTGTCACAACCTGTTATAAACTACTTATATTAATTAAAGTCCCGGCCGTGCATTATGTAATTCCATGTTGGCCGTGTTCCTAGGCTACAACTCTAGTCGGAATATTCTTTTACTTTCTTAGGGGGAATGTGGCTTTCACTTGAGCCAAATGGAATTCAAGGAGTAGGAAAACGGCTGAGTAGCAAGATGAAGTTATTTTATAAAATAAAATTGATTAGACGTTGAGATACAAGTCTAATCACACACTCAGACCTCGATAAAGCACTCAAGACAGTGAGAAAGATTGTGTAAATTCCTTATATAAATTTCACATATACATAAGTATGAGTTTTATCCTGTTATCACAACTGCGAGAAGACATTACCATTACTAATTCCCTTTATTATTATTATTATTATTATTATTATTATTATTATTATTATTATTATATCTTTGTATTATTATAGGCATCAGCAGTCACATTAGAAAAGACGGGAAAGCTTCTTCAAGTGGCAGCCATACTATCTTGAGGTTATCTTGAGATGATTTCGGGGCTTTTTTTTAGTGTCCCCGCGGCCCGGTCCTCGACCAGGCCTCCACCCCCAGGAAGCAGCCCGTGACAGCTGACTAACACCCAGGTACCTATTTTACTGCTAGGTAACAGGGACATAGGGTGAAAGAAACTCTGCCCGTTGTTTCTCGCCGGCGCCTGGGATCGAACCCAGGACCACAAGTCCAGCGTGCTGTCCGCTCGGCCGACCGGCTCCCTACATAAAAAACGTGTCACTGTTCATAAAATTTAATCAGACACAGCTTCATAGGGAATTGCTTTTGTTCGCGGTCTCTTCCCATCGGAACTGCTATCCGCGTCAGAGAGTAGAGTACACGAAGTTCCAGAGTAATTTAGTTATATTTGTCGCGATAGGCTTCTGTAAACATATACAAACTTGTATACAAGTGTTTGTTTACAAATGTATTGTAAATAATTATAACTTGTTCTTGTAGTATTTCCCCACCACCTTAAGAGGTAACTACAGCTGGTGCGTTTTTTTTAATGTGGTTTCCCCAAGAGGCCTAATCCACAGATTTCAATTTGAATTTCATTAACTAGACATTCCTCTTTTTATAACTGAATTTGTCGCCAGTGGAAATTACTTTCGATGTTCTTCCACATGTTCAAAAAAGTTCTGCAGCTGTTCTTTGTGCTACGTAAGATAGAAGCTGGAACATGAAGTAACAAGACAATTCTTGCTGCGTTATCGACAAAATTCGTCGTTTCAACGTATTCTTTATCTCTTGTAGTCCCTGTTCTTTCCTTCTGTTGCGTCTACTGCAACAATGATCAGAAAGAACAACTTCTCAATGAATGAAAGAACAACTTCTCAATGAATGAAAGAACAACTTCTCAATGAATGAAAGACTTAACCCGGTGAGAAACTGATGGTCTTCCTATTATAATCATTACCAATGTGGTTAAATGTAATTCGACCATCTGTTATCTCTGCAGTTTATTATCACAATGTTGAGGTTAGTGTCAATACTTATCAGTTCTCAGCGCACGAGATGAGACTGACTATTTTGGTACATAGAAACTGACGGTATAACTAGAGAAATGTTCTACCGCACACTGTTCCCGTTCCTTTACTTAAATACCAAAGTAATTGTACAATTGTTACGGCATAAATCACTTGTGTCAACCATCTAGCACGATCTAAAGTATCAGGTTAGCGGTAATATTTTCGTCCTAAATGATCAGTCTCTGGAACCAACACAATATAGAGCTAATTTCAATAATTTAAATAATATCCTAATTTCAGAAAACATTTGGCCCTGTGGTAAATTTTCTTCGGCTACTTTGGCAGGTTCGTCTTGTCAGTTTTCTACTTTGTAGCTTTTCAGAAATGCCGGAAATGTTTGAAATTATGAATATTCGGTCCGGTTGAAACCCCGTGGCATTTCTACATGACGCCTGATATAACAATCTCAATTGCATTTTGTCAACAAACCTGGAATCACTTACTTTGCAAAGTTTTCTATTATTACACAAGCTTTTTGCTAATATTGAAAGCGGTACTTACGCTCACTGCTAGATTATCTTTACTAAGTTCAATCCTACAGTCCATTACAGCTTCTGCAGTTTCTCCACCATTTCCAGAAATATATTTGGATACAGCTAAGAAGCTTAGGCTTTACTTCACACCATACGCGAAGAGGGTCTCTGTCTCAATCTCTCTCTCTCAGTGTCTCTTTTAGAGACTTATGTCTTGCAATGAATGGTCGATTTTG
The DNA here is from genome assembly GCF_040958095.1 of Procambarus clarkii. Taxonomy (NCBI): domain Eukaryota; kingdom Metazoa; phylum Arthropoda; class Malacostraca; order Decapoda; family Cambaridae; genus Procambarus; species Procambarus clarkii. The sequence continues at coordinate 15,054,953 of NC_091226.1, read as the reverse complement.
ATGGTTTGCTTAATATTGTGGGCAGTTTATGCGTAAAATATCTTTCTCTCGTCGTTTTTTACTCAAAACAGCTTTTATTTATATCCAGATAACCAGCAGCTGTTACTAAAAAAAAAAGCACTACGCTCACTCGTTTTCTTTAATTCTATTAATACCAAATCAAGTACAACTATGGGCCTTGACTTATAACTTATCAGTTATACTTTACAAGCGCAAGAATGGCCATTTAAATGAACGAGTTTCGCTGGATATAAGTATGAGTTGTCTCGCATGGGTGAATAAGAATTCTAGTTTTTTCTAAATTATGTTCTAATATTCTTAAGTTATTGCACTCGTGTACAAAGGACTTGGATTTTCCTGTTCATTACTATTACCACTACTATAGTCATCTGGACTTTCGTAATGATACAGTATTCGGCAGCCATCAGTTTCAGGAGACTATGGAGATGCACTCTGGCTTGATACAGAGTAAGATACATTTTTCTGTAATGATACAGTAAGTCGGCAGCCATCAGTTTCAGGAGACTATGGAGATGCACTCTGGCTTGATACAGAGTAAGATACATTTTTCTGTAATGATACAGTAAGTCGGCAGCCATCAGTTTCAGGAGACTATGGAGATGCACTCTGGCTTGATACAGAGTAAGATACATTTTTCTGTAATGATACAGTAAGTCGGCAGCCATCAGTTTCAGGAGACTATGGAGATGCACTCTGGCTTGATACAGAGTAAGATACATTTTTCTGTAATGATACAGTAAGTCGGCAGCCATCAGTTTCAGGAGACTATGGAGATGCACTCTGGCTTGATACAGAGTAAGATACATTTTTCTGTAATGATACAGTAAGTCGGCAGCCATCAGTTTCAGGAGACTATGGAGATGCACTCTGGCTTGATACAGAGTAAGATACATTTTTCTGTAATGATACAGTAAGTCGGCAGCCATCAGTTTCAGGAGACTATGGAGATGCACTCTGGCTTGATACAGAGTAAGATACATTTTTCTGTAATGATACAGTAAGTCGGCAGCCATCAGTTTCAGGAGACTATGGAGATGCACTCTGGCTTGATACAGAGTAAGATACATTTTTCTGTAATGATACAGCTTCCATTAATTTGCCTCGTCTTTCCTATTTTTTCCCACTTAGAAAATGACACACTAACACCTATTTTTTTATTTTCGAATTTATTATCTTTTTCTAATTGTTTATTTTATTTTCTGTAAATTATTTTCATTCCTCCCCCCCCCCCTGCCCCTTCTTTTCTTGCTCTCTCTCTCTGTCTCCCATTTATCTACCTTTCTCTACAATCTTTATCTCATTTGCAGTATTTTTCCAGCCGAATCCTGAACTGAGACTAGGAGATCACAGGGCTTCTCTGGTAATATTTTTTCCATCTTTTCTACTTTATGGTTTTGGAATTAATAATACCTTGGAAATCGGGGTTCGAGCCCACTTAAAGTTTCCATAATAATTAGCCAATTAAACATTGCGCAAATTGCCCTAGTCGGGCAGTGAGAGTTTTGCCTTTGCTCATCATTATAACTAATTATAACTAAGTTAATTCGGTTGTGGGGTAATGAATTTTTTTCCGTATAAAAAAAAATAAACATTTCTCCCCACAAAATTTGCCTCACTTACTGGTCAAGCACGCACGGGCGCACCCCAACACACACACACACACACACACACACACACACACACACACACACACACACACACACACACACACACACACACACACACACACGGTAGATGGTTGAAACAAGTTAGGTGAGAAGGTGGTGGAGGCCAAGACCATCAGTAGTTTCAAAGCGTTATATGACAGAGTGCTGGGAAGACGGGACACCACGAACGTAGCTCTCATCCTGTAACTACCCTTAGGTAATTACACACACACACACACACACACACACACACACACACACACACACACACACACACACACGTGTGTGTGTGAACAACTTAGGTGACCTGGACACCGAGCTCATAACGTTCCAACATTTTCCCACAGTCTCCATGCCAACCAAAGTCTTCAGTGAATGTGGTGTGTCATTTTTGTTATCGTGATTAAAGGGAGACTTATGAACCTGTGTGAGGGGGTTTCCCCTACCCCTAACCCCCCCCCCTTCCCCTAGAGTTGACTACCACTGATTAAGACGAAGAAAATCTTAAACACGAGAACAACAGTTAGAAGATGATGGGAAAATTCTAGAAACGACTTGAGAAAATTACTAAGATTTAGATAACAGACCTTTTACCACACACTAAATGGGAGCGGTATACTTTAAACTTGTGAACGTAAGAACAGCCTTCAGGAGTTTAAAGAATGTAGAGAGAACACTGTACATCACCAAATTGAACCCAGTTCTAAAAAATGCAGCCTCAGGTTAGAGTCCGGTCTCAAAGAAAACTCAAAGGAATTTGAAAAAGTAAGTTGTTCCAAAATTA
>NC_091226.1:14887502-15047502 GCF_040958095.1 Procambarus clarkii | reverse complement strand
ACATATGTTGGTGTATACTGGCAGCAGGTTTTCTTTTAAACATGTCTCATTGAATATGACCGCATATTCTGTATTTACTATCTTCTGATTTAGGGCTTCTATCCCTCTAACTATTTTCTTAGCATCAGGGCTTAGCTGAAATAGGAGTTCTCCAAAACTCATTTTTGTAATTCAAGGTTTCACCTTGAAATTACGAAATTTCAATTTCGTAATTTCAACTTGAAAATTACGTAATTTCAAGGTTTCACCTTGAAATTACGAAAATGAGTTTTGGAGAACTCCTATTTCAGCTAAGCCCTGATGCTAAGAAAATAGAGGGATAGAAGCCCTAAATCAGAAGATAGTAAATACAGAATATGCGGTCATATTCAGTTAGACATATACATATGTGTGTATATCACGAAAATAAACACGTGATTAAAAATGTGACAGTGTCAGACCACGGAGGAAAATTGAAACAGGAATTTCCTTAAGTACTTTCGTATATTAATACATCTTCAGAAGGAGTGAAGATGTATTAATATTAGATGTATTAATCACTCTTCCTGAAGATGTATTAATATACGAAAGTACTTGAGGAAATTCCTGTTTCAATTTTCCTCCGTGGTCTGACACTGTCATATAAACATATATTATATATATTAATTATATAATTAGTGATTCCCATACCCCCTGAGAGCCTAACATTTATACTAATCACCCTTTGATAGAAATATATTACATCTAGTCACTAGCTTTTTATTGTAACAGACGTGACTGGGATTACAGAGCGAAGGGGTATGGCTGAGATTACAGAACGAAAGGGGGAACGCTGCCGAGATTACAGAGCGAAGGTGTGTGGGTGGGATTACAGAGCAAAAAGAGGGGGTGGTTGGAATTACAGGTCGAAGGCTGCTGAGATTACAGGACAAAGGCTGCTGAGATTACAGGTCGAAGGCTGCTGAGATAACAGGTCGAAGGCTGCTGAGATAACAGGTCAAAGGCTGCTGAGATTACAGGTCGAAGACTGCTGAGATTACAGGTCGAAGACTGCTGAGATTACAGGACAAAGGCTGCTGAGATTACAGGTCGAAGACTGCTGAGATTACAGGTCGAAGGCTGCTGAGATTACAAGTCGAAGGCAGCTGAGATTACAGGACAAAGGCTGCTGAGATTACAGGACAAAGGCAGCCGAGATTACAGGACAAAGTGAAGCAGCCAACGTGGCCAGAATGAGGTCATGGGGACATACAAGAAGCCTCGAGGCCCCTTGAGACATAACACACTCAAAGGTTTAATTTCATTTCTCGCCAGACCTCGCTGGAGACTGTTTATCTCCCGCATCAATTTACGGAACACAGAGGGGTCAGACAGTCACCGTGGGAGGCTGTAGTGTTGGAGATTGAGAGACGCAAACTTGGAGGATTGAATGTGGGGGCCGAAAAGGTTCAGAGATGTGCAAAGGGTGTCTGGGATTAGAGCTAATAGTGTGGGGGGTGGCTGGGAAAGGTGGTTTAGAGGAGGTTTGTTTAGAAATAAGAGTTTAGCTGGAGTGTGGGAAGAGATTCAGAGTCTCAGAGGAGGATCAGAGAGTGTTTTCACTTCTAAAAGTCTCTGATCTGCATGTTCCTCACAAGGGTAGGATGTACAAGTCACCTTCAAATCATATTCGTCCTGGTAGACACATCACGTCGCTCACTCTCCTCAGTATTGACCCACGTCGACAGAAAATATCATGTTTGTCGAGACGGTCCTTTATGTATCCTCTGTCAACATTCCATCTTCATAATTGAGTAAATCCTATTTTTCCACACAACAAAATTTTCGGTGAATTTCACACCCGTGCAGAAGCAGAGTGGTTCCCACAAGGCGCGTGAGAAAGACCCTGAACCCTCCCAACCTTAATAAACATTCATAAATCTATCTTAAATCTATCTAAATCTTAAAATCTATTGTGCCATTCGCGATAGCGTTCGGCAGGAAAACTAAGGCAGATCTCACAGTCGTCGACTTTGTAATATATTTTCCTTGACTCCCCGGTCAGGGAAACAGCCGTGGTGAAGACAATGAAAACCCCAATGGAAAATGAAATCAAAGAAAGCTACACATCCTCCAGGGCCCTAAAGCAAAAAATGAATTAAACAGAGTTGGGGAAAAAGATTCATCTAATCAAAATTTATCATTTTTAGATCTTGTGTTCAGCTAAAATTACTGACATGAAATATGGAACGGTTTGGATTCTGTGATTTATTCTTAATGTTACTTTGTTTATTATACTTTGATCAAATTCTATAACTTATAACACGTAAGTCATTTTATCATTAAGCCTACATGTGCGTAAATTAATCATCATAAGTTCGTCAACATTCTTTACTGAGTAATGCCTTAGGAATCTGCAAATTACCTAAATTGATTCTAAAAGAATGCCGATGGATTGCTAATTTAGAAAAATATGCATTTTATTTTACAAATTTATGTTCGAAACTAAACTGTTTCGCTATTTTCCAAAGGTTTCTATCACACACTAAACACAAACCATCATAATTGATAGTTACATCGCGTTATCCAGATACACACAAGACAATTTTTTGCCACCAAAGCTGAAGTTTCCTAAACATTTAGGCCACATTTAGTTCAAATCGCAAAAACACTCATAATATACACTAAGACACCTAAGGTGATTCGAATTAGTAATGACAGTGCTCCCAGCCGCCAAACCTTACCCCAAGTACCACAACATGTAACAAGCTAGCCTAGTGTGTGACCAGCAACCAGTTCTCGCAAATTCGTAAAGTCAATATTGACTTATTAACTACGTGCATAGGTGATATACTAAACATAATAGATACCCTTAAAAAGATTCATAGAAAACACCGACCTTACCTAACCTACTTAGTATGTAAAGATAAGCATCTTATTGCTTCGTAATTACAATTATTAGCTAACCTATAATAGGTATAGGTTAAGTAATAATTGTAATTACGAAGCAATAAGATGCTTATCTTAAGATACTAACAAGGTTAGGTAAGGTCGGTGTTTTCTATGAATCTTTTTAAGGGTATCTATTATGTTTAGTATATCACCTATGCACGTAGTTAATAAGTCAATATTGACTTTACGAATTTGCGAGAACGGGTTGGTGACCAGACCACACACTATAAAGTGAAGGGACGACGACGTTTCGGTCCGTCCTGGACCATTCTCGAGTCGAAATGTCGTCGTCCCTTCACTTTCTAGTGTGGTTAGCTCAACATGTAACAAGTTAGACTACTTGAGATTCCACTAAATCCACAGGACGTCTGAAGGCTTTTACTCAAGCCAGTCCCAAGTTTTGCATATAGGCCTCCCCATGCACGCTCCTCTAGGTAATATATTTCATCAACCGTAGCTTATGATATACAAAGAAATGAGAAAATCAATTGGAGCATTGAGGTAAGTTTCAGTAGAAGCCTCCAGACTCCATGTGGATTCGGTGGAATCCCAGGTTGTATAACTTTTACCATGTCGTTGGTACAGGGGTAAGGAGCGTGGCTGGGATTAACCTAGATCGCCGGTTCGAGTCACCGTGTTAATACTGATTAACACGAAGATAACGATTAACACGATAAGAGTTATTCACTCATTATACCATTATACTGAATACTACTCAAATCGACCGTTGCAACTCGAAATTGGGGGAAGAAAAAAATAATGATTATGAAGTATTATGATCCAATGATCGAGTCCATTGCAGAACTCGTAAATGTTCCAAAACTTGTATATCAAATACTGGGGCTAGAATATTGAAGTGAATTCAAGTACTTTGAAACAACGCTTATCTGTAGTCTTATCTGTACTGTAGTCCTTCAGTCTTCCTCCACAACCATAAAAATAGTACAAGCTTAAATATGTTTGTTGAAATGGCAATATGCATGATTCGTTTATCATACCAAATATCACGATTAAATTTTTTTTAATTAATGCCAGAATTAGTTTCCTGTTGTTACGTAAATTATCCGCAAACACAATGGCTATTTCATGCCACGCAAAGAAGGGGGGGCTATTTCATGCCACCCAAAGAAGGGGGGGCTATTTCATGCCACCCAAAGAAGGGGGGGCTATTTCATGCCACCCAAAGAAGGGGGGGCTATTTCATGCCACCCAAAGAAGGGGGGGCTATTTCTCGCCACCCAAAGAAGGGGGGGCTATTTCTCGCCACCCAAAGAAGGGGGGGCTATTTCTCGCCACCCAAAGAAGGGGGGCTATTTCTCGCCACCCAAAGGTGGCGGCATTTCATGCCACCCAAAGAAGGGGGCATTTCATGCCACCCAAAGAAGGGGGCATTTCATGCCACCCAAAGAAGGGGGCATTTCATGCCACCCAAAGAAGGGGGCATTTCATGCCACCCAAAGAAGGGGGCATTTCATGCCACCCAAAGAAGGGGGGCATTTCATGCCACCCAAAGAAGGGGGGCATTTCATGCCACCCAAAGAAGGGGGGCATTTCATGCCACCCAAAGAAGGGGGGCATTTCATGCCACCCAAAGAAGGGGGCATTTCATGCCACCCAAAGAAGGGGGGCATTTCATGCCACCCAAAGAAGGGGGGCATTTCATGCCACCCAAAGAAGGGGGCATTTCATGCCACCCAAAGAAAGGGGGGCTATTTCATGCCACCCAAAGAAGGGGGGCTATTTCATGCCACCCAAAATAAGGGGGCTATTTTATTTCAACTAAAGAGTGAGGAATTTCCTTCCGACCCCCATTTCGATAGGATTTCAAAATATAATAATACTGGTACAAAAAGAAAATAAAAAAGTTAAGACTATTTGGACATGTCAAAATTAAATGAATTACAGTTGACAATATTGCTCTGAATAGAAAATCTACATAACATTTCCACGAACTGTAAATAGTCTGAAAACTCTAGCACACATTTTCCATTTAATGATCGAACAAACTGGTACAATTTCTAAATATATTTCATATTAAATGTAAACAACTTATTGAAACTTCCCTCCAAGATCCATAGGGTATAATTTTTAGCAGAAGGCATTGCCAATAAACGAACACACGCGAAATTAATTTTCCATCAACTTACAAAATTCTTCAGCATCGTTATTTTTGACGAGTTGATAACATTTACACATTTACCATGAAATACCATTTGGTATTTGGATTATACATATACGATGAAACATGTTTTCAAAAACGAACCCGAGGAACGGAATTACGAAACTACAAAAATTACAAAATGCTCTGAAAATCAAATACCTAAACATTGTATACATATAGCATATAAATATATACAAAAAACATTTATTTAGTGCTAAATTGGGAATATGTGAAGATCAAGCCATAATCAGAAATGAATTAATGTAAACATTATTATTTGGTATGTTTATTAAACCACAAATGTCAATTTAACTGAGCTTCAAATTGTTCCAAATTTAGCACGTGTTACGATGCCGACTGCTTAACACACCTATTTGGTCTGTCAAAGAGTCATACTCACCATCTTTTAATTGTGTAAGACAACACCAGGTTTAATTTGAGCACATTTAAGGGGAGGCAGAAGGCCCAATTTTGAATTTGGTTGAAATATTAAAATTCCGGGGGATAGCCTAGCCGGCCATTTTTTCCAACATGGCGTGGATAAGAGTCGTTGTAAGTGAGCAAGTTTGGCGCCAGAAGAGTCAAGCGGGAACTTCGAGAACCCCAGATGAAGGACTGACATATAATTGGCTGCAAGCAACATGAATTAACTAATCAAGGAGTATCCTCAGGTCACATGACAACTGAGAGGAACCAGAGTGGTGGAGCGAAGCAATTCATTACTGCAGCTCGAGGCCTCTTGAGAAGTGGTGGTCGTGAAGTCTGCTAAATCGAGGAATTTTGGGCTGCTTGAATGTGATGAGGCCTTGAGCGACGATAGATACAAGAAGCGACCCTTTATAACTTCAGGAGTAGGAATTATAGTTGAATTCTGCATGTTGCTAGTGAAGTATAACTCAATTGTTGACTATCTGTCTGCTGGACAAAATGGCCAGCGAGACCAAGTCGTTTCGCAAGCCTAACCTTTATGAAACTCTTAGTGCATTCTCGGAGCACTCTTGTGGAGTCAACAGTGCTTTTGGCGATTTGTTCACTGAATTAAAAGTGAAGTCCTTGATTCCCATGCTTGCCGACGATTAGGTATGACACGTTTTAATCATACTAAAGAGTTGTTGACCCTTAACATTTGGGGGGGGGGGTATCTTTCAGCTCATCAAAAGAAATTTGAAAGTTTCTCAGCGTCAAGGTATTTGCTTCTGCTGCTCTGTGCAGGTCTATAGCATTTTACTGACTCTCTACTAACATGTTAATCAACATTTTTTTAATAATGAAGATTTGTTGTTAAGTATTAACCTTAACGTGATTTGAAAAATCATGAAATAACTATCTTTCAATTATTTTTTTACTCGAGTCCTGTGCTCCATATTTCATTTTACATGTTGAGAAGGAAATGCTTCGTCTTCTATCTTCCCCCTTGTGAGTTTAAGCACTTTGCATACGATGCTGTTTGTCCCTTGGGTTGAGGATTTGATGTTTGCGAGAGCATATATTTCCGCGCCATTACTGAGTATGTTTATTGTACTCTTTTTAAAACATTTCTAGTGTTGCATTTGTGAAATAGGCATCAAAATTTGATGAAATGGGTTGAATCATCCTGTAATGCAAAGCTTGGCAAAGTGGTTAATTCTGACAATATATTATTATCAGGGTTTCTGATCACTGAGATTTGGGAGGCGCCCTGATTTATTCAAGATTATATCATTCAGTGGAGAGTCGATGGATGATGATTCCTTTTCAGAAATAAACAGGGCTACAGAGAGTGAAAAATTAGTGATGCGTTTCTCCAGATCTGTGAGGCTTCTTTTATCTTGTTACATGGATAATCTTGATAGTATACTGTATATTTTCATATCCAGTGAATATGTTGAGTGGGACAAAGGGTTCGTAAGACACTGCTTTGCTTCTTCAAACAGAGGATAGTTCAGGAGACACAAAAATTTGTTCATAGTTCAGGAAATCTCTCTAGCAATCTCGCACCTACTTTATGCTTGAGTTCGAAGGTCGGTGAAGTGCACACATTGTCACTTAAGACGGATATTTCTCCCAAAGAACATGTTTTCAGACAGAACAGAATGCATCCTTCTTAATAAATGTCAACTATTCTGGAATCACTTGTAGAGTACCATATCCATATTTGATGTGCCTAATGAGGCTAACAGATCTTAGAGATAGTTACTTCAAGTTACTATAAATCAAAACCAATTGTTGCCCAATCGTCTTCGCAATAAGAATGAATGGCTCTTCAAGAAGCTCTCTGTTTGATGTAGTGGTGTCACGCACCAATCTTCAGACTTATTCGGGAAGACACCATGCATCCAAGCACTTAAGGCATTGCCTTGCTGTGCCTTACTTGGTACTTTTCACAGCTGTACAAAATTTTGGAAACTCCCAGTTACTTTTTACTCCCTTCTCCTGTCACCATTACTTTAACCGTCAGAAGCGGTTTGGCTTCGTGTACCATCTGCCAACAGCTTCCCATACCAATGAAGAAGCAAACGTTTGTTAATCACGTATTTTTGCACGATGATTGCTTTCAGTTTTGCTCTTCTTTTTGACGAAAACATCGAATTGTGCTTCGAAATTGACTAAGATCAGAGAGGTTGTGATCTAGTGTAAAACTGTTGCCTCAGGAAACTAATGAATTCTTACCGTTGGCAAACTGCTCAAAATTGAGGAGCTCTCATACAGAACAGACCTCACAATAATTAAATGGGAAAAATTCGACTAAGGCATAAAATTTTTAATTTTGAAGTGACCTCTAAATGTTTTCAAGTCCAAATTTGTCATACATACTCCATATCCAATAGATATCTCGGTATCTTCGAATTTTCAACGTGTTGGCATGGACAGTTTCCCGTGAATTATTTTTTCCACGAATATTTCGTTTTGTTATTAACGATAATTATTTTGTATTTGTACAGATTTTGTCCTTGATTCAAAACTTATCTGATTGTCTTTTCACATGTTGCTCGGCTGAAAGTTCTGATAATTCAGGTTCATTTAAGGATATATTTTCTACTGAAAAACAGACTGGTAACATTTTCTGGGATGAATATGGTGTAAATTGTTACTAAAAGCATCGAGTTTTTTTTTTTGCCAATATATTTTTTTATTGTTTAAGAGTAACCCTTTACAATTTCTTTCTAGTCACATTTATTGAGTATAGATATTCTTCCCAAGATTAAAGAAGTCTTGTGTGTGATTAACTTGAGCTTACAAGTTGGGTCCTGAGCCTTGTTGAAAACTGTCCAAGTGATTGCTCTCTGGATTTTCATACAATAGGCTTTATGTTGATTTATGCACAACTTCATTTACTCAATTTATAAGGCCTAATATAATTACCTTTCCTTCATATTCATTATAATTAGCAACATAATTTAATAAGAATGTTCTCCTGTCCAGAGTCCTAGTGATAGCACTTAACAAATATTTGAGACAATTTTCTTCACTGTCGTCTTAATTATGAGAGTTGATTATAAGTGACTATACTCATGCTGTCGTGTCGAGTTATAAGATGATGGTCATTTCTTGCAATTTATGCAGCTTCTAATTTATTGCGTGATTAAATAATATTCTAATTCACTTGTATTCTTTCCTTCATCTCATAAAAGTTTCAAGAAAGGGTAAATTTTTTTTCTTTAACACTTCGTATGAAGACAACATCTTACCTGATTCCTGTTCCACAAGTGAGAATGTAGCTAAGGCACTCATGGTAGTCTTATATCTGTACTGTTTTCCAGATTGTCAGCACCTGACCAGAGTACAGGAAAGAAAGGTTGTCAAGTCCTTTCAAGTTGATGGGTGGTCATATTATACGAAGATACGGGAATCCATTTGACGGGCTTACACTACTTGACTAACAGAAAAATACGTGAATCCAGCACAAACTTAATTGGGACAGGGTACATCGTACATTTTTTTAACTGGGGAATACAATCATGCCACTATAACTTTCCTGGTTCAGATATCCAATCATCCAGAACAATGGAAGCAAAAATGGCGAACTCTAATATTGGTAGCCTTGACAACCAATATGGGCGTTCCAAGATTAGGATTGGGATCTCTCAGTCTCTCCTCTTCCCTTGTAGCCACTTTGGCATGAGACACCCCTTGTAAGTGGTACAAGGCGCCCACCAACATAGCAAGTTAAATCCACAAGGGCCGTGACGAGGATTCGAATGTCATGGCCCTTGTGGATTTGTTCATTTGATTCATCACCCTATTGTGATTTCTGTGTGTAGTAAGATAAAGTTTTATGAATCATTCAAAGCCAAAACACCGCATCTCGGTGAATGCCATTTTGGGGACACTGATAATAGTTGCCCATATTTGACAATCTGAACCTTTTGCCAACTGAATATTTGGATTCCTATTCTGCTTGGACCATTGCGACGTTTTTGGTTCATTAAACCGATATTAATTTGCATAGTTTTCCACGTTTTGTTCCATCTTTGGTTACCGGAATACGTCGGGACTCTAAATATTTCAATTTAACGTTCAAATGATATAAATGGCATTTTATTCAAAATGCATATTTGTTGCCTCTTCGCATGCATACTTTGTTTTTTCTAACTTTGTATTTGTTGGCTTAATACTCCATGGTGATTGTTTAGACCACATTGACTTTTTCTGGTTTAAGGTGTAATCTGTAATTCTTTTCGAAATTTTGTACGTATTTGCTTTGGACTACTAGATATTATTTTATCGTACCAGATCAAACTGTCATTTGTTATGATTCTGAGCAGGAGTTCACTGCTAAGACCGAGTGGTTATTCAGCACATCAGTAATCTTGACAAAATTGTATGTATTCACTCTGCTGAAGTTTGTAAATAATGCGTTGATGCAATCATTAGTGGCTAGGCTCTCCATGGTAATCATTAGAGCACAACCACGTTCCCACCTTTCTGGTGTGTACTGTCTTCAATCTATTAAAATATATTCATCAGACAGGAATAGAACATTTGGTACCTAGAGGCTCTTTGATATCCTCCATAGTTATCTGTACATCTAGGCTGTTTGTGCTACAAGGAGCATAGCGAGATTTTCTTCTTGCCAGAAATGAGACAAAATCACAACCATGGACCAACAGTGTCTATTTTTGCTTTTAGTTTATTATTGGTGACATTATAGCTGCATCTTTATCATACATTGTAATCTCCTGATGCATCAATACTGTCAGGTAGTAGGATTTATTTTAAATCTTTAGTGTTGAATCTTACTGCTGCTTTAGCTACTGTCAACCTCTCTTTTTCCCTTCTTTGCCCTATGTGCCATAATCCAACAGAGAGACTGACTTGCATTTGGCAAACAGCTTGCACGGTCACTTCAGAGCTTTCTAAACTAGTCGAATGCATGGGTTAAATTTTCAAAATATTCATATGAGGCTTTGAAAGCTGGTGAGCATGACAAGGTTAAGTTTGGGGCTCCCAATTATAATGTACGAGGCTGTTGAAAAATTTAACTTATGTCTGCAGTATGTGAAAGCAGATTTTCAGCTTGGCTCTATATATTGTTTATAGCAACAAAATGTAGACAATTATTTTCTATCCATCAGTATAAATGTCTTCACCGTGTACATGGTCGCAATTATACTCTAGATAAATAGCGGATATTACCGTTTGTGAACGTTGAACCTTTTCTAATATCAACTGGAATGTAAGAATGAAAGGCGATGCCCATAGTGGAATGGAAAAATGAAAGCGGGTTTTAATTTTCAAGAGTTAAAATAGCACTTCGAAGACATCTGCTAGGCATGTGTGGGTGGTCCAACGGCTGAGTGGATATCTTGCCTGTTATCATGATTGTGAGTATTTCTTTTTCCAACTGAAAGTGAACATTTCTTGATAATCCAACACACACACAGCTGATGCTCCATAATTAATCATAGTATATAATGATGTATAATCCATCATAATCCATCTCCATAAGCATCAATTTTGTGGGTTTTTCTTATTTCACTTCACACTGAAGTACCGAGGCTTTGATAAAATTGAATAATGTTGGATTATTTTTATATGTACAAGTCTTCATAGTGTTTCTTCAGTAGGATCTTGAGGTGAAGGACTCGCGTTTGTCTGTAGTTCAATGTGTCACCCAAAACGTAAGCTGTTGTTTTGATGGAAGAATTGTAGGTGGGAATTGAAACTTGCGACTTCCAGAAAAAAGATATATCCTTCGTTCTTTTTTATAAAGACAATAGTTGTCATCAGCCCAATGGGGTATCGTTTCCATCACTGTATGTAGCCTCCTATTGCCACATTGTAAAATCAAAACCAGAGCAATGATTGGCCAGGAAAACCAGAGAGAGAGCAGCAGCTTACCACAGAGCAAATCAAAGCTGTACTACGTTATTATGATGCAAGTTAACCACTAAAGTTCTTTGTTGTTCAAAGGAAATAGTACAGTGTGTGATCATTGGGTTTAAGCAGTGCTCAGTTTGATGGGTTTTACTTCCGACTGGGTGGTTTCACCAAGAAGTTTGAAAATATTTTTTGGTGGATGCCTGTATCTCCAGCAGTCATGAAAATGTCTCTTAAAGGACATGTACTCTCGGACTTGCAGGTTTATCTGTAATTTTCATACATATGAAAATCAATCGTAGCGGGAACGAGAGACTAGCAGTCCACAAAAGGTATTTTCTGTGATGGTCTGCTGGTTTGATAAAGTTGGTACTCATTCATCTTCTTGTTCTACATGAGGCTTCCTATTACAATATCTCAATAGATCAGTGTATTTTTGTCTGCAATTTGAGGTTTGACTGGGGATAGATTGGAATCCCAATTGATTCATTTAATTAATAAGCAGACTTAATACGAAATATGATTCGTATTAAGTCTGCTGGCAACGGTTGCCAATGGGCTTGCATAACCAAGTCTGTGTGAATTTCATTGACAATCTTCTCAATGATTGCATTTGTGATTTCGAATGAACTGTAGCATTTATTGCACAGTATCTGTTCACATTGAAAGCTCTTTCAGAGAGACAAAATCCTTAACAGATACCCGTTATAGATATATATGATTCAGCCATTTTACTATTAAAAGAAGGTATGGATATAAAAAATTCCATTTTTATTTATTCATTTATATTATTTTAACCCAGCTGTTGGGGGGGGGGGCGAAAATTTGATGTCGATTTGAATAACTGTTTGCTATTTATTTTATTTTTTTCAGATATATTCCTGCGTTGGTTCAAAGCCTCGATCTGACCCACTGTAACACTGATGACAGTATAACTTAGGCTGTTAAGGGTTTATAACTCCAATATGCTCTTCTTCACTAAGTTCACTGTAGAGCCAATACAGTGAACACACAACTTCGTTTTGTGCTTCATGGGGTAATAACTAGGATTATTACAAATCCTGCAACTAGGATAACCATCCATGTATTTAACTATCCTGCAACTAGGATAACCATCCATGTATTTAACTATCCTGCAACTAGGATAACTTTGCTTTTAGCACATGTAATTACTTAAGTGTAATTACTTATGTATAGTTACAGGATGAGAGCTACGCTCGTGGTGTCCCGTCTTCCCAGCACTCTTTGTCGTATAAAGCTTTGAAACTATGGACGGTTTTGGCCTCCACCACCACCTCCCCTAACTTGTTCCAACCGTCTATCACTCTATTTACATAAGAGAATTTTCTTATATTTCTCCGGCAGTTTTGTTTCGTTAGTTTAAATCTATGACCTCTTGTTCTTAAAGTTCCGGGTCTCAGGAATTCTTCCCTATCAATTTTATCGATTCCTGTTACTATTTTTGTACTTGGTGATCATATCGCCTCTTTCTTCTATCATCTAGTTTTGGCATATTTAATGCCTCTAACCTCTCCTCGTAGCTCTTGTCCTTCAGTTCTGGGAGCCACTTAGTGGCATGTCTCTACACCTTTTCCAGTTTGTTGATGTACTTCTTAAGATATGGGCACCACACAACGGCTACATATTCCAGCTTTGGTCTAACAAAAAGTCGTAAACAATTTCTTTAGTATTTTGCCATCCATGTATTTAAAAACAATTCTGAAGTTAAAATGTTTAACATAGGCTCCTCGCACAATGTTCTTAATATGATCCTCAGGTGACAGTTTTCTATCTAGAACCACCCCTAGATCTCTTTATCACAATTCTTTAAAGATTTATCACCTAATTTATAGGTTGTGTGGGGTCTATGTTCTCCTATTCCATATTACATAACATGGCATTTAATCACATTAAAATCCATTGGCCAAGTGTTGCTCCATATACTTATTTTGTCCAGGTTTTCTTGAAGGGCATGACAATCATCTAAGTTTCTTATCTTATCTATTATCTTAGCATCACCAGCAAACATGTTCATATAATTCTGTATTCCATCTGGCATATCGTTTATATAGACAATAAACATCACCGGTGCGAGAACTGAACCCTGTGGTACTCCACTTGTGACATTTCTCCAGTTCGATACATTGCCCCTGATTACTGCCCTCATTTTTCTATCAGAAAAATTTTCATCCCTGTTAGAAGCTTACCTGTCACCCCTCCAATATGTTCCAGTTTCCAGAACAACTTCTTATGTGGAACTCTGTCAAAAGCCTTTTTTAGGTTCAGATAGATGCAGTCAACCCAACCATCTCTTTCTTGTAAAATCTCTGTGGCTTTATCATAAAAACTGAGCAAATTCATTACACAGTATCTTCCAGATCGAAAACCATACTGACTGATATTATATCGTTTTTCTCCAGGTGTTCTACCCATTTATTTTTAATTATTTTTTCCAATATTTTGACTATTACACTTGTCAATGATACAGGTCTATAATTGAGGGGGTCTTCCCTGCTACCACTTTTGTAGATTGGAACTGTTAGCCTTTTTCCACACATCGGCTACAACTCCTGTACACAGGGATGCCTGAAAAATCAGTTGAAGTGGAATGCTGAGCTCAGGTGCACACACACTCAGAACCCATGGTGAAACTCCATCTGGACCAACTGCTTTGTTCTTACTTAGCTCCTTGAGCATTCTTTCCACTTCGTCTCTAGACACCTCTATGAGCTCTGTTGTTCTCTGGAATTCTTATTGTGTCTGGTTCCCTGAATATTTTATTTTGAACAAACACACTTCGGAACTTTTCGTTTAATGTTTCACACATTTCCTTTCCATTTTCCGTGAAACTGTTTCCCATTATCAATCTCTGAATATTATCCTTTACCTGCAATATGATGTTTATGAATTTATAGAATAGACCTGGTTCTGTTTTACACTTGTCTGCTATCCCATTTTCAAAATTTCTTTCTGCCTCTCTCCTCACTGCCGTGGAGTTGTTTCTCGCATCTTTGTATCACTGGGATGTTTGGGGGTTTGGCTTCTTCCGATATTGGTTCCATTTTTGTGTCTTTTGGTCTCTGGGCCTTTCGCAATTTCTGTTGAACCAATCCTGTTTCCTGGTTCTGCATCTCTGCTTTGGTATAAATGTTTTGGAACCTTTGTCATATATTTCACAAAACTTGACATATATCTCATTTACTTTGTCTAACAACAAGTCTTTGCAGTCAAATTCCTCAAAGAAATGTCCGAGTTACCCATAATGTCCTCTCTTGAAATCAGGCTTTTCAACGGCTTCAACTTTCTTATTTTCTAACAGATTATAACGCATTGCATACTTTATTCCCTAAAAGACATGGTCACTTTTACCCAAGGGAGGAAGGTACTGAATGTCAAATATCTCTTCCTCTTTCCTGGTAAATATCAAATCCAGCAAGGAGGGAACATCCCCTTCCCTCATCCTCGTAGCTTGTTTAATATGTTGATACATGAATGTTTCCAGGATGAGGTTTACGAATCTACAAGTCCAAAAATCCTCTGTTCTAGCTTCATATGACTCCCAGTCTATGGATTTCTAGTTGAAGTTCCCGACTACCAACAGTCGTGATCTATATCAGCTCTCGCTATAATCTCTCATTATTGTTATAAGACACGCTCGTTTACTTTCCAGCTCCTCTCCTTTGACCATGTGTTGCTTGGTGGTGGACTATATGCATTTATGATCATTAGTTTATCATCCTGATTGCAGATCTCTAGTGCTATTATGTCAACTTCTCGTGGATTGGCAGTCATTATTTCATTTATCTTTAGATGTTCTTTCACCAGCACAACAATGTCACCGTCTTTCCTAATTTTTCTCTCCCGTCTCCAAACTGAGAAGCCCCTTGGGAATATGACTCATTTAAAATATAATCTTAAAAGGTTTTTCTCCGTGAGTGCAACAATGTCTGGCATCTGCAGCTGTATTACATCACTTAACTCCAGTATCTTTGATCTTACTCCATCTATGTTGGTGTAGAAAATTTTCAGGAACATGTTCCCCCTCTCCTTATTCTTTACTCCCTCTCTCTCTAGCGATTTTCATGGTTTGCCTTTTTGTACAATTTTACTGGTCTGCCTACCCGTATCACTTTGTAGAAAAAAATTGTAGAAAAAAAATGATATCTGCTTCATTCCTGCTCTCATTTAGACGTTTTGTCTTTACGAGGTTCTAAAAGCTTCTCTTGAATGATCTCGTCTTAACGACCACACTTTCCCAATCTCATCACTTTGTACTTTTCTAGCATTCTCTAGTACTTTTTCCATCTGTTTGGCACCGTTTAGGGTGATCCTAAAAGGTCGATCTTTCCCTTTTACGTACTTGCCAATTCTCCTATAGTCGCACACATTAAGGTAGTAAGACCTTCCACGAGACCATAAATTTTATCTACTACTTTCACTTCTTCTACAACTCTTTCTGACATAGATGTCATCTCATTTTCTTTGCAACCAAAAATTATCTGGGACTTACTCCGATCAACTGTGTTTTGCACCAATTTAGGATTTGATGCCAGTTCCTTTCTGACTTCCAGCCTAATGTTTGTTTTATCCTGGTTGCTGCAGTGTTTGGCTTCCTTTACTGATTCTTCTATTTTTCCTTCTTATTTTGTCACTTGTGCATTAGTGAGTTGTATATCCTTCTTGCACTGTTCTTTTCCCTGTTTAACTTCATCTGTACTGACAGAAGCTGTTTTTCCTGTTGAATTTCCTTACCTAACCTATTGCAGTCATTTATGTTTAAATTTGCTTTAACATCTTCCAAAGCTATTTTTAAGAATTTATTTTCCTCTTCCATGGCTTTGCAATTTGTTTCCAACTGATTTTTGTCCTTGCATAAGTCTTTCACTAACCCCTCAAGACCTAATACTTTGCTATTTAAGTGGTCATTATTTCAATTTGCCGATTATTTCTACATGATAGTTCATTATAATATCTAATTTTGCCAACTTCTTGTGTTAACTGCTTATATCAATGCCTTCTTCATTGAAACCCTCAAAATCTAGCTCTTTTGTTCTTAGTCTTGCCAGCAGCCATCATGAATTTCGTCATCGGTACTTAACACTAGGGTAACTTTTTCTCATCCAATTGTTTCACTTCCCTTGGTATATTCATGTTATCTCGCCTATTTTTCAAAAGCACTAATCCTTTATGTTCCTTGGGACACCACTCATTATCATCATTCTATTCTACAATACTTAGGAGGAATTTTGAAATATCCTGGAGCTCCTCTGATGCAGGTGTTGACACAAGGGCTGTCACCTTCTTCCCTAAAATGTAATGTCTTTATTGTGATTGTTCTCCAATTGTCATGTCAACAGGTGGCATATATATTGCGTACCGTTTTCCATGTTCCTCTTGCCATATATTTCTTTTGGCCCTTCTTTAATATCCACTTTGTTGGTACAGGTGGTACACAAGATCGTTCTGTTTCGTGTGATGATACTATGTATGTGGTTCTTGATCTCTTGGTCGCCCTCCCACCTCATCTGATGTTTGAAAGCGGTTCATAGAAACATTATATTACAGTAGTCTCCTTCAGTGTGTTTAGGGTTCCCAGGTCTTTCCACGTGTCACCTCAAAACATACTTGCAGAATTTCAGTTAAATGACGTCAATCAACATTGACTCTTGACAAACAATTCACACACAACTCTTGCCGAAAGAGCACGGAGGTCCAAGTAATTTATTTGGACCTCATTCCTTCTGAAGATGTATTAATATACGAAAGTACTTAAGGAAATTCCTGTTGCAATTCTTCCTCCGTGGTCTGACACTGTCATAAATTAATTTATATACTTAGGCAAATTGAACACTGCCTATGCTCCTAGCTTACGTTGAAGGGTTTGATAATGTTGTATGAGCTAATTGTCTGCTGTAAGCTCTGTTACTGCTCATACCACTACTCAGTCTTGGCACGAAACTGGGTTTACTTTCCTACTCGCTATGGTATATTTGGCTTATCTACTGATTTCCTGCATCATCTCTATGTTATACGATATGTTGCCGATCATACTGAAGGATTTTTTGTGGTGGGGAGGGAGGGAATCCTTACAAAACGAGATCTGCTTTTCTACCGATTATATTCCTGAATCATAGTTTTATTTCCATTATCTTGCACATTGCATTGCAGTATTTGTTATAGGCAGATTTTTTTCTTGTTACTGTCTATCCAAATCGAACGCCTCTACTGATGTCGAATCCAAATTCTAAATTTCGCTGGTGGTGGTCCTGTATATCAGACTGCACTGATTGCTCAGGCTCGACTACTGTGTTGTTACTTTCCATGCACCTCGCTTAGTCTGTACTTCCTGCCGCTGTTTTTGTGGGATCTTGTCGATAGTGTGGTGTCTACCTTCTTGGATCTTGGCGATGGTGTGGTGTCTGCCTTCTTGGATCTTGGCGATGGTGTGGTGTCTGCCTTCTTGGATCTTGGCGATGGTGTGGTGTCCGCCTTCTTGGATCTTGTCGATGGTGTGGTGTCTGCCTTCTTGGATCTTGTCGATGGTGTGGTGTCTACCTTCTTGGATCTTGTCGATTGTGTGGTGTCTGCCTTCTTGGATCTTGTCGATGGTGTGGTGTCTGCCTTCTTGGATCTTGTCGATGGTGTGGTGTCTACCTTCTTGGATCTTGTCTCGTCTGCTTGGCTGCTGTTATTCTGCGTGTCCATATATTGTTTTTATTCTTCGCTCAACCGCTTGGGCTGAGACGGTAGAGCGATGGTCTCGCTTCATGCAGGTCGGCGTTCAATCCCCCGACCGTTCAAAGTTGTTGGGAGCACCATTCCTTACCTCCGTCCCATCCCAAATCCTTATCCTGACTCCTTCCAAGTGCTATATAGTCGTAATGGCTTGGTGCTTTCCCAGTGATAATTCCCTTTCTCGTCTCCTGTTGTCTTATTTTCTGTTGCTTTAGTACCTGGTGTGCTACACCACCTTTTCCATTATTTAACCAAAGGTTTTGGAAGCCTTTTGTTATAAATGTTCTTTATATTCTGTAGGCGATTGATAATGATCTCCGAAATTATCTTAAAGTTTTCCAGCTGCTTCTCTTACAACCTGATATTTAGAATGTCTTGAAATGATTTAGTCTTGCTTCAATGTTGTATTTTTATACATTTTTGTTATACTGTCCGTTAGAGGGTTTGTAGAATCTGGTAATTGTCTTCAACGGGAGTCTGCAATTTATGCTGCAATTTTGCGCATAGTCCAAAAGATGGCACATCATTCTAGTCTGTATGAATAGCTTGAACATTTTGTACATTTATTATTTCTTGTGAAGCTGCGTGTGCGCCATGCGTGAAGTTGGTCTCGAAAATTGGGTTATTGAGGACTGGTTATTTTGAGGTTATCTTGAGATGATTTCGGGGCTTTTAGTGTCCCCGCGGCCCGGTCCTCGACCAGGCCTCCATCCCCAGGAAGCAGCCTGTGACAGCTGACTAACACCCAGTTACCTATTTTACTGGTAGGTAACAGGGGCATAGTGAAAAAAAAAACTGCCCATAGTTTCTCGCCGGCGCCCGGAATCGAACTCCGGACCACAGGATCACAAGTCCAGCGTGCTGGCCGCTCGGCTCCATAAGTCTACCTCCTGGTAGGTCTTGTGGTTGGCTGTACAATCCGCATATCTTGCGCCTTCCAATACGCGTTTGTCAGTACTTTATTTGTTTACATTTAAATTTATGTATAGGTTCTGGAGCGCTGCTTTGTGTCGGTATAGTTAGCAATTTCAAAGATTTAATGGTTCTTGGACCCGTGTTATTATCGTCTCTAAACTGTGTGTTGCTGGTTTATCAATCTTTGAAGTATCGTTCAACATTGCAGATTCGGTTTCTCTTATTAAATTTTGCGGGGGATTCAACCCAATTGTAATATTTGTCTGAATCTTTCTGAGGAGTCCAATTTTATCAATCACTTTTGCAGGACTCAATTTGTTCAATTTATCTTGCAGGACTTTTACCGTTTCTAAGCATATAACAATCTTTACATTTGGTGGCGTCACTATAATTTCTACTTTCAGGTTGTCTAATGGAAAGTTTCAATCCTGGCTGCTACTTTACCATAGTTGTTACTACCTCAAGAGCTGTAGTGAAGTCGTGTATCTGCATTATCATAAACTTTTGGAAGATTTGCAGTGTGTTGACCAAACCACATATACTAGAAGATTTGTTTTGCTTGGATATTCCTGCGTGGGTTCTAAGCCTATGGCTGGCTTACTAATTGTTACTTGATTATTGTTTTTGTTTTACTTAGGAGGAGATATGAGTGTTTATGACTATGTTCGCTTCAGTAAGATTTTGCCATATGTGTTTAACAACAACAACTGCTCTGTTGAATCCGAGTTGAAATTTTATTGGGTTTGTAACTGTGCACTGTGTTAGATAATGTTCCAGTGGTCTGTTGTGGTTGTAACTGTGCACTGTGTTAGATAATGTTCCAGTGGTCTGTTGTGGTTGTAACTGTGCACTGTGTTAGATAATGTTCCAGTGGTCTGTTGTGGTTGTAACTGTGCACTGTGTTACATAATGTTTCAATGGTCTGTCGGGCATCACTTGAAGATGAGACAAACGACGTTTCGACTTGAGAATGGTCCAGGACGGACCGAAACGTCGTCGTCCCTTCATCTTCTAGTGCGTGACTTGGTCAACATTTCTTCAGCCACGTTATTGTGACTCATCATCAGCAATGTCTTGACCGTCGTGCTGACCTTTCAAGCTTCACAATGTTGACCTCAACCTAGTGGTCTGGTGTCGCCTGGGAGTTTCCTGCGCATAAGTTCGAATCCTCGACACGGCTCCTGATATGTTCATTGATACATCACGGTGGTAGGATTTCTTTGTGCATATGGCGTCTTGCTTATTGTAGGACTGTGTAGCCACGAAAGCAGTTTGATGATGAACTTTCTGCCTATCTGTGTATAGTCGCTCCTCTGATTCTCAGTACTGCCTCCATTTCCTCTTGCTCTGATTTTCTCCTCCACACATGTTGCCGTCCGCATAGTTAAAAAAAAATCACTACCTTCCTATCTTCTTGAGGTTATCTTGAGATGATTTCGGGGCTTTAGTGTCTCCGCGGCCCGGTCCTCGACCAGGCCTCCACCCCCAGGAAATAGCCCGTGACAGCTGACTAACACCAAGGTACCTATTTTACTGCTAGGTAACAGGGGCATAGGGTGAAAGAAACTCTGCCCATTGTTTCTCGCCGGCGCCCGGGATCGAACCCAGGATCACAAGACCAGGGTGCTGTCCGCTCGGCCGACAGGCTCCCTACTGCCTCACCTATTGCCCGAGACACTCCAAAGCCTAAATAAATTCACCTCTAACAGAGGTCGAAAATTGACTCCCTCGGGTGCACTCGGAGATATCAAACGCTTAAGAAGTTAGTTGGTCTACCTTTCCAATAGGCTGGATACACTTTCTAAGGGGCCTCTTTGTGGATGGCACTGCCCGCTCGTTTCCTTGTAACTTGCAGGGTGCAACTAAGTGTTCATATTATATATAAAATCCATATTTGTATATCTATCTTGGTCAATAAAGAGGCTAGGTTGAATGATGCATGTTGGTTAATAGTTTGATGGCTATTTCATATTATCCTTTGATTTTATTTTCTGTAATTTTTTTTCTTTGCTAGACAGGAAAAAGGGCTTTCCGGAAGGTAGGTGCTGCAACGTAAACATTTTAGTCAAAACGTGTAAACGTTTCACTTTTGATTTAGACAAAGTCTAAATCCAAAGTCTAGTCCAAAGTCTACCAATATTAAAAGTTTATCTCACAGAAGTATGTCGTATGCTTGAATTGTGTCCGGATTCATCAAGCAGGAATTCATCCCACCTCACTAACTCTTGGGAAATGGTAAACTGGTTTAATTGAAGTTACAACCTCACCCGTTTGGGTTCCGACGAGCTCTCTCTCAGCTCTTAAGGTCTGGCTTCACTGCGGTTGTAAAGAAATCTGCTTATTATTGAATACCTAAATGCATGTTTCATCTTTTCCATTTCAATGTTCATAGCGAGGCCTCGGGTCAGATTAACTGCCTCACAGCTTCTCCTTTAGGAGTCACGTGACCTCAGGTCATGCCCCAATTAGATGACATATGAAACTTGGCCAATCAGGTGTCACCCATACATCTAGCCTGGCTCTGGTGAGCCCAAAATCCTTGCTCGATCCAACGACACTACCCATCCCTATGTTCAGAATCACACAGCTAGGCTACACCCTCGAAATTCACAAATGCAGAAATGGCACAGGAAATACGTCCTTTCAAATTGGAACAAAACGGTTACTTTCGGGCTGTCCTACATGTTTTATAAAGCATGATGAGGGAGTCGATATTAAAAATGGCATCGCAACATAACACAGAATGAACGCACCTTTATCTTCCGGAGTGTCAATTACTGTCCCACGATGAGCTGTAGGGAGGACGTACCTGTCAAAACAAATTAATAAAATTGAAATCAATTTTATTTCATTACACGGAAGGGGGAATGGGTGACAGCGGGTGAGGGGGGGGAGGGGGAGTGGGTGACAGCGGGGAGGGGGGGGGGGGAGGGGGGAGGGGGGAGGGGGGAAGTGGGGAACTATGGCTATAGTCTTAACTCTTCCTTGCAAAAGGGTGAATTACACGATACTTCAACAGCGGCTTGTGAGGTTCACTATATATAAGAAATGCAAAAAAGACGCCACTGAACTACAGCCGTTATCAATAATAGTATTCCCACTAATATTGAATTAAAGGAATTCTTGTTGAGATCAGGGGAACACCCAAGGGGTCAAAGCGAGCCCTCCCAAAACGCTAAGACCAGATTCACGAAGCAGTTACTCAAGCACTTACGAACGTGTACATCTTTCTTTAATCTTTGACGGCTTTGGTTACATTTATTAAACAGTTTACAAGCATGAAAACTTCCCAATCAACTGTTGTTATTGTTATAAACAGCTTCCTGGTACTTCGGAGCTCATTAACTGTTTAATAATTGTAAACAGAGCCGCCAAAGATTGAGAAAAGATATACAGGTTCGTAAGTGCTTGCGTAACTGCTACGTGAATCAGGATCCAGGGCCCCTCACTCCTAATGCTCACTCTAAACATCCTCCTGTTCAGATAGTACTTTATATAGTACAAACACTGATGTACTAAGCAATTAGATAGTCCCCCCCTGCTACTCAAGAAGCCCAATGTGTTACATAATTAAGAAGTCGGGTATTGGGGCAGCTCCTCACCTTAAGTAGTGTATTGTGTGGACAAGTAGTGTATTGTGAGGACTAATAATAAACAGAAGCTCCCCTATGACTGCAATATCTCCATCTACTATGTGGGAATATAATTGTTGCAACGAATATGTTGTAAAATAGGAAACTGACCCTGTTTCAGAAGGCTGTAATAATCAATTGCAAAATTTTGTCTAAAGTGTGGTATTTGTCTCACAGCTTTCCCATAGACAAGAAAAGTGCTATAGAGATTGACAAAACTATTTTTAGATATGTATGGTATGGTAGATACCAACCAGTTAAACGAACTACCCTAAGTAAAGGTAAGAAAAACGGTGGTATAGGAATACTGAATGTGTACCATAAGTCATTGGCAATCTTATGTGTTACTTTTAGAAAGGAGATAATGCAGAGGGATAGTGTAAATGCACTAGGACATTACTATTGTAAATTACGTGTTAGCTATTTGATACATATGCCAGAGTATACTGACCTTGCCTTTATTTCACCGCACTTTTATTCATGTGCAATTGATGTTCTCAGGCGGATTTGTAATATTGAAGGTTTTTTAATGATGAACAGTAAACAAATGTATGATGTTATACTACCGAATATAGTTCCTAGAGTAGAGGAGGCATATCCACTCTTTAGCTGGCAAGTAATATGGGCAAACCTTCATGTTAAATTTATTGCCCCAAAACAACGTGAGCTGTTGTATCGCTATACTCATGAGACCCTCCCTACTAATGATAGGTTGTTGATGTTGGGCATTAAGAACAACAATAGGTGTGACCAATGTACTGAAATTGAAAATATGCATATATTTTATTTCTGTAAGCAGAAAGTTGTTCTTGTAAACTGGATTAGAGACACTCTTAAAGCTTTATGTGGACCAAGTATTAGAGTGGAGTTAATGAGGTTTTTAATGTTTCATATTGACATAAAATGCAAGAAAATTAGGAATACAATAATTATGTTTCTTTCTGATTACATTTTTTGTGTGTGGATAGGCAGGCAGGAAGGTTACTCAGTAGACAAAATATTGAAGTTCTTGCGAGGCAGGATCAGGTATAACATTTGGGGTTTACGGCTCATGCTCGGTGGTGATATGGAAAATTGGTTTACTGAGAATTATATAAAATATATATAAATGTAAAAATTTCCCCTGTATTTTAATGTAAATTCTCCAATTTTTGTAAATCGTTTATAGGTAAATAAGTATAACATTCAGTTGTTTTTTTAAAGATCTTGTTCTGTACTACTGAAACACTTGTTCACTAAGAATTGTAATGTATAATTGTCTTGTAACACTTGTGTATATGTAATTTATATTGTATTTTTTTAAATAAAGATAAAAAAAAAATATCTCCATTGGTCAAACTATTATGTATTAGCGATAAGACCTACCATTAATGTATGATGACTTACTGTAAATATATAGCTCTTGAAATAGCACTTTCTCTGTAACTAGCTGACATTGTAACTATAACGTGTGAAGGATAGATGAAATTGTTTATGTAGTAATCTAAGATGAGGTCTGATAAAGACCTTTTGTGCCCTCTGTAATGCTTTTTGCGCTACCGCTCACAGGATGAGTATGGGGTGCACAATAAACTAGCCGTCTTCGGCGGTAACAATCAATCCTCACCTTATCATGATGGAAGATAACACCGGGATGAATCGCTGGCAACTGGTCACTATCCTGCCTGTTGGAGGCTGTAACCGACCTCCAACTTGCCTGTTGGAGGCTGTAACCGACCTCCAACTTGCCTGTTGGAGGCTGTAACCGACCTCCAACTTGCCTGTTGGAGGCTGTAACCGACCTCCAACTTGCCTGTTGGAGGCTGTAACCGACCTCCAACTTGCCTGTTGGAGGCTGTAACCGACCTCCAACTTGCCTGTTGGAGGCTGTAACCGACCTCCAACTTGCCTGTTGGAGGCTGTAACCGACCTCCAACTTGCCTGTTGGAGGCTGTAACCGACCTCCAACTTGCCTGTTGGAGGCTGTAACCGACCTCCAACTTGCCTGTTGGAGGCTGTAACCGACCTCCAACTTGCCTGTAATACAAGATAGCAATGAGTAATGTAACATTTTAACCGAATTTAATAAGCGCTGTAAAAACAGGTTTTTGTTGGCGGATTTGAAATTTTTTCGGGGGCGAAATTCGAATTTCCGCACAATCCGCCAACAAAGAAATTAAATCCGCCAATAAAAACAAAATCCAAATCTACCAAATATATATATATATATAAATCCGTCAAACAAAAATACAATTCCGCCAATAAAAAATGTCAAAACACCACCAAAAAATTCTAAATGCTCAACAAAAAATTAAAAGTACCCAAAAAAACATTTCAAAACGCAAAAAAAAATATTGAAGATCACCGAACAAAAAAAAAAAAATCCCAAACCACCAACATACAAAGATCCCTGAAATAAGTGACTCCAGAGGAAGTAAAAAAAAAGGATGAATTACACGATACTTGAATAGTGGGCTTGTGGTGGTTCAATATATATATAATTAAGAAAGAAGCCACTGATCAACAGCCTTTATCAATAACACTATTCCCACTGATATTGAATTAAAGTTATTCTTGTAGAGATCAGTGGGCCACCAGAGAGGGTGAAACCGGGCCCTCCTGAATCGAGGAGACCCGGGGCCAGATTCACGAAAGCACTTACGAACGTGTCCATCTTTCCTCAATCTTTAACGGCTTTGGTTACATTTATTAAACAGTTTACAAGCATGAAAACTTGCTAATCAGCTGTTGTTATTGTTATAAACAGCCTCCTGGTGCTTCGGAGCTCATTAACTGTTTAATAATTGTAAGCAAAGCCGCCAAAGATTGAGAAAAGATGTGCAGGTTCGTAAGTGCTTGCCTAAGTGCATTGTGAATCTAGCCCCAGGGGCCCTTACTCAAGACACAAGACGCACCCTCTCCCAACCAAGAAAAGCAACTCGGAGGGGGGGGGGGGGGGGGCAACTGCTCAAGAAACCCAATATGTTAATTAAGGAGTCACATATTGGGGAAAATTTCTCACATTAACATGATGGAAGATAATACCTGGATGTATCACGTTGAATTGGTGACTATCCTGCCTGCTGGAGGCTGTGACTGAGCACCAATTTCCCTGTAATACAAGACAATACAATACTAATTGAATACAATAGTAACTGAACATTTTAACTTTTTAATAATCACTGTAAATATGCCTCCAAAATTCAGTTCATGAAAACATAATGGAATAAATGAAGTTTTGTTATAAAAAGCATTTTAGGCATATGTAAAAATCTGTTGCAATTATTTAGTTATACGTTATATATACCAATAACAACGTCTATCTAACATATAGCGTCCTTCGAACGCAGGTTCAAATCCACCGTCCTACTCCAAAATTTTATTCATAATTATCACGTTAATATGATTTCATTCTGAATTTTATCATCTCGCAATGATTAGCTATTCACTGATGCCTGGCATTGGTGCTACTTAACTAATAAGTTTATAAATGTGTATGAGTCTGAAGGACAGTGTATGAATAGGTATGAATGCCAGTGTCAAGACTTAAATATGTGTGGTTAACGAGCAATTATCCTCCTTCCCTCACTAAACAACAACATATCACATTCCTGATAACAAAACTAACATTACAGATTACAAACTTACTTGTAACTGTAGTTCCACTAAGCAGGAACAATATATAACGTTTATAAACTCGTTACTACGCACTTATTTCAGTAATATTTCCTATCAAGCGCTCCCTCAGGGAGGTCCTCGCCTGACCACGACACGAGAGGTAATGAAGGCAGTAGATTCAAAGCGACTCATGTCTCGAGACCTTAAACTACCGCCATAAGGAACCTCAAAGCCTCGTTAGTGGTCAGATAAAGAAGCAATTTCCTCGATGTCTCTCCCATTTGATTATTGTATTAAATCATAATATATTTTAGGACTGAGTTAATTAGATGGCAGGAGTTTTAAGGTATAAAACCTAATTCCCCTAAACAGTTCTCATTAAATTTGTAAAAACTAATAATTTGGTAATTTTAAATGAATTGCATTGCTGGTGGCATCATCCTGATGTGTGTAGCAGCGAACCTCCAGAAAAATAATTATCTTACATGCGAATAAATTATAATAATTTTTCCAGTTGATTTAACAATTATTATAAACTAATATGTACAGTAGATATTAAAGTTTGTATTAGGATATATTTGCTAAGTAAAAGTAGCCTAAACAATTGTTCGAGGAATTTTGATAACTTGAAACTGAACTCTGAATGATGCCGTCAACTGCGGTCCAGATTTTTTAAATAATTTCTGTTATTTTATTTATTATATTTTAGACTCATTTAGAGTAATAAATCAATAAATATACATCTTGTATTATCCGAACAAATTAGCATTAGCTAATTTTATATAATACATTACCAGGGGTAGTGGCAGGGGTCCACCACACAGGGTGGCAGGGGTCCACCACACAGGGTGGCAGGGGTCCACCACAGTGTGGCAGGGGTCCACCACACAGTGTGGCAGGGGTCCACCACACAGTGTGGCAGGGGTCCACCACACAGTGTGGCAGGGGTCCACCACACAGTGTGGCAGGGGTCCACCACACAGTGTGGCAGGGGTCCACCACACAGTGTGGCAGGGGTCCACCACACAGTGTGGCAGGGGTCCACCACACAGTGTGGCAGGGGTCCACCACACAGTGTGGCAGGGGTCCACCACACAGTGTGGCAGGGGTCCACCACACAGTGTGGCAGGGGTCCACCACACAGTGTGGCAGGGGTCCACCACACAGTGTGGCAGGGGTCCACCACACAGTGTGGCAGGGGTCCACCACACAGGGCGGCAGGTCACCATCACACAGGGCGGCAGGTCACCATCACACAGGGCGGCAGGTCACCATCACACAGGTCACCATCACACAGGGCAGCAGGTCACCATCACACAGGTCACCATCACACAGGGCGGCAGGTCACCATCACACAGGTCACCATCACACAGGGCAGCAGGTCACCATCACACAGGGCAGCAGGTCACCATCACACAGGACAGCAGGTCACCACCACACAGGGCAACAGGTCACCACCACACAGGGCAGCAGGTCACCATCACACAGGACAGCAGGTCACCACCACACAGGGCAGCAGGTCACCACCACACAGGGCAACAGGTCACCATCACACAGGGCAGCAGGTCACCATCACACAGAGCAGGTCACCATCACACAGGGCAGCAGGTCACCATCACACAGGGCAGCAGGTCACCATCACACAGGGCAACAGGTCACCACCACACAGGGCAGCAGGTCACCATCACACAGGGCAGCAGGTCACCACCACACAGGGCAGCAGGTCACCATCACACAGGGCAGCAGGTCACCATCACACAGGGCAGCAGGTCACCATCACACAGGGCAGCAGGTCACCATCACACAGGGCAGCAGGTCACCATCACACAGGGCAGCAGGTCACCATCACACAGGGCAGCAGGTCACCATCACACAGGGCAGCAGGTCACCATCACACAGGGCAGCAGGTCACCATCACACAGGGCAACAGGTCACCATCACACAGGGCAACAGGTCACCACCACACAGGGCAGCAGGTCACCACCACACAGGGCAGCAGGTCACCATCACACAGGGCAGCAGGTCACCATCACACAGGGCAACAGGTCACCATCACACAGGGCAGCAGGTCACCATCACACAGGGCAGCAGGTCACCATCACACAGGGCAGCAGGTCACCACCACACAGGGCAGCAGGTCACCATCACACAGGACAACAGGTCACCATCACACAGGGCAGCAGGTCACCATCACACAGGGCAGCAGGTCACCATCACACAGGGCAGCAGGTCACCATTTCAGAGAATAATGAGATGCGACAAATATAATAATATAAAATATATAAGATATAAGGTGGTAGAAGATAATATTGGTGTTCAGTGAGAAACCACAAGGTCTCCTCTGAATACTTTTTATTTTCTTCTCCGAGGCTATGGGTCCCCACATTGGCACCAGCGGTGGTACCCTCACAAATTTTTAAATATATAATATAATTCTATTCAACAATACAAATACTCAAAAATAATAAAATAATCACCTCTAAAATATTTCCAATGTATACTTATGTAAAATTTTAGTAATTATTTCTTTATAAGAGAATAGTTGAAAACAATAAATATATATAATATTACCTTAAAGTTTTATGTAAGTAATGTAATTTGTTCCTCTATTACAAACAAGACAGAATAATTATTAGTGTTACAGTATTTAAATACTCTTACACACACACACACACACACACATTATATATATATATATATATATGTATATATATATATATATATATATATATATATATATATATATATATATATATATATATATATGTCGTACCTAGTAGCCAGAACGCTCTTCTCAGCCTACAATGCAAGGCCCGATTTGCCTAATAAGCCAAGTTTTCCTGAATTAATATATTTTTTCTATTTTTTTTCTTATGAAATGATAAAGCTACCCATTTCAGTATGTATGAGGTTAATTTTTTTTTATTGGAGTTAAAATTAACGTAGATATATGACCAAACCTAACCAACCCTACCTAACCTAACCTAACCTATCTTTATAGGTTAGGTTAGGTTAGGTAGCCGAAAAAGTTAGGTTAGGTTAGGTTAGGTAGGTTAGGTCGTCGAAAAAACATTAATTCATGAAAACTTGGCTTATTAGGCAAATCGGGCCTTGCATAGTAGGCTGAGAAGTGCGTTCTGGCTACTAGGTACTACATATATATATATATATATATATATATATATATATATATATATATATATATATATAATACATACAAGAAAGTAAGAACTCTTATATATAAGTAAAAAATATCCATGTAACTGCCCATTATCTTTTCTTCCTCTGAGGAAAAATAAGATTTGATCTTATCTTTCTTTATTTACATAATTAACCATCCTTTTATTAAAAGTATTTTGTTAAATGTAAAATAGCAAAGATGAATAGCTTACTACAAAATCAATGTGTGGAGAGAGACCGATATTTCCTCTGTAAAATAATGTAAATATAATCTCTAAAATTGTAAATCATTTAAAGAAAAATAAATATAACATTTAGGGGGTTTAAAGTTCATGCTCTGTGATAATATGACATACTTGTTAACTAATAATTACACTACTGTATTTGTAATGTAATATTGCCTTGTAAAATTGATGTATAAATGATTTATATTGTATTTTCTTAAATAAAGATAAAAAAAGATAGGTCCTGGAGAATTAACAATACCTGTGAAAAAAATATAAGTATAATGCTCAAGCCTCATGAACTTGAGCATAATACTGCCAAATAAAGGCAATATAAAATATATGTCGAGTACACAATGTGTCAACTTTGTGAAAGGGAAAACATGCACTCTCTTGAACATTATATTGTAGACTGTCCCATACTGACTGACTTTCGCCCTCCTGGGCTAAGGTATGCTGAACTGTGTAATTACTATATGAGTACTGGAACACTTGATGATATATTGGACTTGTACCCAAGATTAACTATGTAATGTATGAATTATATAATGTATGTATGTGATGTAACTATATAACCTGAGCTTGTAAAAGCACCTTCATCACCTTCAGTGATTAAGTGCTTAATTGCACACTAGTTTCTCTATCAGCTATCTCACTCTGTCAGAGTAAAAGAGACAAATGTAAGTGAATGCATGTGTGTGTGTGTGTATATATGTATGTATATATGTATGTGTGCATATATATGTGTGTGTGTGTGTATATGTATGTGTATAAAGTACATATGGAAACTGATCAGAATTACATATCACTTTGTAAATGCACATTAATGACACTATGTAAAAGACACATCTAACACTTTATGTAGGGCATACATAAATCTGTGTATCTATGTATTTACGTATGTAGGTTAGCTTAGCATTTTAAAAGCACCGAATCACCTTCTGTGGTTGAGTGTTCAATAAACCCCTGAACTATATGTTTAACACATCTCTAACCCTGTCCATGGAGGACAGAAGAAAATGTATATATGCTGGTTAGCATTGTAAATGTGTGGCCACGTTTGTGGTAGAAAAAAAAAAAAAAAAAAAAAAAAAAAAAAAAAAAAAAAAAAGGCAAGTAAGCAGAAAGTTGTTCTGGTAAACTGTCTTACAGACATTCTTAAGGCTCAAGGATTAGAGTGGATTTGATGAGGTTTTTAATGTTTTGTGTTGATATAAAATGCAATTAAATCAAGAATACAATAATTAGGCTGCTTTCTGATTACATTTTTTGTGTGTGGATAGACAGGCAGGAGGGTTACTGTATGTGGACAGGCAGGCAGGAGGGTTACTGTGTGTGGACAGGCAGGCAGGAGGGTTACTGTGTGTGGATAAGCAAGCAGGTGGGTTTACTGTGTGTGGATAGGCAGGCAGGAGGGTTACTGTGTGTGGATAAGCAGGCAGGAGGGCTACTGTGTGTGGATAAGCAGGCAGAAGGATTACTGTGTGTGGATAAGCAAGCAGGTGGGTTTACTGTGTGTGGATAGGCAGGCAGGAGGGGTACTGTGTGTGTGGATAAGCAAGCAGGAGGGCTACTGTGTGTGGATAAGCAGGCAGAAGGATTACTGTGTGTGGATAAGCAAGCAGGTGGGTTTACTGTGTGTGGATAAACAGGCAGGAGGGTTACTGTGTGTGGATAGGCAGGCAGGAGGGGTACTGTGTGTGTGGATAAGCAAGCAGGTGGGTTTACTGTGTGTGGATAAACAGGCAGGAGGGTTACTGTGTGTGGATAGACAGGCAGGAGGGGTACTGTGTTTGGATAGGCAGGCAGGAGGGTTACTGTGTGTGGATAAGCAAGCAGAAGGGTTACTCAGTAGACAAAATACTGAAGTTCTTGCGAAGCAGGATTAAGTACTATAACATTTGGGGTTTAAGACTCATGCTATGTAATAATATAAACAAAATTGGTTTACTGAGAATTATATAAACTATATATAAATGTTATATTTTCCCTTGTAAACTGATGTAAATATGATCTTCATAATGTATATTATTCAATACAGAAAAAATTATTTTAGAAATAAATGCAAGACTATTCAATCCTAGGATATATGTAAATCAGCCACTCAGGGATATCAATACATGGAGAATGACTTAATTAAAAGGAATGCAATACTATACCATAAATTCTTATAAATCAAGCATTTTAGTGTCAATACTTATAATGACTTAGAAGCAAAAAAACTGCGGAATGAATTCACTCTAGAATGAATTCACTCTAGAATGAATAACTGTGGAATGAATTCACTCTAGAATGAATTCACTCTAGAATGAATAAACTGCGGAATGAATTCACTCTAGAATGAATTCACTCTAGAATGAATTCACTCTAGAATGAATAACTGTGGAATGAATTCACTCTAGAATGAATTCACTCTAGAATGAATTCACTCTAGAATGAATTCACTCTAGAATGAATTCACTCTAGAATGAATAACTGTGGAATGAATTCACTCTAGAATGAATAACTGTGGAATGAATTCACTCTAGAATGAATTCACTCTAGAATGAATTCACTCTAGAATGAATAAACTGCAGAATGAATTCACAAGCCTCATGAATTAAGGCAAAATCATGCCAAATAAATACTGTGTGCAAGCATACTCGGCATCCTCACTCACACATCACTCTAAGCATACTACGTTAATAAATCATACTTAATGTGGATTTAATAGCTAATGGTTACTCTATGTGTGCAAGCATACTCGGCATACTCACTCACACATCACTCTAAGCATACTACGTTAATAAATCATACTTAATGTGGATTTAATAGCTAATGGTTACTCTATGTGTGCAAGCATACTCGGCATACTCACTCACACATCACTCTAAGCATACTACGTTAACAGATCGTACTTAATGTGGATTTAATAGCTAATGGTTACTCAATGTGTGCAAGCATACTCGGCATACTCACATCACTCTAAGCATACTACGTTAATAGATCATACTTAATGTGGATTTAATAGCTAATGGTTACTCTATGTGTGCAAGCATACTCGGCATACTCACTCTAAGCATACTACGTTAACAGATCATACTTAATGTGGATTTAATAGCTAATGGTTACTCAATGTGTGCAAGCATACTCACATCACTTTAAGCATACTACGTTAACAGATCATACTTAATGTGGATTTAATAGCTAATGGTTACTCTATGTGTGGAAGCATGTTCCAGCACGGGCGTGGGCCGGTACATATATAATCCACTTATATTTACTTCATCCTACTCTATCAAACACCAGGCACCACGCCAAACTAAACACGGAATACTTAAGTGCATAATGGACATAGACCGCCTCTCCATCCCAGGGAATTAGGGTCGTTACACCATTATCAAAATAACCTCTTGTGCGTCTCTCCCAAGCACGTGCTGCTGCCGTTCCAATATTGTGATATATTATTATAAACACTCCTATCTGCGTATTTTACTTTAATAAGTCCTGTATTAGGTTTCAATATTTAATACCATTTTTCATTCGTCATTTTAAGCTATGGAATTGACATTGTTAAGTTTCTCTAATACACAGTATATTAGTATATTGTTTATCCCAAAATTCGTACTGGAACACCACACACACACACACACACTGCTAATGTCATCTCTACCTAAAATATTATACCTAAATAGCCTAAGCTACTCTATCCCTTTGAGATATATTTTATTGTTTCAATAAACATATTTGAACTTCAAATTGATGTTATACTTAATCGGCTCATGCTCTGTGATGATATGAAAAATTAGTTTACTAGTTATATAAACCATATGTAATATAGTTTTTTCCCTTGTAAACTGATGTATTTATATGACCTTTATATTGTATATTATTTAATAAAGGAAAATATAATGTCATGTCTACAAATATACGCTAGCTACTGTCTTTCAAAAGCCTTTCACTACATTTGTTATTTACACTTGCCATGCAACTAGTGAAGCAGTCTGGTCATCTTAGAAAACATTTAGTTGAGTACATACTGAGTCCTCTTGGAAGGAGGAAGTGTCATACTAACCTCCATATATAGACTGGTCATAATTGACTACAATGGAAGCAATATAGCGTTACAATAGGTGACAACACACGCAAAATCTCTGCTTAGCGATAAGACGAGGCTATCTTGGCTCGTATGTCACTTTTATTTTCTGTATTAAGTAATATGCAATATAAAGATCATATTTACATCAATTTACAAGGGAAAATACTACATTTCTATATAGTTTATATAATTCTCAGTAAACCAATTTCCCATATCATCAAGGATGAGCCGTAAACTCCTAATGTTATACTTGATCCTGCCTCCCAAGAACGTTAACATTTTGTCTACTGAGTATTCCTGCCTGCTTATCCACTTACAAAAAATATAATCAGAAAGAAGCATAATTATTGTATTCTTAATTTTCTTGCATTTTATGTCAATATGAAACATTACAACCTCATTAAATCCACTCTAATGCTTGGTACACATAAAGCTATCAGAGTGTCTGTAATCCAGTTTACCAGAACAAGTTTCTGCTTACAGAAATAAAATATATGCATATTATTCTCAATTTCAGTACATTGGTCACACCTATTGTTGTTCTTAATGCCCAACATCAACAACCTATCATTTGTAAGGAAGGTCTCATGAATATGGCGATACTATAGTTCACGTTATTTTGGGGTAATAAATTTAACATGCTCTGTGTTAAATGCTCTATGTTCTCCCATATTACTCACCAGTTTGAAGAGTGGATATGCCTCCTCTACTCTAGAAACTATATGTGGGATCAAAACATCATACAATTACAGTTTATCATTAAAAATTTCAACATTACAAATCCGCCTGTGAACATCAATTGCCCAAGAATAAAAGTGAGGTGATATAAAGGCAAGGTCAGTATACTCTGGCAAATGTATATGTCACTTCAGTAGATAAGACGATGCTAAATCTTGGCTCATATATTGCATCAGCAAGTAAGACTGAACCTGAGTCTTATCATCTCACAAGCAAGCACCACTGCTGTAGCCGCTGTGAGGCCCAATATATGCCGTTCCTGCTTTTTCCTTTGTGTTAAACTATGGGTAACCTCTCAATGCAAGCTGAGAAGAAGGGGGAAGGGAAGGATGGACATCTGCCTTTTCATTGTGGAAAGGGCCCCCTTTCCCCAAACCCCCACACTAAGCGAACTCAACATTTATTTAGCAGTGCCTACAGGCCTCAAACATTATTTAGCTCGTATGTCATGCCTTTTAAGCCTCAGACTAGTTAATACGATGCCTTTTACCCTTAATGTTTATCGGCGTTCCGCCATTTTTGAGTGGCCTATTGAATTCCTCTAAAAAAATGTCATCACGGAGCCTATTCCACCTACTCACGATTCTCACTGTAATGAACAGTTTAATGGCAATTCTCCGGGTTATTTGCATATATTGTGTCTACGCCATGTGTGGTGGACCCCTGCCACACTGTGTAGTGGACCCCTGCCACACTGTGTGGTGGACCCCTGCCACCCTGTGCGGTGAACCCCTGCCACCCTGTGTGGTGGATCCCTGCCACACTGTGTGGTGGACCCTTGCCACCCTGTGTGGTGGACCCCTGCCACACTGTGTGGTGGACCCCTGCCACACTGTGTGGTGGACCCCTGCCACACTGTGTGGTGGACCCCTGCCACACTGTGTGGTGGACCCCTGCCACACTGTGTGGTGGACCCCTGCCACACTGTGTGGTGGACCCCTGCCAACCGCCTGTGGTGGACCCCTGCCACACTGTGTGGTGGACCCCTGCCAACCGCCTGTGGTGGACCCCTGCCACACTGTGTGGTGGACCCCTGCCACACTGTGTGGTGGACCCCTGCCACACTGTGTGGTGGACCCCTGCAACTACCCCTGGTAATGTATTATATAAAATTAGCTAATGCTAATTTGTTCGGACAATACAAGATGTATATTTATTGATTTATTACTCTAAATGAGTCTAAAATATAATATATAAAATAGAACAGATTAACAAAATCTAGACCGCAGTTGATGGCATCATTCAGAGTTCATTTTCAAGTTATCAAAATTTCTCGAACAATTGTTCTGGGTACTTTTACTTAGGAAATATATCCCAATACAAACATTAATGTCTACTGTACATATTAGTTCATAATAATTGATAAACCAACTATCAAAATAATTGAAATTTGTCCACATGTAAAAGAATAATAATTATTTTTCTGGAGGCTCGCGGCTACATACATCAGCATGATTCCACCAACTATGCAATTCATTTAAAATTTTATAATTATTAGTTTTTTACAAATATAATGAGAACTGTTTTAGGGAATTAGATTTTATACCTTAAAACTCCTGCCATCTAATTAACTCAATCCTAAAATATATTATGATTTAATACAATAATCAAATTGAAATTGAAATTGAAATAAGTTTATTGAGGTAAAATACACACAAAGGGATGAGGTAGCTCAAGCTATTCTCACCCCATTCAGTACATCGTGTTAATATATACATAGACACACATCACAAATAAACATATTAATCAAATTAGAGAGACAACGAGGAAATTGCTTCTTTATCTGACCACTAACGAGGCTTTGAGGTTCCTTATGGCGGTAGTTTAAGGTCTCGAGACATGAGTCGCTTTGAGTCTACTGCCTTCATTACCTCTCGTGTCGTGGTCAGGAGAGGACCTGCCTGAGGGAGCGCTTGATAGGAAATATTACTGAAATAAGTGCGTAGTAACGAGTGTATAAACTTTATATATTGTTCCTGCTTAGTGGAACTACAGTTACAAGTAAGTTTGTGAGTTGTAATGTTAGTTTTGTTGTAAGGAATGTGATGTTATTATTTAGTGAGGGAAGGAGGCGAATTGCTCGTTAATCACACATATTTAAGTCTTTACACTTGCATTCATACCTATTCATACACTGTCCTTAACACTCATACACATTTATAAACTTATTATTAGTTACGTAGCACTAATGTCAAGCAGTCAATACTTGAATCTATTATTAAAATGTTAATGAGAGTTTTCCAATTATGCCTAATCTGAGTACTTCAAATTGGTCTCAAGACAGTGAGGATGATCCTATTCACTGCCATAGAGGATTATACACAATTTGTTTTTCATTATTTGAAATGTTCTTGCAAATGTAGGATAAATTGTTAGGATATCTTCGAATTTACCAGCTTTAATTACATTGTAATAGTTGGTTGAACAATTAGCCAGAAGGTTTAAAATCTGGTATAGCTTCGCATTTAATAATGTAGTGTTCAAGTGAATGCCTGAATGGTTCGTCACAGAGCTTAAAAGCTGAATTTTCTGGTATTGGTTCAGCCTTTTATTTTAACATGCTTAGGTATACACAGCAATGTGCTGCTAAACTATTCTTGGTTATCTTGAGATGATTTCGGGGCTTTAGTGTCCCCGCGGCCCGGTCCTCGACCAGGCCTCCACCCCCAGGAAGCAGCCCATGACAGCTGACTAACACCCAGGTACCTATTTTACTGCTAGGTAACAGTATTTCTATATGATTCTATATGAAAGATTAGTGTACATAATTCTATATGAAAGATTAGTGTAGATAAAAAACTAGCTATAAGTTCATCTAATATCTACATCTCACAGGATGGTTAGTCATAGAGAAAATACCTGC
This sequence comes from Procambarus clarkii, assembly GCF_040958095.1. Lineage (NCBI taxonomy): Eukaryota > Metazoa > Arthropoda > Malacostraca > Decapoda > Cambaridae > Procambarus > Procambarus clarkii. The sequence goes on along the minus strand of NC_091226.1, from coordinate 15,010,169 downwards.
CTCAGTACAAAAAATAAATTTGACTAAATAATAACTTTATGATTTTCATAAGAGCTAAGCACTGAATCATGGAAATACAGTATTTAAATTATTTTTAACTAGTTTATATAAGATTGCTCTCGATTTCTTTTTTTATAGCTTAGAAATAATATAATTACTGTGCTTTTAATATGGTGGTAGTACAGCAATGTGCTACCACCATATTCTATATGAAAGATTAGTGTAGATAAAAAAAATAGTTTCAAGTTATAATAATAATAATTTTTATTTAGGCAAAGGTACATACATAAAGAGATTTTACAAAGTTTGTTGGCTTTATAGATAGAGCTAGTACATACAATGCCTAAAGCCACTATTACGCAAAGATAGTTCACTAGATAGTCCACTAAGTTCATCTAATATCCACGTCACGCAGGATGGTTAATCATATATGGAATCAGGAGAGAAAATACCTGTCTCAATACAAAGCAAATAAATTAAATTTGTCTAAATAACAACTATGATTTTCATAAAGGCTAAGCACTGAATCTAGGAAATATTGCATTATTATTTTTTATCAGTTTCTATAAGATTCCTCTCAATTTTTTGTTAACAAGCTTAGGTATACAAAGCAATGGGCTGCTATCCTATTCTATATTAAAGATTACACATTGTAGATAAAAAAATTTGCAATAAGTTCATCTAATATCCCTATCTCACAGGAGGATTAGTCTTGTATGGAATCGGTATAGAAAATACCTGCCTCAGTACAAAAAAATATATTAAATTTAACTAAATAACTATGATTTTCATAAAAGCTAAGCACTGAATCTTGGAAATATTCTAGTCATATTTTTACCAGTTTCTATAAGATTCCTCTCAATGTGTCTTTTTTTTTTTTAAGAAGCTTAGGTATACAAAGCAATGTGCTGCTACCATAACCTGTATGAAAGATTACATATTGAAGATAAAAAACCAGCTACAAGTTCATTCAACATCCCCCACCTTACAGGACGGCCAGTCATACATGTAATCAGGTGAGAACAATAAATGTAAGATCTATTAAGTAAGAAAGATCTGACACAATGCTAGAGATCAGATGAGTAAGATCGGTTTAGATCAGTAAGATCTGATCTATTAGCCTCCACTAGCAAAATCTGGGTACAGCACACGACTACTAGTATTCCTGAGTGTATAAATTACAGAGCACAAAGTACCTCATTCCATTTGGTCTGAAATTACTGATAACAGGGCTATCATAGGTATAGTGTTGGAGAGTACAGTATATCCTAACTCTTGTTCACATAGTTTACATTTTTTTCTTCATTAAATACTAGACAATATAAAGATCATATTTATATCAATTTATAAGGGAAAATACTACATTTATATATATCTTACATAATTCTCAGCAAACCAATTTTCCACATCACCTAGCATAAGCCATAAACCCCAAATGTTATACTTGATCCTGCCTACCAAGAACTTCAATATTTTGTCTACTGAGTAACCCTCCTGCCTGTCTATCCACACACAAAAATGTAATCAGAAAGTAGCATTGTTCACATTGGGGGTTTTCATTACCTGTAGCCACTTACCATAGATATCAATATCCCAGCCTAATTCTGACAGTCATGGCACATAACATGAGCTGTAAACCCCAAATGTTATACTTGATCCTACCTCTGAAATACTTCAATATTTTATCTATTGAGTAACTACCTGCCTATCCACACACACAAAATAAAATCAGGAAATACAGTAACAATTATTGTATTCTTAATTTTCTTGCATTTTATGCCCGGTTACTCTGCTGACTGTACAGAATATCCATAATTACAAAATTACTGTTTTTAATACTGCAGTTTTCCAGGTCTTTGGGCATTTCTTAGTTTTTCCAAATTGGAAGTAATTTCTTTAATTTGTATGTTTTTTAATTGCATTAGATAGTCCAAAGTTGTAACCCATGTTTTTTCTTCAAGACTCATTGGCCAATTTATCCACTAAGTCATGTTTTCCAGCCCCAACAAGGGATGGGATTCACATACATTTTACACAGTAATTATTATCTTTTGGAAAAACCCATTCCATTTAATATTATAAAAGTACTTAATTGTTATGGTTTATTTAAAGACTGCAAAGCACTGTCACAAAATATAACTTCACCTCCATTGAGTTTAAGATACTACCGAGTGGCTAGATAAATAAATACCCAGTAGCTCAGTTTGTATTGTGCTTGCCCAGTCGTTCAATCTCTGCATATTAAACATGATCATTTCATTCCCTTTATATACTGCACATGCACAACCTGTTCTGCTTGTGCTCAATTGCACAGACCCATCAGTAAAGGCATTGAATTCTCTTGGCTTGAGATTTTGAAGACTGTCGATAGCCTCAAGTGTTTGTGTTAGAATCTCAGTTTGTCAAACTGAATCTCAGTTTGTCACACTGAATCAAAGTGAATCTCAGTTTGTGTTATAAGTTTGCTTTACACTGATGGATGTGAAAGGTACAGAGACCTCCACATCTTTCCAAGGGGTAATATAGTGACAAAAAATCTTAAGACATTGTTTCATAAGATTATTGGCACAATTTTTTTTATAACAAGCTTAGGTAATCACAGCAATGTGCTGCTATCCCTATTCTAATTGAAATGGTATCCATTTCAATTAGATGGTATCCATGATGAGATGGTAGCCATACAAATGACTCTGAAACTCATGGTCTGTGCATTAATACCAACTGAGACACGGTTGTATGGAGATTTATGTGAAGGCTTGAGTGAACAGTCAAGTGTTGCTAAGAATTGATCTCAATTTAATTTCAATAGTGCTGGGGGACCATTATTTTTCAAGTTTTGCCACAAAACATAGTACAGTATTAGGCATAACTAGAAGGTGGTTTTGGTGCATTTCTCATGTAAACAACTGTGACAGTTCTCGGACAACCCAGGATGTGCATGACATAATATTGTACTACTTCTAGGTCTTGTAATTGTTTAGGGGGGAAATGAGTAAGATACAAGGCGTAATAATCAACAACAGATCGTATATCGGCAATGTAAAAGCTGCAAGCATATTTTGCCCACATTCCAGTATTTTCTTGGAAAATGAATTATGTTTGTAATTTAGTTATACTGAGTGCTATAAATAGTCTCAAATGTCTCAATATGCAAGTGCAGATTGAGACATTTGACGTTGGCTCCATAAGAAATAATCATAGATAAGGCTTTGTCATACTTTGCATTTTCTCAATCGTCTTTCATTGATCCTATACTACGCCGACTACATATTGATATCCAGGTGGTGGATATAAGAGAATAATCTTTGTACTCGTGCTTCTGATTAAATCTCGGCTGCTTACTATGACTCCTAGGCGTCATTCTTTCAATTTGATCTACTGCAGAAAACCTGTCGTCTTGTAAGGAAAGGTGAAGCCTTTCACACGGCTTCTTGAATGATTCCATAAATTTAGTGGTAATTTCTTATTATGTAGGTAGCCAATAGGACTCGTCTGGATTGATTTTTGAAAGTAATTTAATTATTCTATAAGGGCTTGCTTTAGTTTGAAGCGGAAGAGCCACAACATAGTAGACACTAAACCAGTTTTAAGTTATAATGGTTACTAGGTAATGGGAACAAAACCTCATCTTGCTTAATCAATCAATCTGCTGATCAATGCGAAATACAATACAGAATGAATTCACAGTAACTTGATTAATGTGAACAAATCATTTTGAGTAGGACGGCGGATTTTAACCAGCGTCCGGGGGAATGCCACACATTAGGTGATGGATGTTGATAGTTATATATAATATATAATTCAATAATTGCATAAATTTGTAAATACACCGAACTTTTAATCCAAAATAGTTTGGTGTCATGAACCAAAGTTGACTAATATTTACAGTGCATACTGTATAGTTACAATGTATAATATTTACAGTGCATACTGAATAGCTACAATGCATTGTTACTTATTATTATCTTATATTACAGGGAAGAACTCTCCTGCACGCTCACCACGAGAACGGACATGGCAGCTCCAACAGCCCACACCCTGTGATAGTCAGAAAGGCGAAGAAAACTTAAGTGGTCAACCCACTCGCATCCTTTTTTTCCCATCCTCATTTACCAAGAAGACCGACAGCCCAAGCCTGACGGCAAATGCCAGAAGAAAGAGTGGCTCTGAAGTCGCAATGATAAAGGAAGACCCAAGATTGAAATAACACCAACGATCACCAGCTGCCTAGGAAACAAGCCCTTGTGCGACGCCCATGATGGAGATAGACAAAGTGAACGCCGTACAGTATTGCTGCTAAGTCAAATCCAGGGTAATTGGGCCACTGACTTGTACCCTGCTCCTCTGACCTGTACCCTGTTCCCAGTAGCCTCGCCCCAGTCTTCATCCCCTGCCCTAGGATCTTGGATTCGTGATTACAGGGAATTTGGTGCTCGGTCACCGTCTTCAGTGGGCAAGGTGGTGACCAGTTGCCAGCGATTCATCCAGGTGTTATCTTCCATCATGTTAAGGTGAGGAACTTTCCCAATACCTGACTCCTTACTTCTTGATCCTGCCTCGCAAGAACTTCAATATTTTGTCTACTGAGTAACCCTCCTCCCTGCCCATCCACTCATGAAATGTAATCAGAAAGTAGCATAATTATTGTATTTTTAATTTTCTTGTATTTTATATTTATGAAACATTAAAAAGCCTAATTAAATCCACTCTAATGCTTGGTCCACATAAAGCTTTCAGAATCTCTAATCCGGTTTACCAGAACAACTTTCTGCTCACAGAAATATAATATATGCATAATATTCTCAATTTCAGTACATTGGTCACACCTATTGTTCTTAATTCTCAACATTAACATCCTATCACTTGACGAGAGAGCCTCATGAATATGGCTATACAATAGTTCATGTTTTTTTGCTTACTGTTATATTACTGTTTAAGAGACAATTCAATCACAAATTACCTTGCACAGTTTAATGAGGCTATTCCCCGAACCATCTAGTCTTCAGACAGACACTGTTTTAAAGATATAAATAAATTCAGTCCATTCTCCTGTTAAGATACTACTAGTAACAATGTTAACCATTTTATATTGACGTTAAAATGCAATTAGAAAGTAGAATTTGGTGCTACTAAATTGGGACAAACCGGAAAAGTTTTTGTACTTATGTGGCAAAGAAAACCTAACCTTCCTGGATCTAATACACGCAATCTGAGGCCTAATATAGTACATAGTTTTGCCGGTCTATAAAGCGAATTGTATCAAATCCTACTATCTAATTGCCCTTTATGTCAATATATGTACAATAGTCCACAGTTAGAAAAATACTATTTATACAGGAGGATTGGTTGAATAAATTATAATGGCACCTTTGTTCTCAGTGTTCAAGGACTCTACTGGAGAATAACTTTACCCAGTATATAAGAATCTTTGAAACACTTGTCTGAGGGGTAAGCCAATCACAGTGAGAATCGCCCTACCTCGACTAGACTTCTTTATTGTGCGTGGCGCAGCTCTGGCAATCAAACTAATGTCTTGGATAATTTCTGCAAGTAGTCTGCCATAGGCGACATTGCAAGCAGAGGTAGTTTGAAAATAGTAGAATTCTACATGTGGCATTGGTGAATTTAGTTTTTGTGATGCGAGCAGTTTTTGAGTATATCAGCTATATATAGTCAGTTGTGATTATTTTATAGAAAAACATTTAAATGCTTTGTTATACAACCAGTTTAATTTGCATCATGATATTATGGCTTCTGGTGTTTTGAATTTTGTGACCAATTTTATTTACGGGACTCTTGTTAAATACTGTTCATTTTTTTCATTTACGATTTGTGTGATGTTACAGGTAAGTGCTGTCCGGTCACTGCCCTCCAGCAGGCAGCATGATCAGTGCTCGGTCCCTGCCCCCCAGCAGGCAGCATGATCAGTGCTCGGTCCCTGCCCTCCAGCAGGCAGCATGATCAGTGCTCGGTCCCTGCCTTCCAGCAGGCAGCATGATCAGTGCTCGGTCACTGCCCCCCCCCAGTAGGCAGCATGATCAGTGCTCGGTCACTGCCCTCCAGCAGGCAGCATGATCAGTGCTCGGTCACTGCCCCCCCAGCAGGCAGCATGATCAGTGCTCGGTCCCTGCCCTCCAGCAGGCAGCATGATCAGTTCTCGGTCACTGCCCCCCCAGTAGGCAGCATGATCAGTGCTCGGTCACTGCCCCCCCCAGTAGGCAGCATGATCAGTGCTCGGTCACTGCCCCCCCCCAGTAGGCAGCATGATCAGTGCTCGGTCACTGCCCCCCCAGTAGGCAGCATGATCAGTGCTCGGTCACTGCCCCCCAGCAGGCAGCATGATCAGTGCTCGGTCACTGCCCCCCAGCAGGCAGCATGATCAGTGCTCGGTCACTGCCCCCCCAGTAGGCAGCATGATCAGTGCTCGGTCACTGCCCCCCAGCAGGCAGCATGATCAATGCTCGGTCACTGGCCCCCAGCAGGAAGCGTGATCAGTGCTCGGTCACTGCCCTCCAGCAGGCAGCGTGATCAGTGCTCGGTCACTGCCCCCCAGCAGGCAGCATGATCAGTGCTCGGTCACTGCCCCCCAGCAGGCAGGGCAGTGCCGACCAATTCCCAACGATACATACAGACGATACCTTCCTCCATGATAAGGTGAGTAACTTGTGCCATATATACTTGACTCTTTTTAGTACTAAGATGCGGTCTAGGAGCTGGGCCTATTGCCCCCCCTTTATGGGGGGAGGGACCAATGCCCCCCTTCGGGAGTGGGTTATGGAGAGACAAACTTCAAATGTAGCAGTCTAAACAAAAATGTTCATTGGTGTTCATAAATGCATTAGATACCTAAACCTACAGTAAATTCAAGTTAAATAGTTGTTAGAAACCATCATAAAATCAATAACAAAATGGAAAAGTCAGATATACAGTTCATTGTATAACAATTTCCTTCGAAGACCTACTCTAGATTATATTTTTTGTTAAAAGTTGTTTTTTCTAAAAAATATCTAATTTTGATTAGTCTAAGAACATTATTGAAGTAGATTTTTTTATTTTCCTGTGGTGTCAGTTAACTGAACTGAATGTGGAATTAAATTTCGTCATGCCTAAAATTAGAGTATATAATAGTTCAAGCATGACACGGAATTAATTATATAGATATGAAAAAACACAAGTCAATAAATTTGAATGAATTGTGAATATTAGTGATAATGTAATGACGTATTATTGATCAATTTATGTATATAAAATGCGAGAGAGAGAATTTTACAATCGCCTTCTGCATATTTGCAAATAGTAGTCAAGATCCTTAACTAACTTTAATAACTAATCTGTGACTGAGTTAGCCGATATCGGGCGACTCTAGAAAATGGACTTAAGACACGATAAACATCTAGTCCACGAAAAAAATTCATCTCTATAAAAGCGTTTCCATGTCGTGTAAGAACTAACCAGGTCTTCGACCATCAAAATAAACAACCTAAGCCCAGTAGTGATGCCAGCAGATAAATGGCAGAAACAGATGCCAAACCCATGCGATACGCGAACAAAACAATAAATTACCCGCATACAATTATACAAGTGTATTACATGAAATGAGGCTAAGTCTGATTCAGTAAGCAATCCAATGACAACATTTTTTAGAGGAATAGTGTGCTACATAGCCTTTCCGGCTTGGTGCCTTTTTGGATAAAATACTTAATTGGAGGAATTGTTGGGAAGCGTAGTCCCGTTATTGTGAAAATAAAGGCATTCAATTAAAAATACAAAATCGAGAGAGGAGCAATAGAGTAACAAGCAGGGTTCAGCTCTTATCAAGTGGCCATAGGTTAATCTTGGGTAGTTGAAAGGTAAACAGGCCAATAACAGCTTCCATTTCTCATTTGGGTGACGTATTGTATTACCCGTCACAGTCAGCCACCAATCATTTGAGAGTTGCGCAAAGTATGACCAAGTGTTGGTTAAATCTCTGAAAAAATAGGAAGGTATGTTAAATGGCGGGTCGGGGATGATGAGGAGTGGCATGTTTGCAGCCTAATCAGCCTATTAATTTAGGTAAAGCCTATAGGTCTGCCGACCCAGGAAAAACCCCTCTGTTACGAGTTTATTGAAGAGCCAATTTAACCAATGTTGAATCTCCATTACAGTGAAATTAGAGAGGGTTCAAATGTGCTACAGCCATAAGATCTCTGATTCCACAAAAATTACAAATGAGCTTTTCCGTCACATCAACATTGCAACAATTAAATGATAAATTCCAACTAGCGTACATAATACTTAAATAATTGAAATAATGTTGATCGTTGATATGATACATAGCCATATTAATTTAGTTTTACTTAGTTACTTGAATTAAAAATCTCTTCATCCATTGTATCACTGCTTATATAAAATGACATACCTGAATATACTGTTACATTATAGTGAACTGTGTGACACAAATACAACATGACACAGATTGATAAACTTACTTCACCTGTGAAAATTGTTCATTTGGAAATACAAGTTGTATCAAATATTGTATTAAGGTCATTCCTCTTTGTTGCAGGTATGTACCTCCCTACAGCTCATCGAGACAGGCGCCGTGATGAATGGTTCGTATATATTTTTTTCTGTAATTTGTAATATTCAGGGTGGTCCAAAAGGGGGTGGACAGTTCATAACATTGCTGCGATTACGTATACATGCAATTATATTTACTAACACAATTATTTCATTGTCAATTAAATTTGATTTTGAACTATACAAAAGAACTTAAATTTCATCAACGCAGGTGCTCAAACTATTTCCAATCACAATTATTCCACATACTGTCCACCTACTTTTGGAGCACCCTGTATATTGACCCATCATGCTGTTTCGTTATGTATCCGCACTGAGAGGGGGAAGCATCGTTGTTGTAATTCGTGTTACTGAATGAGGTTTTCTAGCGTGGCGTACGACAATCTCCAAGTAACCGTTTGTAATTTTGACATACTTGGTACTGTGGTTGTCTAAGTCAAAACGAAGAGTAATGTTTTTGGGATTTAATTCAAATTTGTACATTTCTGCTACGTTTCATTAATTCTCAGGTATCTGGGGAAAATAAACTTAGTTCGCACGGGACAAGTCCAAGGAAGACAGGGCTATTAAGAACAACTTTCTGTAAGTTAGACTGTTAAGCAACAATAGAAGTGTTGAGACAGCAGAGTTGGGAGGGACTTTATTCATCCTGTGGAGGCGACAAAATGAATAAAGTTCAGGGACACCGAATAAAATGCATGGGTTTGATTTGATTTAATGTTCAGAGTAGATGTCAATAAGTTGTATACGAGATTCTGCAATATATACAACGAAATGCTCTCTCATTATCATAACGAGAGTGTTAGGGGAAAAATGTTTGGTTCAGTAAATGTAGAGAGCTCGAGGAATCAAATTTTTTAAGAAGTTTTATCAATATTGGTTCAATATTAGCCAAGCCTATTACAAATATTTCGAGTGAGTTGACTGTACACAAATCAAAGATCGAATGCATGCCAGATCCATGGTGACAATGAAGAAGGGAAGAGAATTATCAGGGGGAAAGCACCAAGCCATTACGACTATATAGCACTGGGAAGGGGTCAGGATAAGGATTTGGGATGGGACGGTGGAGGAAAGGAATGGTGCCCAACCACTTATGGATGGTCGGAAATTGAACGCCGACCTGCATGAAGAGAGACCGTCGCTCTACCGTCCAGCCCAAGTGGTTGGGCATATGACGATGAAGAGATAGCGTGTGCCCCGAGCTCAAAGCCAAGGATTTACCACCACCCGGGCACACATAACTGAAAGGCAAAAGTCAGCAGCTGCAAATCCACGACTCGAGTTCTTGGACGTGAGATTTGGTTCAGAAAGAAGTTTGTGGAGAGCAGACAGAACATACTATTTTAGAAGAGGAGCAATCTATATGAGGATTGGAATCCCCCCTCAATTGAATCACCAATATCCAAAATGTACTTACTGAAAAACAAAATGCAATAGGAGAATATGATTTTTGATACTAAGAAACAATATGACCATCTGGGGATATATAGTATAATCAAGTAACTATATCAGGGAACTTTGACGATTTATTATCGTCTTTTTCTTGGAAACTGAAACAAGCGTTTCTCTCGTTAAGTGAAGAAGACAAATGCTTTCTAATCTGTTTTGATTTTTAAGTTTTTTGCTCATTATTTGTAGATAATTTTTTGACAAGCTGAAACCAAATTATTAGAGACTGTTGCAGTGACGGAAAAAAAAGTTTCTTCTGATTTTTGAAAACTTGGGTTTATGAGGACAAGGTAAAACTGCTGGACATTAAAAGCTAACTTTGGTACTCCATACAAGACACCTTGAAGAGATTACAAAAGCTTAATTATTTTAAGTACTTTTCCGTTACGTATCCAGAGCTGACTGAACATTTCCCTTATGAAGTAATGATGCATTTTACAAATTTCATCTTAAATTTTCATGTTAGATATATTCTTCATCCAGTAAAACATCTCGTATGAATATTAGACATATTATTAAATATGACATATTTTGGATATGAGAATAATCACAGGAGTTCACCGTATAACACCTGTGGAGTTTCTGGATTAATATCCTCAGATATGAGAAAAGAACTACATAAATCCAACTCACTTTTCAAAGAAACTGAAAGTGCACAGTTTGTCTAGTAACGATAAAATACTTAACTGTTCAAAGACCCGAAGAATGCATGCACAAAGTTCAAAGACCCGAAGACTGCATGCACAAAGTTCAAAGACCCGAAGACTGCATGCACAAAGTTCAAAGACCATGAGCTGTTAATACCTTAAAAATAAAAGAGTGTGAGGTTCAACACCCTTGAATACAACCATAGAAAATCATGCAAGTGGCAGGTAAACAGAAAAAAATCCTCATGCACTTTAAGTATGAGACGTACAAATTTTATAAAACAGTACCCATCCCCACAGACAAATTATATAGACAGATCAAAGGCTCCAGGAAGGCAGGGAATGTACTGCAAAACTACGCACAATACAATTGGTCTTTACTGCCAAAATTGTCAATATAGTACTAGAACAAATATACAGTCTGTGATATTCATATTTATGGGTATAGGGGGGTAGAAATAGCCTAAGCTACTCTATCCCTTTGAGATGTATTTATTGCTTATCTCAATAAACATACTTGAACTTGGATAACGGTTACCAGTACTGCCAACAGCAGTCACTTTGATGAACCTGTGAGGACTTGAGAGCTTTGTTTCACTTACATCATGATTAGTTAGTGGGATCCTCACAATTAACACAGTATGGGAGGTTCCGTACCAAACGGGCTCCTGTGGGAGAGGTGCCACGGATGTCGAAGCCTAAGCCACGACCCCGGAACAGGTTACCAGATGGTAGCATCTTTTTGGAGCGCCATGTTCTGTATGGTTGAGTATCTGACTCAAGGATCACTAGCGATTGTTGTCAGCACTGGATAAATGCCCGACAGACCACTGAAACATTATCTAACACAGTGCACAGTTACAAACTCATTAAGATTTCAACTTTGATTCAACAGAGCAGTTGTTGTTAAACACATGGGACAAAATCTTACTGAAGTGTCCATACGAGTCATAAATACTGATAGTCCGCCTAAGTAAAACAGAAACAAGCAACACTTAGTGGGGCCAGCCAGAGGCTTAGGACCCGCACAGGAATTGCCTTGCAAAAACAACGATAATAATAAAAACTAGCGATACCAACATTGAATAAATGAGGAACATCCTTCTAAATGAGGTACCCTGTGCAGGCGAGGAGTCACAATAACGTGGCTGAAGTATGTTGACCAGACCACACACTAGAAGGTGAAGGGACGACGACGTTTCGGTCCGTCATGGACCATTCTCAAGTCGATTGTGTGACGTAGGACAGAAGTACCCTGTCCCACCTTAACTTACACACTACATCCACGGTGATCTGGTGGCAGGAATTCACCAGTGAAACCCCATCATAGGAATTATCTTTGTGTTCAACGGCAACCCAGAAACTTAACATGAACATTCCAACACTCTCATCAAAAGCTAAAAGCATTAATAATTCAAAAGGCATGACAAAAAAAATACCAGTGTGAACTTTAATATTTTAACATGTCGAGTATATTAAATAATTTGGACTACAGTGAAGAGAATTGTTCCAAGGATTTTTTCAAGTTGTTAGACGCGAGGCTTCAGGAGACGATTACTAACAAACTCTCCTTAAGTGCGCGGCTTCGTATAAGAAAGTGGATGACGGAAGAGGCAATTAAGCTTGTGAACTTAGAAGATAAAGTTAGATGTATGTTAAGAAAATATACAACCATATGGGAAGCGTATTTAAATAGACGCGAAGAACCAACAAATATTTTAATGGCAGCGATAAAATCGTCGAGATTCCAGTAAAAGTGGAGAAGGAAATTAATTTCCATAAAAGTGATAGAAACTAATTTCCATCAAAAGAGAAACTATTTCAATAAAAAGCTTAGACCCAAAATGTTTTTCAATAAAGTTTAGCACTAAAAAGTATATAAATAACAGTAATAAACAAACTATTCGGTCTGTTTACATAAAAGTAACAAAAAAAAAAGATAGCAACGAAGCAGATGTTGGTAATGAGCACGTTACTACGTGTGAAAATAATTATTGCTTTTATTCCGCGCAGAATTTGCACAAATTCCGTTTTTTTTGAGAGGCGAGGCTTTTGATTGAGAGGCTTTTGATTCCCTGTTTAACATTCGTTCCACTGCCTCACCTCCCTTAATATTGCCAGAACATAAATGCTCACAGGAATGCAAAAGCAACCGTTTGGGGACCAATGGCTAGAGCCAAGCCGAATAGGCGAAGACAATTTCCCTGAAAACAAGACCACCTACCTTGAGGTTACCTTGAGGTGCTTCCGGGGCTTAGCGTCCCCGCGGCCCGGTCGTCGACCAGGCCTCCTGGTTGCAACCAACGCAACATTAATTTTATCTAACGAACTAGGCACAAGTGCCTTAACTAAAACATCTAATGACCCAAACCACTCAACCATGATGTGATGAATCGCTAAAATTGGAATTGGTTCCAAACTTATCGCAAAACTCGTCTAACTTTCATGCAACAAGAGATCTATAATGTCTAATTATAGACATTATTATAGACATTTATTTATAATTTTATTTATATACATTATTATAGACATTTATTTATAAATTATAGACATTTATATTATAAATCTAATTATTTAGCCGCAGTCCAGGAGTCCCCACTCTTTTCTAAACACTTGCAATACATGATCAGTTTTGCGTAAATGATCAAGGGATTGGACATTCAAATGCCAATCAGTCTTCATCAATTTATCTTGACAATTGACATCAGGACCACCCAGGTCCATCAAGGTAATAAGATTGATTATATTATTAGCCAGATCGATAATTATCGAAAACATCGGCAAGCACCTCATTCCAACTCTGGCGTCGAAGACTTTTCGATGTAGAGAACATCACTGTACATCAAAGCTGAGCCGAAGAGCTTATCAGGGGAAAAGCGCCAAGCCATTACGACTATCCAGCACTGAGAAGGGGGTCAGGATAAGGATGGGACAGGGGGATGGGGGGGAGGAATGTGTCCAACCACTTGGACGGTCGGGGATTGAACGCCGACCTGTATGAAGCGAGACCGTCGCTCTACCGTCGAGCTGAGCCGAGTACACGAGCTCAAGGTCCTCTAAAAGACAAAAAAACAGGAAGCTAAAAGAGAGTTGATGGGAAGTTATGTCAAGGAACAGTGTGGAACTTCTCCTTGGATGTCAGTACACGCACACATCCCTCAACCAACAGGCTGGTGGTAGGACCCCATCTCCCACCTCTCCCAACATGGGAACTTACGAATTCCAGTGAACGGCAGACACAATGGTCCAAACTCACCATTCCCCGGCAAGCCGAACTAGAATCCCTGGTATTCCAACATGCTGCAGGCGTCAGACCACAGAAGAGGAAACCAGACCAACAATGATTACGGTGGTGGCACTTGAAGACGGCATCCCTTCACTAGAAGAGGACCTGAACAACCTCTGGATCTGGTTGGAGACATCGTTTAGAGTCTATCTTGTCCTTTATTCCCCCGTCAAAGCCCCCCCCCCCACATACCGCAAGAACATCTTCACAGATAAGCTAGTGAAGATGCAGTTCAACCCCGTTCCCCTCTGCATCAGACGTGAGCCTTGGCCAAGTTAGTATCCCAAACTCTAAAGTGTACCGTAAAAATTAACTTGATCTGGGTCAGAGAGGACTCGCTTTAACCTACACCCGCCTCCAACCCTCACCCCAACCCCGCGCACTTCAAAAGAATAGGTGCAAGTTTCTCCCATTGAAACAAGATTTCTGCAGACACAACCTCCCTCACTTCCATCTGGAACATCTAATCCCTTAAATCTGACTTAATATTACTACTAATTGAAAGCATGAAAATCCCACTATTCTGGGGGTATGCAAAACTTTCTCCCAGACAGCAGAACGTTTTCAATCTGTGATGTGTTTGTCCCATACAAGGAACTTGATCCTCTTATCCACCCTTACTCGTCTTCTGAAACACGTCTCAACGAACATTATCTTAAGGAGCACCTGAGAACAATAGATCCACAGCTGTCTTGTTATCCATGAAAAACAATTATGTTGTATGTCTATATACGACAGTGAACCATATTTGTAATTGTGAAGTGTGGAATGATCTGAAACCTTTAGTGAGTGAATTTATTTAGGCTCAACCTTAGGTTCAGAAATCAGAATATCTATTCAGAATAGGTTCAGAATTCAGAATACCTATTCAGAATATTCAGAATACCTATTCAGAATAGGTTCAGAATTCAGAATTCCTATTCAGAATAGGTTCAGAATTCAGAATACCTATTCAGAATAGGTTCAGAATTCAGAATACCAATTCAGAATAGGTTCAGAATACCAATTCAGAATAGGTTCAGAATGCCTATTCAGAATAGGTTCAGAATACCAATTCAGAATAGGTTCAGAATGCCTATTCAGAATAGGTTCAGAATGCCTATTCAGAATAGGTTCAGAATGCCTATTCAGAATAGGTTCAGAATGCCTATTCAGAATAGGTTCAGAATGCCTATTCAGAATAGGTTCAGAATGCCTATTCAGAATAGGTTCAGAATGCCTATTCAGAATAGGTTCAGAATGCCTATTCAGAATAGGTTCAGAATGCCTATTCAGAATAGGTTCAGAATGCCTATTCAGAATAGGTTCAGAATGCCTATTCAGAATAGGTTCAGAATGCTATTCAGAATAGGTTCAGAATGCCTATTCAGAATAGGTTCAGAATGCCTATTCAGATAGGTTCAGAATGCCTATTCAGAATAGGTTTCAGAATGCCTATTCAGAATAGGTTCAGAATGCCTATTCAGAATAGGTTCAGAATGCCTATTCAGAATAGGTTCAGAATGCCTATTCAGAATAGGTTCAGAATGCCTATTCAGAATAGGTTCAGAATGCCTATTCAGAATAGGTTCAGAATGCCTATTCAGAATAGGTTCAGAATGCCTATTCAGAATAGGTTCAGAATGCCTATTCAGAATAGGTTCAGAATGCCTATTCAGAATAGGTTCAGAATGCCTATTCAGAATAGGTTCAGAATGCCTATTCAGAATAGGTTCAGAATGCCTATTCAGAATAGGTTCAGAATGCCTATTCAGAATAGGTTCAGAATGCCTATTCAGAATAGGTTCAGAATGCCTATTCAGAATAGGTTCAGAATGCCTATTCAGAATAGGTTCAGAATGCCTATTCAGAATAGGTTCAGAATGCCTATTCAGAATAGGTTCAGAATGCCTATTCAGAATAGGTTCAGAATGCCTATTCAGAATAGGTTCAGAATGCCTATTCAGAATAGGTTCAGAATGCCTATTCAGAATAGGTTCAGAATGCCTATTCAGAATAGGTTCAGAATGCCTATTCAGAATAGGTTCAGAATGCCTATTCAGAATAGGTTCAGAATGCCTATTCAGAATAGGTTCAGAATGCCTATTCAGAATAGGTTCAGAATGCCTATTCAGAATAGGTTCAGAATGCCTATTCAGAATAGGTTCAGAATGCCTATTCAGAATAGGTTCAGAATGCCTATTCAGAATAGGTTCAGAATGCCTATTCAGAATAGGTTCAGAATGCCTATTCAGAATAGGTTCAGAATGCCTATTCAGAATAGGTTCAGAATGCCTATTCAGAATAGGTTCAGAATGCCTATTCAGAATAGGTTCAGAATGCCTATTCAGAATAGGTTCAGAATGCCTATTCAGAATAGGTTCAGAATGCCTATTCAGAATAGGTTCAGAATGCCTATTCAGAATAGGTTCAGAATGCCTATTCAGAATAGGTTCAGAATGCCTATTCAGAATAGGTTCAGAATGCCTATTCAGAATAGGTTCAGAATGCCTATTCAGAATAGGTTCAGAATGCCTATTCAGAATAGGTTCAGAATGCCTATTCAGAATAGGTTCAGAATGCCTATTCAGAATAGGTTCAGAATGCCTATTCAGAATAGGTTCAGAATGCCTATTCAGAATAGGTTCAGAATGCCTATTCAGAATAGGTTCAGAATGCCTATTCAGAATAGGTTCAGAATGCCTATTCAGAATAGGTTCAGAATGCCTATTCAGAATAGGTTCAGAATGCCTATTCAGAATAGGTTCAGAATGCCTATTCAGAATAGGTTCAGAATGCCTATTCAGAATAGGTTCAGAATGCCTATTCAGAATAGGTTCAGAATGCCTATTCAGAATAGGTTCAGAATGCCTATTCAGAATAGGTTCAGAATGCCTATTCAGAATAGGTTCAGAATGCCTATTCAGAATAGGTTCAGAATGCCTATTCAGAATAGGTTCAGAATGCCTATTCAGAATAGGTTCAGAATGCCTATTCAGAATAGG
This sequence comes from Procambarus clarkii, assembly GCF_040958095.1. Taxonomy (NCBI): domain Eukaryota; kingdom Metazoa; phylum Arthropoda; class Malacostraca; order Decapoda; family Cambaridae; genus Procambarus; species Procambarus clarkii. The sequence continues at coordinate 14,993,238 of NC_091226.1, read as the reverse complement.
TTCAGAATGCCTATTCAGAATAGGTTCAGAATGCCTATTCAGAATAGGTTCAGAATGCCTATTCAGAATAGGTTCAGAATGCCTATTCAGAATAGGTTCAGAATGCCTATTCAGAATAGGTTCGGAATGCCTATTCAGAATAGGTTCAGAATGCCTATTCAGAATAGGTTCGGAATGCCTATTCAGAATAGGTTCGGAATGCCTATTCAGAATAGGTTCGGAATGCCTATTCAGAATAGGTTCGGAATGCCTATTCAGAATAGGTTCGGAATGCCTATTCAGAATAGGTTCGGAATGCCTATTCAGAATAGGTTCGGAATGCCTATTCAGAATAGGTTCGGAATGCCTATTCAGAATAGGTTCGGAATGCCTATTCAGAATAGGTTCGGAATTCAGAATAGGTTCAGAATTCAGAATAGGTTCAGAATTCAGAATAGGTTCAGAATTCAGAATAGGTTCAGAATTCAGAATAGGTTCAGAATTCAGAATAGGTTCAGAATTCAGAATAGGTTCAGAATTCAGAATAGGTTCAGAATTCAGAATAGGTTCAGAATTCAGAATAGGTTCAGAATTCAGAATAGGTTCAGAATTCAGAATAGGTTCAGAATTCAGAATAGGTTCAGAATTCAGAATAGGTTCAGAATTCAGAATAGGTTCAGAATTCAGAATAGGTTCAGAATTCAGAATAGGTTCAGAATTCAGAATAGGTTCAGAATTTAGAATAGGTTCAGAATACCTATTTAGAATAGGTTCAGAATTCAGAATAGGTTCAGAATACCTATTTAGAATAGGTTCAGAATTCAGAATAGGTTCAGAATACCTATTTAGAATAGGTTCAGAATTCAGAATAGGTTCAGAATACCTATTTAGAATAGGTTCAGAATTCAGAATAGGTTCAGAATACCTATTTAGAATAGGTTCAGAATTCAGAATAGGTTCAGAATACCTATTTAGAATAGGTTCAGAATTCAGAATAGGTTCAGAATACCTATTTAGAATAGGTTCAGAATTCAGAATAGGTTCAGAATACCTATTTAGAATAGGTTCAGAATTCAGAATAGGTTCAGAATACCTATTTAGAATAGGTTCAGAATTCAGAATAGGTTCAGAATACCTATTTAGAATAGGTTCAGAATTCAGAATAGGTTCAGAATACCTATTTAGAATAGGTTCAGAATTCAGAATAGGTTCAGAATACCTATTTAGAATAGGTTCAGAATTCAGAATAGGTTCAGAATACCTATTTAGAATAGGTTCAGAATTCAGAATAGGTTCAGAATACCTATTTAGAATAGGTTCAGAATTCAGAATAGGTTCAGAATACCTATTTAGAATAGGTTCAGAATTCAGAATAGGTTCAGAATACCTATTTAGAATAGGTTCAGAATTCAGAATAGGTTCAGAATACCTATTTAGAATAGGTTCAGAATTCAGAATAGGTTCAGAATACCTATTTAGAATAGGTTCAGAATTCAGAATAGGTTCAGAATACCTATTTAGAATAGGTTCAGAATTCAGAATAGGTTCAGAATACCTATTTAGAATAGGTTCAGAATTCAGAATAGGTTCAGAATACCTATTTAGAATAGGTTCAGAATTCAGAATAGGTTCAGAATACCTATTTAGAATAGGTTCAGAATTCAGAATAGGTTCAGAATACCTATTTAGAATAGGTTCAGAATTCAGAATAGGTTCAGAATACCTATTTAGAATAGGTTCAGAATTCAGAATAGGTTCAGAATACCTATTTAGAATAGGTTCAGAATTCAGAATAGGTTCAGAATACCTATTTAGAATAGGTTCAGAATTCAGAATAGGTTCAGAATACCTATTTAGAATAGGTTCAGAATTCAGAATAGGTTCAGAATACCTATTTAGAATAGGTTCAGAATTCAGAATAGGTTCAGAATACCTATTTAGAATAGGTTCAGAATTCAGAATAGGTTCAGAATACCTATTTAGAATAGGTTCAGAATTCAGAATAGGTTCAGAATACCTATTTAGAATAGGTTCAGAATTCAGAATAGGTTCAGAATACCTATTTAGAATAGGTTCAGAATTCAGAATAGGTTCAGAATACCTATTTAGAATAGGTTCAGAATTCAGAATAGGTTCAGAATACCTATTTAGAATAGGTTCAGAATTCAGAATAGGTTCAGAATACCTATTTAGAATAGGTTCAGAATTCAGAATAGGTTCAGAATACCTATTTAGAATAGGTTCAGAATTCAGAATAGGTTCAGAATACCTATTTAGAATAGGTTCAGAATTCAGAATAGGTTCAGAATACCTATTCAGAATAGGTTCAGAGTACTCTTCGTAAGTGTTAAGTTTGTTGATTGATCCTGCTGGCACCATTGGCATGGAGAGTTGTGATTGGTGGCAAGATTGGGTATGAAAATGGATAACATCAATTTATGATTAACGAAGCTTTAATTTACGTAAAATGATATAGTTTGTGCTAATTGGTGAGTTTAATGAGTTAGCAAATGATTACCTTAACGCACGCACGCTCCATATATCTACCAGTTGATATCTAGTTGATATCAACTATAGATATCAACTGGTAGATATGTCTAGTTGAGAGGCGGGACCAAAGAGCCAAAGCTCAACCCCCGCAAGCACAATTAGATGAGTACCTTCTTTCTTCTTATTTCCTAGAGAACACGATGTATATAATATTCTAAACTATGATTAGAGCAAACTTTTACAATCGTCTTGTCATAAATTTTTGCTTTTGGTCTCACAAGAATGTGGTGATTAGAAGTATTCCTGTGGGACTTGCTTTGTCTTCCATGCCGCAGTTTTTCTTCGCCTGGAAGAGTCACCCAGGACTGAGTGGGCTCAGTCCTGGGCCGCCTTGCTTAAGATATTGATTCAAAGGTGAAGGCATAGGGGGCCTCGTAGCCTGGTGGACAGCGCGCAGTACTCGTAATTATGTGGCGCGGGTTCGATTCCCGCACGAGGCAGAAACAAATGGGCAAAGTTTCTTTCACCCTGAATGCCCGTTACCTAGCAGTAAATAGGTACCTGGGAGTTAGTCAGCTGTCACGGGCTGCTTCCTGGGGGTGGAGGCCTGGTCGAGGACCGGGCCGCGGGGACACTAAAAAAAAAAAAGCCCCGAAATCATCTCAAGAAGATGTTACCCTGATCAGTTCTCTTGATAATTACTTAATCTGATCAGGACAATTGATCACAATCAGAGCTTCTGCTTGCTCGCCATGGGAAGGGACATGTCCGCTCCAATAGGGGGGGCGTTGCCCCTCCCCCTCCGATTGTGGGGGTCAATTCCCCCCCCCCCCCCACGTCGATGGTCGAGGTCATGTCCTGTATTCAGTCCAGTTGTATTGTTAATTAGATTGTTCCATGCTGGTTTTTGCTGTTGAACAAGTTCTACTGAACGGCGTATTTTTTAATCAATGGGTTAGTTTCTCGGTCGTTTGAATTTGCTCTGTAATCCCGGTCCTTCTCGCTGTGTAATCCCGGTCCTTCTCGCTGTGTAATCCTGGTCCTTCTCGCTGTGTAATCCCGGTCCTTCTCGCTGTGTAATCCTGTCCTTCTCGCTGTGTAATCCCGGCGTTTCTCGCTGTGTAATCCCGGTCCTTCTCGCTGTGTAATCCCGGTCCTTCTCGCTCTGTAATCCCCGGTCTTTCTCGCTGTGTAATCCCGGTCCTTCTCGCTGTGTAATCCCGGTCCTTCTCGCTGTGTAATCCCGGTCTTTCTCGCTGTGTAATCCCGGTCTTTCTCGCTGTGTAATCCCGGTCTAACTAGCTCGTTAATTCATATATTCCTCGTTTTGAAACAGTTTTATCCATTGTGATGAAATGTTTGATATGTCTGCAGCAAGTGACTCATACCACCGGTACCACTAGGACTGGTGTACCAGTACCACTTGGACTGGTGTACCAGTACCACTTGGACTGGTGTACCGGTACCACCTGTACCCGATAATGTAATCCAATTCCAGTGGGTTGTAAACCGACTGCGCAGACTACTGCGCTACACTCCCCGTGATGTCAAGGCAGCTGAGAAATTATAAATTAATCCGGTAATTCTCTTGATCTCTTAATCTCCATCTGCCTCTTGTGTCTCTCCGTCTCAGTCTCTCTCTCCCTGTTTCTTGTATTAATCTTTGTTTCTTTATCTTCTCCTCGCCCAGATAAACCTTTTATATATACAAAATATTGTTCTAGTTGCTAAATTTGCAACTTACTAGAGAACAACATTGCTGGTTAAGGAAATACAAAGGGAAAAATAAAAGTAGATTTTGCCAGGTTTTCTCTCTCTGGGTCATGGCTGGCCCGGGTACCACAGTGGCTTTTATTTTATGATTCTGCATAATTTTGCGCTTATGCAAATTTCTTGAGGTCGCGAGGCCACAGCAGCAGCAGGAGCTGGTGGGTGAATGTGTTACTGCCTGGAATAACGGCGGTGTGGAACCTATACAGGTAACGAGTGTGTTGTAGTCGGTGGAACACTGTGTTTCAACGTTGGTTCCTGTGTGTGTGTGTTGAGCCTTCATATTGTGCAGTGGCAGGGAATGGAGTTTAGTTTGAGGAGTTTGTCCTCTGAAACCTTCAGCCTGGTCTCGTAAACGTTCGACCTGATCTCAGAAACGTTGTCTGATCTCGAAAACGTTGTCTGATCTCGAAAACGTTGTCTGATCTCGAAAACGTTGTCTGATCTCAAGTGCTCAGCCTGGTCTCAAAAAGTGTTCAGGCTTGCTTCAAACTGTTCAGGCTTGCTTCAAAATGTTCAGGCTTGCTTCAAAATGTGTTCAGCTTTACCTCAAAAATGTTCAGGCTTGCCTCAAAATGTTCAGCTTGGCTTCAAAAAGTGTTCAGGCTTGCTTCAAAATGTTCAGCCTGGCCTCAAAAAATGTTCAGCCTGGCCTCAAAATGTTCAGCCTGGCCTCAAAAGTGTTCAGCTTTACCTCAAAAATGTTCAGCTTTACCTCAAAAATGTTCAGCTTTACCTCAAGTGTTCAGCTTTACCTCAAAAATGTTCAGCTTTACCTCAAAACTGTTCAGCCTGGCCTCAAAAATGTTCAACCTGGCCTCAAAAGTGTTCAGCTCCAGCAATAAGTGACCAAAACAATAAATGTGTCGATTCGCGTATCGATGAAGAAAATATTAAGCTTTAAGCTGTAGCCAAATGCTGTAAAATGTGAAAAAATTCTTGAAGCTGAAATGAAACATTTTCACGTTTGGAGTTTGCATGAAAACCTTGCAGTAATGCCTGGGTAAGAACCGGAACTAAACTAGATAAGACATTCTTACCTTGTTTGACTACCTTAAGAAGGTAGTTTGTTCCTCAGACGTCTAAGACATGGTGCTTCAACTAGATCGGATCTAGTAAATTAAGAAAACATTCTAAGATTCCCGGAATGTTATAGGTTACGAATGATAGAAGATAGACGAGACAAATGTGTTATGGAGAAGAAAATATCCGGACGTCTAGATTGGAGGACGTCTAGATTGGAGGACGTCTAGATTGGAGGACGTCTAGATTGGAGGACGTCTAGATTGGAGGACGTCTAGATTGGAGGGCGTCTAGATTGGAGGGCGTCTAGATTGGAGGGCGTCTAGATTGGAGGGCGTCTAGATTGGAGGACGTCTAGATTGGAGGACGTCTAGATTGGAGGGCGTCTAGATTGGAGGGCGTCTAGATTGGAGGGCGTCTAGATTGGAGGGCGTCTAGATTGGAGGGCGTCTAGATTGGAGGGCATCTAGATTGGAGGGCATCTAGATTGGAGGGCATCTAGACTGTGGGGCATCTAGCTTCGAGGGCATCTAGCTTCGAGGGCATCTAGATTCGAGGGCATCTAGCTTCGAGGGCATCTAGATTCTAGTTGTTGTTTCTTCACGAGGAAAAAGATACTCGACAACATGCTAGAACTAATTGAGTGTCACGAGTGATTGTTTCAAAATTATGTTGCTACTTTCCTGTTTCAAAATGCAAGAACGGGATCAGTGTACAGTCGACCTTGTCTCTGGTTATGTCGTCAGTTTGTGTGTCACCAAAATAGTCTCCGTCACTCGTCTTATCGTCTCCGTCACTCGTCTTATCTCCTGCAACTAAGAACTGATACTGAGAACACAAACTATAGGAAAATGATGCAGAACTTTCAGGAAAAAAGTACTTTGCTATCACCTATCTTAATGAAAAACTTCTGTATCTCTTATAGTAGAGTAACTTTGGCAATTAAGTGTGAGATATTGATGGCCAGACCACACACTAGAAGGTGAAGGAACGACGACGTTTCGATCGACTTGAGAATGGTCCAGGACGGACCGAAACGTCGTCGTCCCTTCACCTTCTAGTGTGTGGTCTGGTCAACATTCTTCAGTCACGTTATTGTGACTACTCGTCTGCATAAGTAGCAGATAGTTTAAGCATTAGAGGAACGGGAATAGGTAATACGACAAATGTACTTCATTGAATCTCATTGATAATGATGTAGCAGTAAAAATTTCGGGTGACGGTCTCGCTTCATGCAGGTCGGCGTTCAATCCCCGACCGTCCAAGTGGTTGGGGCACCATTCCTTTCCCCCCGTCCCATCCCTAAGCCTTATCCTGACCCCTTCCCAGTGCTATATATAGTCGTAATGGCTTGGCGCTTTCCCTTGATAATTCTTTCCTTCTTTCACCCATTCAAGTTGTTCTTTCTTTGAAATGTTCATTGTAATTTCTCTTCGTATATCTACCAGAACGAAAGAGCAAGGTCGACTGAAAGATAAATATAGAGAACATTGAAACAATTTGATCGAAGATAACGCAGAAAGAACCTTCTTTATAATTCCAGATCTTAGCATTCTTCCCTCAAAGCGAGAACACGAGCTTCAGTATCTTGAGGTTATCTTGAGATGATTTCGGGGCTTTAGTGTCCCCGCGGCCCGGTCCTCAACCAGGTCTCCACCCCGAGGAAGCAGCCCGTGACAGCTGACTAACACCCAGGTACCTATATACTGCTGGTTAACAGGGGCATAGGGTGAAAGAAACCCTGCCCATTGTTTCTTGCCGGCGCCTGGGATCGAACCCAGGACCAGAGGATCACAAGTCCAGCGTGCTGTCTGCTAGGCCGACCGGCTCCCCATATCTCTAACGTCTTTCCAGATTAATTGTGTTAAAGATTTTGACGCCGGTGACTGGTATTCCAGGATTTCTTTGACACATTATATACAAACTTTTGAGCAACTGCTATTTAACTTATAGTAGATAGTTTTATGTAGCCTAGCCTCGCAAAGCCGATAAGGAAATAAGTTCCATGTAGGCTTCGTAAGATATATTTGTTGATACCATCCCCAGGTCATATTTGATCAAATCCAGCATTGGTTCCTATTATTCACGATCTTAGCTATTGCAAGCATCATTGCACTTAAGCTAAATACTTGAAGATATTGAATCATACGTTTAGTGAAGCTTATCTAGCAGTTTCTTAATCTTTCAGTGCATGCATACTGCTGAGAATTTTTGCATGAACAACGTTAGACTTGATTGTCGGTCCTGAGAGATCAGTCTTGGAGTAAGATGACGCGTGACCTCACTTCCGACCTGCCGTCATTCTGAGATCTCTAACCCTGATTGTCTTCAGGTGCTGAGGAGCTCCTATTAATAGATTAGCTTCTCTGACACGTTTTTCACATGTAAACTAGTTTCATACTGGTTAATGTGGTGAACTTTCTGGCAGTTCAAAACTGTAGTTTTGCCACCAATGTGTGTCGTCAGATCTGTTTCCCTGTGGTGTACTCATAGTAAATACCTGGTTGATACCTGGTTGATGGGGTTCTGGGAGTTCTTCTACTCCCCAAGCCCGGCCCGAGGCCAGGCTCGACTTGTGAGAGTTTGGTCCACCAGGCTGTTGCTTGGAGCGGCCCGCAGGCCCACATATACCTGGTTGATGGGGTTCTGGGAGTTCTTCTACTGCCCAAGCCCGGCCCGAGGCCAGGCTCGACTTGTGAGAGTTTGGTCCACCAGGCTGTTGCTTGGAGCGGCCCGCAGGCCCACATACCCACCACAGCCCGGTTGGTCCGGCACTCCTTGGAGGAATAAATCTAAATATGTGAGGTAGGATATGCTATACCTCATGGGAGTGTTATGTTTTAAGGAACATTCTCTCCTATGTTGACCAGACCACACACTAGAAGGTCAAGGGACGACGACGACGTTTCGGTCCGTCCTGGACCATTCTCAAGTCGATTGTCGATCACAATCGACTTGAGAATGGTCCAGGACGGACCGAAACGTCGTCGTTCTTTCACTTTCTAGTGTGTGGTCTGCTCAACATACTTTAGCCACGTTATTGTGACTCCTCGCCTGCACATGGATCCAACTCTCTCAACTTATTAAACATAGATGGTTTCTGAGCCAAGAGCTGAAGGCTCTTGGAGGCTCCAAGAGCTTGGAGGCTCCGAGAGCTTGGAGGCTCTTGTTTATCTACAGTGTAAACACGACACATCCTGTTATAAACACGACACATCCTGTTATAAACACGACACATCCTGTTATAAACACGTGCATACTGTTTGCAGGAGTGTTAACCTATAGTGCCTCATTCATCTCTGGTAATGCTAAAGTTCTTCATTACTGTTTGGTCTAACACCGTTACTGGCACCCTTTGGCACTTTACCTTCTACTGTGGAAGCTTCTTAGTATCTCCTCTTGAGCTGTTAACCCTGTAAACACAAACCGAAACTGTCTCTATTTTCCGCTTGTTACAACTTGTAATAAAGTTGTTACATCTTGGCTTAACGTGTTTATGACGTTTTAGAACGTTGTTACAACTTGCTATATTGGTTGTTATAACTGGTTAGGAGGTGTTAAAACTTGTTCGAACGTTGTACCAACGTCGTAGTTTCGGTGTGTGTTTGGCGGGAAATGAGCCAGTTATCGTGGGTGAATCAGTCGCCCCTCTGTGTTTATTTTTAGTTATTTCTTCATGTGATGTTTCGTGTTGATGTATCTGTGGGGTAGACAGGGTTGAGCCTCGGCTTTATCTACTATATTGCTTCGAATTGCTTCTCTGTCCTTGTCGCTCTGCTCCTATTCTAGTCTGTCATTTCGCTATTTGTAGTTCATTTGTTCATCTTATTTTTTTTGCATGTTCTCTTGGTGTGTGTTTTGTCTTGTACGTTCAGTGAACTAGTGGGCTAATGATGTTTAAGATGTTGGGTAATGATGTCTTAAGGTTAATTAGTGCAGGTTCTTGATCCATCATGCGCTTGTGAGGCTATGAACAGATTCAGTTGTAGTGTAGGGAGCCGGTCGGCCGAGCGGACAGCACACTGGACTTGTGATCCTGTGGTCCCGGGTTCGATCCCAGGCGCCGGCGAGAAACAATGGGCAGTGTTTCTTTCACCCTATGCCCCTGTTACCTAGTAGTAAAATAGGTACCTGGGTGTTAGTCAGCTGTCACGGGTTGCTTCTTGGGAGTGGAGGCCTGGTCGAGGACCGGGCCGCGGGGACACTAAAGCCCCGAAATCATCTCAAGATAACCTCAAGATAACGTTCTTGGTTAGTTTTGCTTGCTCTAATGGCCATCTGCTGCCTCTGTTATCCCATTTTCTCTTTCACTCTCTCCTCTGTTTCTCTCTCTCCCCCCAGATTCACTTCCATTGTAGCTCTCTCTCTCTCTCTCTCTCTCTCTCTCTCTCTCTCTCTTCTCTCTCTCTTCTCTCTCTCTTCTCTCTCTCTTCTCTCTCTCTTCTCTCTCTCTTCTCTCTCTCTTCTCTCTCTCTTCTCTCTCTCTTCTCTCTCTCTTCTCTCTCTCCTCTCTCTCTTCTCTCTCTCTTCTCTCTCTCTTCTCTCTCTCTTCTCTCTCTCTTCTCTCTCTCTTCTCTCTCTCTTCTCTCTCTCTTCTCTCTCTCTTCTCTCTCTCTTCTCTCTCTCTTCTCTCTCTCTTCTCTCTCTCTTCTCTCTCTCTTCTCTCTCTCTTCTCTCTCTCTTCTCTCTCTCTTCTCTCTCTCTTCTCTCTCTCTTCTCTCTCTCTTCTCTCTCTCTTCTCTCTCTCTTCTCTCTCTCTCTTCTCTCTCTCTCTTCTCTCTCTCTTCTCTCTCTCTTCTTCTCTCTCTTCTTCTCTCTCTCTTCTCTCTCTCTTCTCTCTCTCTTCTCTCTCTCTTCTCTCTCTCTCTTCTCTCTCTCTCTTCTCTCTCTCTCTTCTCTCTCTCTTCTCTCTCTCTTCTCTCTTCTCTCTCTCTTCTCTCTCTCTTCTCTCTCTCTTCTCTCTCTCTTCTCTCTCTCTTCTCTCTCTCTTCTCTCTCTCTTCTCTCTCTCTTCTCTCTCTCTTCTCTCTCTCTCTTCTCTCTCTCTTCTCTCTCTCTCTTCTCTCTCTCTCTTCTCTCTCTCTCTTCTCTCTCTCTCTTCTCTCTCTCTTCTCTCTCTCTCTTCTCTCTCTCTTCTCTCTCTCTTCTCTCTCTCTTCTCTCTCTCTTCTCTCTCTCTTCTCTCTCTCTTCTCTCTCTCTTCTCTCTCTCTTCTCTCTCTCTCTTCTCTCTCTCTTCTCTCTCTCTTCTCTCTCTCTTCTCTCTTCTCTTCTCTTCTCTTCTCTTCTCTCTTCTCTTCTCTCTCTCCTCTCTCTTCTCTTCTCTCTCTTCTCTCTTCTCTCTGTCTCTCTCTCTTCCCCCCCCTCCCCCCTTTGCCTCTCTCCCTCTCCTCTCTTTCCCGCCTCTTCCTATCTCCCGTATCTCCCTTTTCCACTACCTCTAACCCCTCTAGCTAACAGCATGTTAGAATTGTGGTAAGCGTTGCATTGTTTACAAGTCTGGACACTAATCCCCGGACCAACTTATAATGGGCAGTGTTCCATGTGCAACACTACGAGGCGCTAGAGAATAAATGTAATATATATAGAAGAGCTGTTGCTGGTGTTGCATACTGTTGGGCACACGCAGGGTTTTGTTCTATGCCCTTTGGTCCAGAAAACAATACAATACTGCGGCTATTTACTTTATGCTTTGGAGGGAAAAAAAGTGTCTAGTCTTTTTTTTTTTGGGGGGGGGGGGTTTGTTATGAAGTTTGTGATTAATATATCAATGAAAGGGATGTATGGAAATAGAGCTATTTGTATAAATGTACTTGAGTACAAGGCAATGGATATGGACTCTCACTCACTCACTCGAGGAGATAAGGAAGAGTGAGTGATCTTGCAGGAGAAAATTGGAGATGAGAGGAATGTATATATATATATATATATATATATATATATATATATATATATATATATATATATATATATATATATATATATATAATAATTATTTATTTATAAAAGAATAGGGGTGGTAGGAGAACAAAATATCAGTGTTCAGTGAGGATCAACAAGGTCTTCTCTGAGTACTCTTTATTTCCTTCTCCGAGGCTATGGGTCCCTACACGTGCACCAGAGGTGGTACCCCTATATACATATACTACTCGCTCACACACACAAAACTCCATTTCACTTAAGCCTGAGTGATTCTAAGTCCGAGAAAACACAAATGATGTTGCTTGGCCTAATTGATAGCACTTCTGCTGTCATTCTCTTGACTTACGAAGCTGCAACTCTCCATAATTTGGTCCTCGCTGACGACCGGATTCCACTGGTACCAGATTTGATGTACACGCTCGTGAGGAACACCAGAAGCTCAGCTAATGAGGAATACAATGAGGAACCTAATGAGGAATAATGTAGAATGCTATGGAGAGTATCCACAAGCTTGTAATGCTCTAGTGTTAGTCTCATTTGGAGGAAAAAAACATGTTTTGGGGTCCAATATTGACGAAACGGGTTTAACCAGGGGATGTAACTCATGTTGGGAGGATAATTGGGCGTCGTGGTAGGCTATGTAGCGATTAGGCATGTTGTAGACCAGACCACACACTAGAAGGTGAAGGGACGACGACGTTTCGGTCAGTCCTGGACCATTCAATCGACTTGAGAATGGTCCAGGACGGACCGGAACGTCATCGTCCCTTCACCTTCTAGTGTGTGGTCAAGTCAATATACTTCAGCCACGTTATTGTGACTCATCGCCTGCATAGGCATGTCGTAGTTGATTGGGGCAGATTGTGGTAGTTGATTGCAACAGATTGTGACATGTTATTAGACATGTCGTGATTGGCTATGCCGTGCAGTAGTTGTCTATTAAAGTTGCAAGTTCAACGATTAATCATGAAGTGACTCGGGAGATATTCAGAAAACAGCAATTAAGCTCCTATTTCCTAGTACAATAGAGCTTAATTCCCATTCCCCTCCAACACAATTCTGGATTCAATGAAGATTCAAATCACAACCTAACACCACCCTTAACACCTTGTATATAGTGGACACATTTCTTTGCCGATGTCATCCCAGATATAGAAAAGTTGGTTTATTATTTAATTTCATAATTCTTTCGTTTGCAATAAAAGTTTGCCGAGGTTGAAACTGTTGCAAGTCTCTTGTTGATAATTGCTTGTGACGTCCATGACCTCATTTTGTCAGCTGGTGGGACGTATTAGTCTTAAAGTCGTCGCTTCTGTCTTAAGAAACTTTGGAAGAATGGAAAAACATCAATGTTTTGTGGTCTCGTCAAACCAATGTACCTTCTTGTGAGTGTGTGTGTGTGTGTGTGTGTGTGTGTGTGTGTGTGTGTGTGTGTGTGTGTGTGTGTGTGTGTGTGTGTGTGTGTGTATATATATATGTGTGTGTGTGTGTGTGTGTGTGTGTATATATATGTGTGTATGTGTGTGTGTATATATGTGTGTGTGTGTATGTGTGTGTGTATATATATGTGTGTGTATATATATATATTATATATATATATATATATATATATATATATATATATATATATATATATATTATATATATATATATATATATATATATATATATATATATATATATATATATATATATATATATATATATATATATATACACTCACACACAATCAATAAACTCTGTCCCAAAATTTCTTGTAGCTTTTGTGAAAAATGCAGCCATGAGAATTTAGCGATCTTGCAGGTCTGGGGTTCGATTCCCCGATGATGCAGGTAATTGAGCCCTGTTCCTTCCTCCCATCATTGTCCACAACCATATCCACCTCCACCTTCCAGGTGCTTTAAACACAGTGGCTTTATAATTTCTTCTCATTACTTTACATTTTTCTGACGAAATTTTCTTATGAAATTTATGAATTGTAAAGCTTTTTACATTAATATACTTTACATGATTTAACTGGAGGTGTTGCTAACTTCTCTCTATATATATATTATAAAATTTTTGTTTCTGAGAACTAAAATATTGTCGAATTTTATGGACTAAATCCCATCAGGAAAATTTAATATCTTATTCAACACGAGAGAAATCATTTTTATATTCACCAACTTTCGGAAGAATAAATTAACTAAAACTAGTAACTAACCCGGTGTACCAATCCAAAAGGGCCGTGATGAGGGTTCGAACTTACGTCTGAGAGGATAACTGTCTGACGTGAATACTGTTTATAACCAAGTATGGTTACTTATGACCTCTACAAGTCACAGTCGCGTCGTATGGGCGACTGTGACATAAATCAGCTCACATATCACCCCATCAGAATGATATCTGATTGATATCACATCAATCAGCTCGCCAATATGAGTAGGAACTCTGAAATTGATGTCCCTTGAAGCAATCGGGTTCATTGAGAATTTTATCGTGGCGACATTTCGTGTAAAGGGAGAATTTGGAAGCGGAGTTCCCGATCATTCAGAAAATCCTGAGCTTAAACTTGGAGATGGATGACGGGGAATCGAACCGGTGAGGGTTTGGGAGTCCGGTGGAAAGGTTTCCGTTCCATTGGGTACCGAGGAATTTGCTTGGTGTAACTGATGCATAGCCAGACCGACATAGTGTGCACATTTCCTGTTTCGGTTAAATGAGGAAGACTGTAGGTGGATAGATCACGTTTGATGGGGTGATAGATCACGTTTGTTGGATAGATCACGTTTGTTGGATAGATCACGTTTGTTGGATAGATCACGTTTGGAGGAGGATAGATATATATTATCTCATATATTATCTCGTATATTATCTCGTATATTATCTCGTATATTATCTCATATATTATCTCATATATTATCTCATATATTATCTCATATATTATCTCATATATTACCTTTACAAACAAAATTAGGAGTTAAAACACACTCGTTTACGCTGTATTTTTACCTTAGATGTGTCAAGACGAAGCTATAAAACCCAAAGCCAGAAGGAACAGTTACATTGAACACACACACACACCTTCCGCCTCTACCAGTGCCAATGAAACCATGCAGCCAATGGAAATTGACGAGTCTACGTGCAGAGAAAGCGAAAAATGTTTCTCTGCTTAAAGGGGATATTGTGGTAAGGGTCTAGCACATTGACCCCCTTTTCCACCTACTGATTGGGGGAAAACATGATCGCTTAGGTCATATTAATGTACTTAAACAATCCGTCCTCTTAAAATACCGTCGTTTTTCGGTCGTATGGGCACTATGGCTAAAAATTAACGGAATTTGAAATGAAATCGGCTCACGAAAGTGAGGTATTGTCCCGTTTTTTGTTTCGAGTCCCCCTGGCTTACTCTGTTAGGTTAGGAGAGGAAATTTTCAATTAACTGTTTTCATGATATTTTGAAACCTTAGGAGGCCTTCTTGCCCTCCTAACCTACCAGAGGACCCTTAACTTGCTGTTTTGGAGGAAAAAATACAAAATTTATTTTAAATTATTTTTCATTTTCAAATTACGTCCATTTTCGGCCATAGTAAAAGGCCAAATTCAGACGAGATTTGTAAGAAGACAGGTTGTTAGTATCTGTAATCCCTTTCTAACCTAAATTCCCAACAATTCGTCAATTCTGAGACACACAACGTCCAAAAATGATAAAATTAACACTTCTTTAATTTAACTTCTAAAATTAACAATTTTCGTACATAAATGTAGCAGAAATAACCAAAATTAAAGCCTCCTTCACGCGCATCAAGACAATAGGGATATCTTGAGAGGTTATCTTGAGATGATTTCGGGGCTCTTTAGTGTCCCCGCGGCCCGGTCCTCGACCAGTCCTCCACCCCCAGGAAGCAGCCCGTGACAGCTGACTAACTCCCAGGTACCTATTTACTGCTAGGTAACAGGGGCATTCAGAGTGAAAGAAACTTTGCCCATTTGTTTCTGCCTCGTGCGGGAATCGAACCCGCGCCACAGAATTAAGAGTCCTGCGCGCTGTCCACCAGGCTACCAGGCCCCCAACGAGGGGATTTCTAAGAGGAAAAATTAAAAATCTGAAACCTACACTTATCTAAGAAATAAACTTAGCAATGACTTGGTCAAATGGCAAGTGATTGGAAGAGATTTAGGATTAGATTTGATTGGTTGATTGATAAAGATTAAGCCATCCAAGAGGTGGCTTAATTACGGCCCTTGTGGATTTGTTCATTAAAATCATTACTAATGCCGTCACAAGCACTTTAAAACAGTTTTATTGATCCATTCCGGGCTCTTGTCCAGCGGGGCGGACCGTAGAATTGATTAGTTTTTATTCACAGATCTAAAAAAATTCATATCTAATGTTAAAATATTATGAACCATGAAAATAAAATTGTGAGATAAACAATAGTGAATGTTTGTTGACCAGACCACACACTAGTAGGTGAAGGGACGACGACGTTTCGGTCCGTCCTGGACCATTCTCAAGTCGAGAATGGTCCAGGACGGACCCTCTTCTCCCTCGTCGCCCTTAGTGTAGTGTTAAGATGGCGCGCACTATACCAGGGGCGTCGACCTGATAGGTGCCCATGACCCCTCCCCGTGTGTGGGGGGGTGAAAGGTGCCCATGAACACCTCCCTCAAACATAAAAACCCGCCCAAGAGGTCTTGAAGAAGGTTTAATTAAACCGGCAAGTGTGCTACTATTCTCTTGACCCTGTCGTCTTCCTCCTCCTCCTTCTCAGTCTTCTCTTCGCTTCTCTTCCCTACTCCTCATTATGTAGTTCTTCCACCATCTTCTATTCTTATTAATGGCTAATTCTCCATTCTCCCGCTCTGGAGAGAGGCTCTTGTCTCACGCTACAATGATCACCTTTGCTTCGGCACTTGGCACTGGTCTGGCACTGCCTTCACACTCGAGGATGATACATTTCTTTCTCTGGCACTGCCTTCACACCCAAGGATGATAAATTCCTTCTGCTCTTCACACTCATGATATATCCATATCTTGAGGCCATCTTGAGATGATTTCGGGGCTTTTTAGTGTCCCCGCGGCCCGGTCCTCGACCAGGCCTCCACCCTCAGGAAGCAGCCCGTGACAGCTGACTAACACCCAGGTACCTATTTTACTGCTAGGTAACAGGGGCATAGGGTGAAAGAAACTATGCCCATTATTATTCGCCGGCGCCTGGGATCGAACCCAGGACCTCAGGATCACAAGTCCCGCGTGCTGTCCGCTCGGCCGACCGGCTCCTGTGTTATATCCATTGTTATAGTTTAATTCCTGAAAACTTTTGAGTGAAATTTCCTCGACGAATTAAGGGTATTTCGCCTGATAGCTGGGTGGACAGCGCTTCGGATTCGTAGTCCTGAGGTTCCGGGTTCGATCCCCGGTCGAGGCGGTGACAAATGGGAAAAATGTTTCTTTCACCCCTGATGCCCCTGTTACCTAGCAGTAAATAGGTACCTGGGAGTTAGACAGCTGCTACGGGCTGCTGCATACTCACGTGATACAGGATGTCGCCGAAAGAATACACGGAACCGATGCATTGGACGCACCTGTGCCACACGGAACTCCGTTAACAGGAGTTCCAATTCTCCGTTAACAGAATTGTATCACCATTAGGGAGCCGGTCGGCCGAGCGGACAGCACGCTGGACTTGTGATCCTGTGGTCCTGGGTTCGATCCCAGGCGCCGGCGAGAAACAATGGGTAGGGTTTCTTTCATCCTATGCCCCTGTTACCTAGCAGTAAAATAGGTACCTGGGTGTTAGTCAGCTGTCACGGGCTGCTTCCTGGGGGTGGAAGCCTGGTCGAGGACCGGGCCGCGGGGACACTAAAGCCCCGAAATCATCTCAAGATAACCAAGATATACCCATGCTGTCACCCCCCCCTTACCCATGCTGTCACCCCCCCTTACCCATGCTGTCACCCCCCCCTTACCCATGCTGTCACCCCCCCCTTACCCATGCTGTCACCCCCCCCTTACCCATGCTGTCACCCCCCCCCCTTACCCATGCTGTCACCCCCCCTTACCCATGCTGTCACCCCCCCCTTACCCATGCTGTCACCCCCCCCCTTACCCATGCTGTCACCCCCCCCTTCTCGTCACCCCTGCCAGCAGAGGAAGCGACTCTACTCAACATTACCAATCCTTGGCATCAACACAGTCATCAATCAATGTCACAATCAATAACGCCCTCGACAACACAATTACTCGGACGTTTATATCACCGCCAGCACCCACCACCTCCCACAATCCTCTACAGCATCCAATATCTCCCACAAATCTCTCATCTCTCACAATCCTCTACAGCATCCTTCCACCACCCCTATAGACGCTGCCAGCACGCACACACACACACACACACACACACACACACACACACACACACACACACACACACACACACACACACACAATCACAGGAAGTGATGTGGTGGAGGCTGACTCCATACACAGTTTCAAGTGTGGATATGATAGAGCCCAGTAGGCTCAGGAACCTGTACACCTGTTGATTGACGGTTGAGAGGCGGGACCAAAGAGCCAGAGCTCAACCCCCGCAAGCACAACTAGGTGAGTACACACACACACACACACACACACACACACACACACACACACACACACACACACACACACACACACACACCTATTCGTAAACAAAATCGCCCGAAACGGAGTAAGAAACATCATTTCTGCCCCTTGCGTCATCCGTTTCTGCCCGTGTCTCATCCATTTATGCCCCTACGTCATCCATTTATACTGTACTATGAGATATCTGGCGGTGCTTGGATTTCTCTCACTTCTCTGAAGTGAGTGTATATCGAATAAAATAGTGAGATTGAGGAGGCTGACCACTGAGCGCCTTGTGTTGTAGCTGCCGTCTTCTGCTGCCCGGATATCAGGTTAAGTTGGGAACTTTTGCAGCGGTGACTTTGTACACAACAGTATGGCCGCTGGCATTGCTCCTGCTGGAGTAACTGATAAACCTGTTATAGCTACGTGAGTTTGGGGGTGCCTTTGGGTACGTGGTAGGGGTGCCTTTGGGTACGTGGTTGGGGGGTGCCTTTGGGTACGTGGTTGGGGGGTGCCTTTGGGTACGTGGTTGGGGGGTGCCTTTGGGTACGTGGTTGGGGGGTGCCTTTGGGTACGTGGTTGGGGTGTCTTTGGGTACGTGGTTGGGGGGTGCCTTTGGGTACGTGGTTGGGGGGTGCCTTTGGGTACGTGGTAGGGGTGCCTTTGGGTATTTGATTGAGGGGTGCCTTTGTTGGTGAAAGATGACTCTGTGAGAGGCTGCGTCCCCTAGAGCTTTTAATCGTCTACCGCTTGCTCTCAAATCTCCATCCATTGTATGGTTTAAATTATGAAATAGTACTGTTAAAGTGAGGAAATTGCTGGGTGCCTGCTACACCATTGAGTGGAGTATGTGCATGGTTATCTTGAGATTGATTGATTGATAAAGATTAAGCCACCCAAGAGGTGGCACGGGCATGAATAGCCCGTAAATTATCTTGAGATGATTTCGGGGCTTTTTAGTGTCCCCGCGGCCCGGTCCTCGACCAGGCCTCCTCCCCCAGGAAGCAGCCCGTGACAGCTGACTAACTCCCAGGTACCTATTTTACTGCTAGGTAACAGCGGCATCTGGGTGACAGAAACTCTGTTTCCGCCTCCACCGGGCATCGAACCCGGAACCTCAGGACTACGAATCCGAAACGCTGTCCACTCAGCTGTCAGGCCCACGGCAAGTCTGATCATAACTAAATATATTTTAACATTTTTCCTATTCCTTTTACGGTGTAGTTAATATTTTGTCAGGTGTTTAAAATGGCCATTAAAACTGGATATCTAGAACTAATTTGAGTTAAAATTTAACGTTCCTTTCATAAATTTTTAATCGCGAAAACTAAGCTAATCTAATTAGTTTTTATAAAGGATCATATGCTTATTTTGGAGTATTTTTGTGCTGCCGCTGCTAAACTTAGCATTTGTTTTCGTAGCCATTACTGCTAAACTTAGCATTTGTTTTCGTAGCCATTACTGCTAAACTTAGCATTTGTTTTCGTAGCCATTACTGCTAAACTTAGCATTTGTTTTCGTAGCCATTACTGCTAAACTTAGCATTTGTTTTCGTAGCCATTACTGCTAAACTTAGCATTTGTTTTTGTAGCCATTACTGCTAAACTTAGCATTTGTTTTTGTAGCCATTACTGCTAAACTTAGCATAGTCAAATTTTGTGCTGAATTTAGAATATTCTCATTGTTTTTTGTGGTGTGTTTAGCATATGTTCTGTGTTCACTGTTATATATCATGTTCTTCCATGGTACGTTTAGCTTATTTGTTCAGCACGCGACTGGCAACACACAGGCTCCAGTGGGGGGAATGGGGGGCGTCCACCCCCTAATGTTCTCTCATATTTCTCTCTCACTCATTCTTCTCTCTCTCCCCCTCCCCCTTCCTCCCCTCTCACTCCCCCCTCTCCCTCCCCTCTCCCTCCCCCCCTCTCCCTCCCCTCTCCCTCCCCCCCTCTCCCTCCCCCCTTTCTCCCTCCCCCCCCTCTCCCTCCCCCCCTCTCCCTCCCCCCCTCACTCCCCTCCCCTCTCACTCCCTTCCCCTCTCACTCCCCTCCCCTCTCACTCCCCTCCCCTCTCACTCCCCTCCCCTCTCACTCCCTTCCCCTCTCACTCCCTTCCCCTCTCACTCCCCCCCTCTCCCCCCCTCCATTATTCCTTGTCTGCCCCCCCACCATCAGTTACGCTCCAACCAACATTTTTGCTAGCATTATCTGGTGTCTAATTTGTTCTCGTGGGGGTTTAGGGGGGGGGGGGAGGTGCCGCCCCCCCTTGCAACATTGCAGGAAGAAGTGAACCCCCCTCACACCACACCCCCATCACAACAGTAGGGGGGGTGGGACTATATAGACAATCGACTTGAGAATGGTCCAGGACGGACCGAAACGTCGTCGTCCCTTCAATTTCTAGTGTGTGGTCTGGTCAACTTGCTATATAGGTTGTTATAACTGGTTAGGTGTTAAAACTTGTTCCAACGTTGTACCAACGTCGTAGTTTCGGTGTGTGGCTGGAACAAGCCAAATTCCTCATTGTGGGTGTTCACAGGACTCGAGTCATGCTTCGAATCGTTTCAAAGACCAGTTTAGTCCGTATCAGGAGCAAGACAGCCAGAAGTATCCCTATGCAGGCGATAAGTCACGATAACGTGGCTAAAGTATGTTGACCAACCCACACACACTAGAACGTGAAGGGACGACGACGTTTCGACTTGAGAATGGTCCAGGACGGACCGAAACGTCGTCGTCGTCCCTTCACCTTCTAGTGTGTGTGGTTTGGTCAACAGAATCTTCCCGTCTGGAAAGTGTAGTGAGAAAAGGCACAGAGTGATAATGACACTATACACCACAACACGCAGTCAGAATAGCTTTCCCGGGAAATTTAATGGCAGTGCATCTTCTCTAAGGACATTGAGAAAGCCTTTGGGTACTTGGTTTAGGGTGCCTTTGGGTACGTGGTTGGGGGGTGTCTTTGGGTACGTGGTTGGGGGGTGTCTTTGGGTACGTAGTTGGGGGAGCCTTTGGTACATGGTAGGGGTGCCTTTGGGTCTGTGGGTACATAGTGGTTGAGGGCTTCCAGTGCCCAAAAGCTTTATGCTGAATGGTTGTTTGTCTTACCCGAGGGGAAAAGGGTTGAGGGTATTTGCATCGGAATGGGGGACACCTTTGTTACTGAGAACTATCCAATATATAAAGGGGAAGTTTCTTTGTTGACGAGGTATAAACGGTCCTGAATTCGTGCCTGCACATTCTGCAACCCGTGGTCCTGCACATTCTGCAACCCGTGGTCCTGCACATTCTGCAACCCGTGGTCCTGCACATTCTGCAACCTGTGGTCCTGCACATTCTGCAACCTGTGGTCCTGCACATTCTGCAACCCGTGGTCCTGCACATTCTGCAACCCGTGGTCCTGCACATTCTGCAACCCGTGGTCCTGCACATTCTGCAACCCGTGGTCCTGCACATTCTGCAACCCGTGGTCCTGCACATTCTGCAACCTGTGGTCCTGCACATTCTGCAACCCGTGGTCCTGCACATTCTGCAACCCGTGGTCCTGCACATTCTGCAACCCGTGGTCCTGCACATTCTGCAACCCGTGGTCCTGCACATTCTGCAACCCGTGGTCCTGCACATTCTGCAACCTGTGGTCCTGCACATTCTGCAACCTGTGGTCCTGCACATTCTGCAACCTGTGGTCCTGCACATTCTGCAACCTGCGGTCCTGCACATTCTGCAACCTGTGGTCCTGCACATTCTGCAACCTGTGGTCCTGCACATTCTGCAACCTGTGGTCCTGCACATTCTGCAACCTGTGGTCCTGCACATTCTGCAACCCGTGGTCCTGCACATTCTGCAACCCGTGGTCCTGCACATTCTGCAACCCGTGGTCCTGCACATTCTGCAACCCGTGGTCCTGCACATTCTGCAACCTGTGGTCCTGCACATTCTGCAACCCGTGGTCCTGCACATTCTGCAACCTGTGGTCCTGCACATTCTGCAACCCGTGGTCCTGCACATTCTGCAACCCGTGGTCCTGCACATTCTGCAACCTGTGGTCCTGCACATTCTGCAACCTGTGGTCCTGCACATTCTGCAACCTGTGGTCCTGCACATTCTGCAACCTGTGGTCCTGCACATTCTGCAACCTGTGGTCCTGCACATTCTGCAACCTGTGGTCCTGCACATTCTGCAACCTGTGGTCCTGCACATTCTGCAACCTGTGGTCCTGCACATTCTGCAACCTGTGGTCCTGCACATTCTGCAACCCGTGGTCCTGCACATTCTGCAACCCGTGGTCCTGCACATTCTGCAACCCGTGGTCCTGCACATTCTGCAACCCGTGGTCCTGCACATTCTGCAACCCGTGGTCCTGCACATTCTGCAACCCGTGGTCCTGCACATTCTGCAACCCGTGGTCCTGCACATTCTGCAACCTGTGGTCCTGCACATTCTGCAACCTGTGGTCCTGCACATTCTGCAACCTGTGGTCCTGCACATTCTGCAACCCGTGGTCCTGCACATTCTGCAACACATCCCGCCAAACACACACCGAAACTACGACGTTGGTACAACGTTGGAACAAGTTTTAACACCTAACCAGTTATAACAACCAATATAGCCAGTTGTAACAACGTTCTAATACGTCATAAACAC
Source organism: Procambarus clarkii (assembly GCF_040958095.1). Classification (NCBI taxonomy): domain Eukaryota; kingdom Metazoa; phylum Arthropoda; class Malacostraca; order Decapoda; family Cambaridae; genus Procambarus; species Procambarus clarkii. Next base: position 14,970,825 of record NC_091226.1, on the reverse strand, counting down.
ATTAAGCCAAGATGTAACAACTTTATTACAAGTTGTAACAAGCGGAAAATAGAGACAGTTTCGGTTTGTGTTTCCAGGGATCCTCCGAATTGACAGTACGTTTTAATACTAAGTGTAATAAGTACATTTCCTGACTGTCATATAGTACATAATTGCACTTATAAGTACATTTCCTGACTGTCATATAGTACATAATTGCACTTATGGGGCTGTTCCATTTACCTCCGCTATTTTTGGAGGATGGGTTGTATTCTAAAACCATTGCTGAAGTGGCCAGAAGTTCCACGACCCGGCTAGACAAACACACGACCAAACTACGACGTTGCTACAACGTTCGAACACGTTTTAACACCTAACAAGTTGTAGCAACGTTCTAATTCGTCATTGAAACGATATACCAAGATGTAACCACTTTATTACAAGTTGTAACAAGCGGAAAATAGTAAGTCACATTGTGTATTTGCAGGGTTGAGTTTAACACGTACAAATGCGTACTATATATTCTATCAGTTAAATGACGACTTGCGGTGATTAACAAGATTTTAAACCTAATTACCTATCCAAAACACTATCAAAAACCAGGGTTATCTTGATGTAATCTTGATGTTATCTTGATGTTATGTTGATGTTATCTTGAGATGATTTCGGGGCTTTAGCGTCCTCGCGGCCCGGTCCTCGACCAGACCTCCTTTTTTGTTACACATCCCCAGAAACCAGCCCGTAGCAGCTGACTAACTCCCAGGTACCTATTTACTGCTAGGTGAACATGGCGCACCAGGATGACAAACATTTTGCCCATTTGTCTCCGCCTCCACCGGGGATCGAACCTGGAACCTCAAGACTACGAATCCGAAGCGCTGTCCACTCAGCTATCAGGCCCCCCCCCCCCCGGGTGGACGGAGATTTGCAGAATTAGCGGCAAATATAAACACAATACATTCTTCAGTCAAAAGGGAGATTTACCTGAATTTACCCGAGGGCCACTAGAGGCCTCGATGAGGACAGGAAGCCGGCGGCTTGTCAAATGTCAACCCCCTATTTGCCCTGGTGATCTTTTCCAGCTGTATTTTAAACCGCAGCAGAGTTCTGGCATTTACGCCATCGGCGGGTAGGCGGTTCCGTCTTCGGCGGGTAGGCGGTTCCGCCTTCGGCAGGTAGGCGGTTCCACGGGTTTACAACCCTATGGGTGAAAAGGCACGGATGAAACTCGACTAAATATTGATTCCCGGCACTTTGTGAACAATTGTCTGAAAACAACGACCCGAATTTGAACCGGGTCTGGTAGCTGAGTGGGCAGGATTCGTAATTCTGTGGCTCGGGTTCGATTCCCTGACCAGGCAGAGACAAATGGGTAAAGATTCTTTCATCCTGATGCCCCTGGTACCTAGTAACAGGGGCATCAGTAAGTAGGTATCTGGGAGTTATTGAGCTGTTACAGAGCTGCTTCCTGTGTGGGTGTGTGGGAAAAAACACATTAGTAATTAGTTACAGTTGATTGACAGTCGAGAGGCGGACCGAAAGAGCAGAGCTCAACCCCCGCAAGCACAACTAGGTGAATGCAATCACCCCTGACACAAACACACACACACACCCTATACACCCCTACACACCCCTACACACCCCTACACACCCCTACACACCCCTACACACCCCTATACACCCCTATACACCCCTATACACCCCTACACACACCCCTACACACCCCTACACACCCCTATACACCCCTATACACCCCTACACACACCCCTACACACACCCCTACACACACCCCTACACACACCCCTACACACACCCCTACACACACCCCTACACACACCCCTACACACACCCCTACACACACCCCTACACACACCCCTACACACACCCCTACTCACCCCCCCCCCCTCACACCACACAACCCCCCCCCCCTCCCACCCCCACCCACCCACCCGCACGCACGCACACAATGACATTTTAGGAGCCCGCCGACACGGAGTGGTGGATTACCTGGTATCATACCGCCGCTCGATACCCCGATACATCTTCCGTGATTTTGTGTGGATTATCGGAATATTGGGAACCGCGAGTCTTGTAGGCTTACAAAAGAAATTCTTGATTAGCAATTCTTTTTCTTTTTTCACTTTTCGTTTCTATTTCATTCACATTCGACTGAAACTTAACAGTTGAGATTTTTGTTTAAATAGTTTAATTCGGTTTTTGATTTGGTCCAAGAAATGGCTACTAGAGTTTAACTCAAGCAAGTGTAAAGTGATGAATAGGTGTAGGGAACAGGAGGCTAGATACACGGTAGCATTTGGGTGATGAAATCTGGAGAGAAAACTTCAGAAACTTGTGTAAGGAAACTTTCAAGACTGTCACATACGTCAGACTAATCCTGGAGTGTGCAACGCCAGTGTGGAGTCCATACCTAGTCAGTCACAAGACGAAGTTAGAGAAAGTTATGAGGTACGCCATAAGACTAATACCCGAGCTGAAGGGCATGAGCTTCTTGAGGTTATCTTGAGGTTATCTTGAGATGATTTCGGGGCTTTATTATCCCCGCGGCCCGGTCCTCTACCAGGCCTCCACCCCCAGGAAGCAGCCCGTGACAGCTGACTAACACCCAGGTACCTATTTTACTGCTAGGTAACAGGGGCATAGGGTGAAAGAAACTCTGCCCAATGTTTCTCGCCGGCGCCTGGGGTCGAACCCAGGACCACAGGATCACAAGCCCAGCGTGCTGTCCGCTCGGCCGACCGGCTTCCTACAAAGTAATGCTACTGGAATTAAACCTCAAGTCACGAAGAAAATTAGAGAAATGATTACTACCTACAAGATTCTCAGGGGAATTGTTATGGTAGATAGAAATTATTTGGCACGCGAGGAACACAATGGGCAACCCGTTCTCGCAAATTTAATAAGTCAATATTGACTTATTAGTTGCGTGCATAGGTGACATACTTAACATAATAGTTTCCCTTGAAAAGCTTCATAGAAAACACCGACCTTACCTAACCTACTTAGTATGTTAAAATAAGCATCTTATAGCTTCGTAATTACAATTGTTACTTAACCTATTATAGGTATAGGTTAGGTAATAATTGTAATTACGAAGCAATAAGATGCTTATTTTAACATACTAAGTAGGTTAGGTAAGGTCGGTGTTTTCTATGAAGCTTTTCAAGGGAAACTATTATGTTAAGTATGTCACCTATGCACGCAACTAATAAGTCAATATTGACTTATTAAATTTGCGAGAACGGGTTGCAATGGGACACGGGTGGTAATTGAATACCCTGATGAACCACAGAGACATTAGATAAAACTTATTCTATGGTGAAGTAGTTAACAAATCACACACAGAGATCACACTAACGTGATGCATCAAATGAACAAATCCACAAGGGCCGTGACGAGGATTCGAACCTGCGTCCGGGAGCATCCCAGACACTGCCTTAATCGACTGACAGTGCTTTTTTAACCCTGTCGTAGCTCAGTCGATTAAGGCAGTGTCTGGGATGCTCCCGGACGCAGGTTCGAATCCTCGTCACGGCCCTTGTGGATTTGTTCATTTAGTTAACAAATGGAATACATTAGGAAGGGATGTGGTGGAGGCTGACTCCATACACAGTTTCAAATTTTAATATAATAGTCTAATAGGCTCTGGAACTTGAAACCAGTTGATTGAAAGGTGGGATCATTAACACTAACAATTTCAAAGGTAAGCGCCAAGCCATTACGACTATATAGCACTGGGAAGGGGTCAGGATAAGGATTTGGGATGGGACGGGGGGGAAAGGAATGGTGCCCCAACCACTTGGACGGTCGGGGATTGAACGCTGACCTGCATGAAGCGAGACCGTCGCTCTACCGTCTAGCCCAAATGGTCGTACTACTGACCTTTGCCAGGATGCAACCCCACAACTGGAGCCTAACTCGCGGGTACCTTTCTACTGCTAGGTGAACAGAGGCATTAGGCAAAAAACGTGTTCTGTCCCGTCCGGGAATCGAACCCAGGATCCCGGATTGAGAATTGAGAACGAAGCCTATTATTGGGGAAATTTGGTAAATAAGGAAATATTTGTATCGAAAAGGATTATAAAAAAAAATTAACATTGTACCAATGTTGAAAATAACATTGTGGTTACTTTGTGGGAGGGAGGTGGGGGAGGCTCCTGACAGCTGAGTGGACAGCGCTTCGGATTCATAGTCTTAAGGTTCCGGGTTCGATCCCCGATGGAGGCGGAGACAAATGGGCAAAAAGGTTTTCACCCTGATGGCCCCTGTTCACCTAGCAGTAAATAGGTACCTGGGAGTTAGACAGCTGCTACGGGCTGCTTCCTGGGGTGTGTAACAAAAATTAGCCCTGGTCGAGGACCGGGCCGCAGGGACGCTAAGCCCCGAAATCTGAAGATAACCTCATAGAAATAAGAACACGGATAGCAAGGCAAGGGGGCACTATTTCAATGATCGAAGTATGCTCAGATAGGCAGTAAAGACTCGGGAGACTAGGTTGATAAATGTGTCCACGTTCGAGGAAATATGAATTATTTATGACACAAATCCCCGTGTGGGGCGGCTCGTCTGAGACATCTCATCCAATATTGTGAAATATGCACCATCTCGCGCAATGGTGTGAGGGGCCCTGAACAAAACTAAACCTGCTTATTTCTGCCCGAAACGCTTTGCGTAATAGTGGCTTTAGGCACTGTATGTACTAGCTCTATCTATTAACCCAACAAACTTTGTAAAATCTCTATGTATGTACCTTACCTAAATAAAGATTATTATTATTATTATTATCTAACCAACCCGTTCTCGCACTTGCTTATAGTCAATATTGGCTTATTTAATAAGTGCATATGTGACATACTAATTTTACTATATTACTATACTGACATACTACATCAGAAGCAGTGAATATTTTAGTTTACCTTGAAAAGCTAAATAGAAAACACCGACCTTACCTAACCTTCTTAGTATGTTAAGATAAGCATCTTGTTGCTTCTTAATTACAATTATTACTTAACCTATACCGTTGATACGTTAAGTAATAATTGTATTTACGAAACAATAAGATGCTTTTCTTAACATACTAAGAAGGTTAGGTAAGGTCGGTGTTTTCTATGAAGCTTTTCAAGGTAAACTAAAATATTCACAATCAATTAGTATGTCGCATATGCACTTATTAAATAAGCCAATATTGACTATAAGCAAGTGCGAGAACAGGTTGATCTAACATAGTTTGCAATGATTTCCCATTCCCCCCCCCCCCCGGGGCTCCAGACATGTCCCATACATGTTTGTACCGTAATGGAGAGGAAATGATCAGGTGATAAGGATATGCAATGATTTCCCATGATTTCTAACAGTCGATTGCCAAATGACTGTTGACCCCATTGTTTCCTGGCGTGCTAGTTCTTCAGCTAAGGATTATAGTAGTTCCTGCGATGTTGACTAAAGCACACACTGGAAAGTGAAGGGACGACGACGTTTTGGTCCGTCCTGGACCATTCTTAATCGACTTGAGAATGGTCCAGGACGGACCGGAACGTCGTCGTCCCTTCACTTTCTAGTGTGTGGTTTGGTCAATATAATTCTGCCACTATTGTGACTCCTTGTCTGTATCTAGTTCCTGCCATGTTCCCTTTTAGTTCTACTTAATACCCACTGTTGGATAAGATCTGTTCAGGAAGAAGTTGAGCTGATTCTTAACTGAGGACCTGGTAGTAAATTGATTAGCGAATCGTGTCTGTGGGGAAAATTAGCAGGGATAAGGCTTTCACAAGATGTGGGGGAGAGAGAGAGTACTAAACCTGCTAAGAAGTCAAACCCATCTACTCCTGTATCTACCTGTAATAAAGAAAAAAAAATGTAGTTTTTAGGGGTTTTTAGGCCCTTTTTTTTAGGTAAAGAAAGAGGGGGGACAGCATGAAGGTTTAGTGTAATGAGTACACCTAAATAACACCTTGAATTCATGTCACTTTTGCTGCATGAACAGAGGTGCGCAGTTAATGACTGGTACCCAGTCGATCCTCCACGTCCAGAGCTCTCGAACCAGACCCAAATTACTAGCAAGACGAAGGGCGAGTGTGGCGTACCGTCATGCAAGGCACTACGGGCTCACCATAGCCCGTGCTACTTGGAACTTTGTTCCAGGTAGCAAATGTTTAACATCATCATCATATCGTCATGCCTTTAGGAATTACTGGCGAGTCGCTGAGAGGGGAAAGCTATGTTGATAGTGTCATATAATTCTCTAGCGTGGCAGAGGAAACTGTGTTGAATCTTATCTTCGTTAATCATCACTCTCCGTACTGGAATGGAGTTGAACCCAAAGGAATGTCTGGATACCACCTCAAGATCTCCCTCAACCCAGACCAAGAGCCTCAGGCAGGTGCAAGAACTGCCAATTCCTTGTTACCTGTAGTTAAGCCAGTTACGCTGCCGGGTCCTAGTTCTAATCCTCGGTGATGATGTAACGTCATCATTTGTATAAATACCCCATGACCTTTGTTACCTCGGGGCACAGTTATAGCCCCGCTCCTGTGGCAGGTAAGTCCACTACGGGATCACCATAGCCCGTGCTACTTGGAACTTTTTTGTTCCAAGTAGCTGAATCTTACTCAACAGGTTACCTCGGCATTGTCATTAGGGAGAATCAACATGACTGCTTCTGCACGAGGCTCGTCTTAGTGTTATGTAAATACTTCGTGTCACACATATTTATGTGTTAAATATGTGTTGTTTTATGTTGTAAAAATATGTTTTGTGTTTGCATATGTGTCATTATTATTTATTGTGTGCGCTAGCCATGTCAACTCAAGGATGTTACATATTTGTCATACGTTATTTGTTCATACATAATAGCTTTCCGGTGTAGAAAAATTATTATATATGAACTTTTAAAGAAACATCAAAGGATCTTTGTAGGATCCAGCCAGAGATTCCTGACCCAAAAGTGGGCCTTGAGTAGAGGCCAATATTATGATATTAAGAGTAAATTGTCACCTTTTTTAACTTGTAGGCCTACACTCCTGTGCAATTTTTCCATTGCAAAGGCCAGTGAAGCACTTTTTTTAATTTTTTTTTTAATTTTAAATTTTTTTTTTCATTTTTTTTTAATGCGAAGTTCGTATCACGTTCCATCTGCCCGGTATAACCGCACTACTGAGACGCGTTTTCAATTTTATAGCGACGCCATCTGATAGTTATCTTGAGGTTATCTTGAGATGCTTTCGGGGCTTTTTTGAGTGTCCCCGCGGCCCGGTCCTCGACCAGGCCTCCACCCCCAGGAAGCAGCCCGTGACAGCTGACTAACACCCAGGTACCTATTTTACTGCTGGGTAACAGGGGCATAGGGTGAAAGGAACTCTGCCCATTGTTTCTCGCCGGCGCCTGGGATCGACCACAGGATCACAAGTCCAGCGTGCTGTCCGCTCGGCCGACCGGCTCCCCTAGTACGAAGGTCTGCTGGCGAGAATGTCAAATATTGACAGTGAAGTGTCTGGTTGATATTCAAGACCTTGGGTCAGATTCACAAAGCAGTTACGCAAACACTTACGAACCTGTCCATCTTTTCTCAATCTTTGGCGGCTTTGTTTACAGTTATTAAACAGTTAATGAGCTCCAAAGCACCAGGAGGCTGTTTATAACAATAACAACAGTTGATTGGCAAGTTTTCATGCTTGTAAACTGTTTAATAAATGTAACCAAAGCCGTCAGGGAAGGGAAATTTTAAGGGAAAGCGCCAAGTCATTACGACTATATTCCAAAGCCGTCAAAGATTGAGGAAAAATGTGCAAGTTCGTAAGTACTTACGTAACTGCTCCGTGAATCTGGTCCCAGATTCGTACGTGTTTGCGTAACTGCTTCGTGAATCTGGCCCCTTGTTACCAATTCCCTCATTGACAGAATGCATGATCTAAGTCGGTCGGGGAGATCTAAAGGAGCCGGTCGGCCGAGCGGACAGCACGCTGGACTTGTGATCCTGTGGTCGATCCCAGGCGCCGGCGAGAAACAATGGGCAGAGTTTCTTTCACCCTATGCCCCTGTTACCCAGCAGTAAAATAGGTACCTGGGTATTAGTCAGCTGTCACGGGCTGCTTCCTGGGGGTGGAAGCCTGGTCGAGGACCGGGCCGCGGGGACACTAAAGCCCCGAAATCATCTCAAGATAACCTCAAGGTAAGTCACTCTTAAGAGATGAATCGTAGCAACTCTATTATTAACCGAATAGGAAAAAAATCTTGTTCTTTGAGTAATTCGTTCGCAGGAGCCCTTGGAGGCTGGGTTATCTCTTATCAGTGTCGGCAAATTACTGTTATTAACAAGCCGTTATCGGCGTCAGAGGCCACAGCAGTCGAAATAAATTTCTCCGGTAATCTTCTCGGAGCTGCGGGCTGGAACTGATGAAGCTTATCGCAGATAATGATGATCTTGAGGTTATCTTGAGATGATTTCGGGGCTTTAGTGTCCCCGCTGCCCGGTCCTCGACCAGGTCTCCACCCCCAGGAAGCAGCCCGTGACAGCTGACTAACACACAGGTACCTATTTTACTGCTAGGTAACAGGGGCATAGGGGGAAAGAAACTCTGCCCATTGTTTCTCGCCGGCGCCTGGGATCGAACCCAGGACCACAAGATCACAAGCCCAGCGTGCTGTCCGCTCGGCCGACCGGCTCCCTTGATCATATAAGACTGAGCTTGATGGTTAATAAGTGGAACTACAGATGATGAGTCGCAATAACGTGGTTGACGATATGACGAAATCACATACAAGATGATGAGGACAAACTGGGATGCTTCCAGACGCAGGTTCGAATCCTCGTCACGGCCCTTGTGGATTTGTTCTTTAGATGATGTTTCGGTCCGTTCAAGTCGATTATCACAATCGACTTGATAAGGGTCCAGGACGGGCCCAAACGTTGTCGTCTCAATAATGGGGCCAGATTCACGAAGCAGTTACGCAAGCACTTACGAACGTGTACATCTTTCCTCAATCTTTGACGGCTTTTGTTACATTTATTAAACAGTTTACAAGCATGAAAACTTGCCAATCAACTGTTGTTATTGTTATAAACAGCCTCCTGGTGCTTCGGAGCTCATTAACTGTTTAATAATTGTAAACAAAGCCGCCAAAGATTGAGAAAAGATGTACAGATTCGCGAGTGCTTGCGTAACTGCTTCGTGAATCTGGACCCTGGTGTATAGTTGTCATCAAGATGAAACTGTTAAGTTACAGCGATTAGACATATTTTTACACTGTTATTCACAGAGAAATGTTATAATAAACATGACAGATTTATTGACTGATGCGGGACAAGGCTAAATTGAATTTGCATTACTGACATTGTAAATAGCCAGCCAACATTATCTTTTATAATGAGGGACTAATTGTTATGTGTTGCTCACCAGTGGTTCACTGTTTACATTGTAGTTTGTGGTTAGGAATCATTATATTCAGTACACTTTGCCGTTTTCTTTGTGTAATTGTATAGTTTCAAACAATTATACTTCTAGTATGAAATGTTATTAATTCACATCTGTAAGTTATTAATACCAGTAGTTAGAGGTCAAGTGGATTTTGTGGGCTTTTTGAGAACATTTTGTGGGGGCTTTTGGAGAACATTTTGTGGGGTTTTGGAGAACATTTTGTGGGGTTTTGGAGAACATTTTGTGTGGGGTTTTTGGAGAACATTTTGTGTGGGGTTTTGGAGAACATTTTGTGGGGTTTTGGAGAACATTTTGTGGGGTTTTGGAGAACATTTTGTGTGGGGTTTTGGAGAACATTTTGTGGCGGCTTTTGGAGAACATTTTGTGTGGGGTTTTTGGAGAACATTTTGTGTGGGGCTTTGGAGAACAAAAGTATAACAGTAAGTTTATTTTTAATTTAGAAGATAACTTTTTTTATTTAGTTATTTTAGTAGCAATAGACATTGTCAGTCTCAGGAGACTATGGAGTTGGGCTCTGGTTGTCGGTCTGGAGTGGCCTCTCCAGGGCGCAAAGCCAGGTTAGGTTTATATGGAGAAGCTGTTACCCATGCAGCAGGTCCCCCCCTCTCCACGGCGCCGAAAGTCTCCAATGGAAAGGCAAACGCTAATGCGATTGGTTCCTGCGTCGTTACAGGAACGCAGGAATAAACTGTTTTAGTAGAGTTAAACATGTTAACATTTACTCCAATCTGTTAATGAACTTGAATTGCTAATTTAGCAAAGCTAGGGTAGGTTGATACGGAGAAGCTGTTACCCATGCAGCAAGTTCTATTGTTGTTCTAGAAGTTCAAGTTGTAACCTTCCTTGCAGGGTTGAGTTGTCGTAAAGCTGTCAAACTGTCAACAGTAGCTAGTGTAACACATGACCTAGAACTTAAACTTGTGTATATATATGTGTGTGTATATAATATATAGTGATCCTATATATTATCCAGCCCGGGGAGCCGGGCTGCCGAGCGGACAGCACGCGGGACTTGTGATCCTGTGGTCCTGGGTTCGATCCCAGGCGCCGGCGAGAAACAATGAGCAGAGTTTCTTTCACCCTATGCCCCTGTTACCTAGCAGTTAAATAGGTACCGAGGTGTTAGTCAGCTGTCACGGGCTGCTTCCTGGGGGTGGAGGTCTGGTCGAGGACCGGGCCGCGGGGACACTAAAGCCCCGAAATCATCTCAAGATAACCTCAAGAAGATCCTCCCTCCCAGATTGCTCGTTTAGCACTCTCATCATGTTTAAAAAAAGCTGTCCAAAAGTACCTTCAGTCCGTCAAGATAAGGATAACATTAAAGACTTTTCCTTGCGATTTCACGCCGGTCAGTTTTGTGTCAAATTATGCAAGTAGGAAAAGATCCAGCCACAGATTCCAGCCCCAAAAGTGGGCCTGGGTGATGGCCAAATACTCGTCCCAGGAAAAATGACCCACCTGAATTTTTGGACGTGTATTTGCATTTCTTTATTTTGGGAGGGAGGAGGTGGGGTAGGTAGGTAAATATGAGGGAGAATGTAAGGGAAGACCGTGTTGGGAGCTTGTTAGGGTAGGTGGTCTAAGATGAAGGGTGGAACTCAAGTAGGCAGACGTAGGGCTCAGGTGCAGGTTGTAGGCTGGTGTATAACATATGGGAATGGCAGGCCAGGGTAGGTTGATACGGAGGAGAAGCTGTTACCCATGCAGCAGGCCTTCCCCTTTCTCCTTGGCGCCTTCTGAACCACCCTACTGCCTTCTGAACCACCCTACTGCCTTCCGAACCACCCTACTGCCTTCTGAACCACCCTACTGCCTTCTGAACCACCCTACTGCCTTCTGAACCACCCTACTGCCTTCTGAACCACCCTACTGCCTTCTGAACCACCCTACTGCCTTCTGAACCACCCTACTGCCTTCTGAACCACCCTACTGCCTTCTGAACCACCCTACTGCCTTCTGAACCACCCTACTGCCTTCTGAACCACCCTACTGCCTTCTGAACCACCCTACTGCCTTCTGAACCACCCTACTGCCTTCTGAACCACCCTACTGCCTTTTGAACCACCCTACTGCCTTCTGAACCACCCTACTGCCTTCTGAACCACCCTACTGCCTTCTGAACCACCCTACTGCCTTCTGAACCACCCTACTGCCTTCTGAACCACCCTACTGCCTTCTGAACCACCCTACTGCCTTCTGAACCACCCTACTGCCTTCTGAACCACCCTACTGCCTTCTGAACCACCCTACTGCCTTCTGAACCACCCTACTGCCTTCTGAACCACCCTACTGCCTTCTGAACCACCCTACTGCCTTCTGAACCACCCTACTGCCTTCTGAACCACCCTACTGCCTTCTGAACCACCCTACTGCCTTCTGAACCACCCTACTGCCTTCTGAACCACCCTACTGCCTTCTCAATTGTCCCCACATGACCCTAGTGACCTGGGCGGATGTACCACCGCTGACCTGTGTTCTGGTGGTACAGTATGCGACTGGCAATGCCTAGGTGGAGGGTTCGCATCGCCTCGCAGCCCAAGTGGATCCTCTCAATAATGTACATTACATTAGTGTGATTTTCTGTGTATTTCACGTCATAAATAAGAAAACACTGTGAACTGTACCTAACCTTTAAGGGAACACAGACTAGGGAGACCTAGTCACGATGTATAAAATACTCTGATATATGTACATGTTTATAATGACGGTATTGTCACAACCAAGGGGATTGTGAGTGGAATAGTAGAATGTTATGAAGATTATAAGTAATTTAGGCTGGCTCTCTGGCTCTTTCGCTGGCTCTCTGGCTCTTTCGCTTCGCTGGCTCTCTCGCTTCGCTGGCTCTCTCTCGCTCGCTGCCTGGCTCTCTCGTGAACTATTACCAATATTGGTGGTCATGCACAGGCCTCGCTGGGCGTATTAACTAGTTGCTGGGCTGTTGACAGTCATTAAGGAGTAATTACTGGGTATTAAAGGCTGGTCATCACCTCTAGTGATTGTCAATTAGGGAGTGAGAAGTGGTGTGGAGGAGGCTTACCAGAGCTGAAGATGCGTAGGAACACAGGGGATACAGGGAGGACACAGGGGGACACAGGAGACACAGGGGGGGACACGGAGGGGGGACACGGGGGGGGGGGATACAGGAGGACTCTGAGCCCTGGCGGACTCTCTCTCTCTGAGCCCCTGGCGGACTCTCTCTCTCTGAGCCCCTGGCGGACTCTCTCTCTCTGAGCCCCTGGCGGACTCTCTCTCTCTGAGCCCCTGGCCGGACTCTTTCTCTGAGCCCCTGGCGGACACTCTCTGAGCCCCTGGCGGACTCTCTCTGAGCCCCTGGCTGGACTCTTGTTCTCTCTATCGTAGTTGGGGAAAATAATGTAGATCATTACTCTTGACAAGACCATAAAATTTATGGAGAAAAACCTCATGATAGATAACCAGCATGAATTTCACAATAAAGTTTCCCGCCTTATGAATCTATTCAAATCAGCAGACAAAAATTTCAACCTGATTTATTATACATTACTTTAGAAGTCTTCGACAGTGTATAATTCGTATCTATAAGATAGAATGTCTGTTCTGTCTGTGTAAAGCTGGGCCCCTGTTACCTAGCGGTAAAATAGGTACCTGGGTGTTAGTCAGCTGTCACGGGCTGCTTGCTGGGGGTGGAGGCCTGGTCGGGGACCGGGCCGCGGGGACACTAAAAAGCCCCGAAATCATCTCAAGATAATCTCAAGATTGATTTGTAGGGGTAACGTCATTAAATTTTGCAGGGTGACTGGTTGGTGGGAGGGGAGTTTCATAGACCCATAGACTTCGTGAAATTTGTAGAGATTAATTGTTCAGAACCGAGTATATACAATATTATAATTGTTCAAATCTAAGTCTATCTTCACTACTATCCACCCACACTATTTTGTATTCGATGATTAAGTGTTGGGAGGTCCCAAAATCTATACACTATCAAGATGGTGTATACGAAACTACCAGGGGAGTGAAGATGGTTTCACTGGGTTGTATGGTGAAGATGGTGTTTGTATTAAGATAGTGTGTGGTGAGAGAGGTTGCAGTGATGGTGTACATGTGGCCTCCGTATTAGACCCGGGCACCGCCGGGTACACCTGTTTGTATATTGTGCAGGGGACAAGCGGAATGGTATTTTAGGACCCGCCCCCTTGGAGGCCCCGCCCCCTTGGAGGCCCCGCCCCCTTGGAGGACCCCCGCCCCCTTGGAGGACCCCCGCCCCCTTGGAGGACCCCCGCCCCCTTGGAGGACCCCCGCCCCCTTGGAGGACCCCCGCCCCCTTGGAGGACCCCCGCCCCCTTGGAGGACCCCCGCCCCCTTGGAGGACCCGCCCCCTTGGAGGACCCCACTTTTGATTCTAATTCTAAACAGAATAATTATGATACAAAAGTTCCATTAATCACGTCGCATGTTACATAATTGATGTTCCACAGCGACAGTAGCAATGGGGAATTATGTATTAAAACGTCATAAGTGAATTAAAACCCGAGTTTATCAAAAAAATAATATTTTGGGCACAATCAGTTATTGATGACTTCTGCTTCCTATTAAATGAACGGAAAAAGACTTTTTAAGGCGAAACTGTGTGTGTGTGTGTGTATGTGTGTGTGTGTGTGTGTGTGTGTGTGTGTGTACTCACCTAGTTGTACTCACCTAGTAGTGCTTGCGGGGGTTGAGCTCTGGCTCTTTGATCCCGCCTCTCAACTGTCAATCAACTGGTGTACAGGTTCCTGAGCCTACTGGGCTCTATCATATCTACACTTGAAACTGTGTATGGAGTCAACCTCCACCACATCACTTCCTAATGCATTCCATTTGTCAACCACTCTGACACTAAAAAAGTTCTTTCCAATATCTCTGTGGCTCATTTGGGCACTCAGTTTCCACCTGTGTCCCCTAGTGCGTGTTCCCCTTGTGTTAAATAGCCTATCTTTATCTACCCTGTCAATTCCCTTGAGAATCTTGAATGTGGTGATCATGTCCCCCCTAGCTCTTTTGTCTTCCAGTGTGTGTGTGTGTTGACACAAGTTGAAATAAGTTTAAGACAATAAGATGTTTGTTTTAGATTCAGCTACGCGGAACAACAGTTCCAAGTAGCCACAGGTTATAGATAGTTTCCTCCAAGAAGTGGCGGACCAACCGGGCTGTAGTGGGCCTGCGGGCCGCTCCAAGCAACAGCCTGGTGGACCAAACTCTCCACCAGCTCCAAGCCAGATCAATCTACCATGACATGTCCCCCTCTATGAAATATTATTGTGCTTTTTCTTACTAATCCCATAATATTTACGTCTGTGGTGGTGGAAACAGGTGTGGAAGCAGGTGTGGCCGACACTGTGGTGGGGGGGGGGGGCAGCATGTGTGGCCGACACGGTGGTGGTGGGGGGCAGCAGGTGTGGGCGACACGGTGGGGGGCAGCAGGTGTGGGCGACACGGTGGTGGCGGCAGCAGGTGTGGCCGACACGGTGGTGGTGGGGGGCAGCAGGTGTGGCCGACTCGGTAGTGAGGGGCAGCAGGTGTGGCCGACACGGTGGTGGTGGCAGCAGGTGTGGCCGACACGGTAGTGGGGGGCAGCAGGTGTGGCCGACACGGTAGTGGGGGGCAGCAGGTGTGGCCGACACGGTGGTGGTGGCAGCAGGTGTGGCCGACACGGTGGTGGTGGGGGGGCAGCAGGTGTGGCCGACACGGTAGTGGGGGGCAGCAGGTGTGGCCGACACGGTAGTGGGGGGCAGCAGGTGTGGCCGACACGGTAGTGGGGGGCAGCAGGTGTGGGCGACACGGTTGTGGCAGCTTCAAAGATCAAAGGTGAAGTGTTATCTTCCTCCCTTTCATGGTGAGGTGTCGAGATCTGTCGAGTAGGTGAGGTATACTAGCAGGAGCAGAGGAGGAGGAGGAACAGCAGAAGTGAGGGAAAGTGTAGCCACAGAAGCGTAGAACAGGAGCAAGCAAGCCTGCAGCAATCCCGCAGCAATCCCGCAGCAGCAGCAGCAGCAGCATTAGCAGCAGCAGCATTAGCAGCATTAGCAGCAGCAGCATTAGCAGCAGCAGCATTAGCAGCATTAGCAGCAGCATTAGCAGCAGCAGCAGCAGCAGCATTAGCAGCAGCAGCATTAGCAGCAGCAGCATTAGCAGCAGCAGCATTAGCAGCAGCAGCAGCAGCAGCAGCAGCATTAGCAGCAGCAGCAGCATTAGCAGCAGCAGCATTAGCAGCAGCAGCAGCAGCAGCATTAGCAGCAGCAGCAGCAGCAGCATTAGCAGCAGCAGCATTAGCAGCAGCAGCATTAGCAGCAGCAGCATTAGCAGCAGCAGCATTAGCAGCAGCAGCAGCATTAGCAGCAGCAGCATTAGCAGCAGCAGCATTAGCAGCAGCATTAGCAGCAGCAGCATTAGCAGCAGCAGCATTAGCAGCAGCATTAGCAGCAGCAGCATTAGCAGCAGCAGCAGCAGCAGCAGCAGCAGCATTAGCAGCAGCAGCAGCATTAGCAGCAGCAGCAGCAGCAGCATTAGCAGCAGCAGCATTAGCAGCAGCAGCATTAGCAGCAGCAGCAGCAGCAGCAGCAGCAGCAGCATTAGCAGCAGCAGCATTAGCAGCAGCAGCAGCAGCAGCATTAGCAGCAGCAGCAGCAGCATTAGCAGCAGCAGCAGCAGCATTAGCAGCAGCAGCATTAGCAGCAGCAGCAGCAGCATTAGCAGCATTAGCAGCAGCAGCAGCAGCAGCAGCTGCTGCTGCTGCTGCTGCTGCTGGTGTTGGTGAACAACAACAACAATAATAATAATAGTACGGAAGAGTAAGAAAAAACCTTTCTCAAGGAAAAAATATATACTTTCTCTTGATTTAGAAAAATAAACATTAAAGGAAAACACAAATTAAATAAATATATATACGAAATGTTAAGACAATAGAGATAAATATGGTTTAAAATTAACACCAAATAAAACACGAACCAATATATATATAAATTGACATAAGATTTAAGATTTTCAAATAATTAAAATGCAACTTGTGAATCATTTAGATTTATCATTTGATGTCTGTATAATATATGTATTGATATAAATCCATGTATCTTCGCTATATATCTATACATATAATGTCTATACATAAGGTGACAGCCAGTTTAAAAATGTATGTATGATTCACAACACTTAAGCCAGAATTGTCCATTGAAAAATATTAAAAATATTGTGTACAGGATTCTAAAATGTATTTATTGTTATAAGTGAAACACGGAACTTCCAACAGTAAAAGATTTTTAAAACTTGTTTGAAATATTATACCAATGTTTTATATATTACTCTAAAGATTAGGCCAGGTTCGCCCAACCACTTGGAGTGGACGGTAGAGCGACAGTCTGGCTTCATGCAGGTCGGCGTTCAATCCCCGACGGTCCACAAGTGGTTGGGGCACCATTCCTTTCCCCCGTCCCATCCCAAATCCTTATCCTGACCCATTCCCTCGGTGCTAGAGGCTGGTAAAGGCCTCCGGCCGCGCACTGAAGTCAAGCATATGATCTTGGAGTAGAAAATCCCGCATAGTCAACTTCTAGCAGAAGGTTGAGACGTCGCCGAGTTCTGTCGAGAGTGGCGTAGTCAAATTGAATCAGTGACGATGGTTCCTTGTGGAGTTCACCAAACTCATCTTAGCTAAAAGGAGAAATTGGTGTTAGAAAAACCTGGTTTAGTGATGAACTGTGTTAGAGACTTAGGCTGTCGAGTTAAGGTCACTAGCGGTGTGGCGAAGTGGTAACCCTATCGCCTCTCAAATCGTGAGTGGTTTGACCTGGGTTCGTATCCTGGCCGGAGGAGGATATATAAATATATAATATCATAGACCATAGTGTAGATTTATACATAAGCTGTTATAGACATTTGAACACTAACAATTATATTCCAAGAAACCGTAGACGTCTTGTCTCCATCTTCCGATGGATGGTTTGGTCATGAGGCGTTCAGCCAGGTTATTGTGGCTCGCCGTCTGCACAGGGAGGAAGACTGAGAAGTATTTAGGTTGAGAACCACACAATATTTGACTACATGGAACACGTAGTTTCACTGTCATTCATACATTGCTCCAGTCGTGTGTCTTAAGTGTGTCTTAAGTGTGTCTTAAGTGTACAGTATGAGTATATAGTATGTATGTGTAAATGACACAGGAGGGTCGTATTTAACGTAACTCGCTCAAACTGTACAACCTATTGCAACAGGCTTATTGAGGTAATTAGTGTCTGGGAGTTGCTAGGAGCGAGTTCCTGAGGGAGTAGAAGTTGCTAGGAGCGAGTGTCTCAGGGCAGGAAGTTGCTAGGAACGCCTCAACATCTAAGAAGTTCACCTTTAACATGACATATCAAGACGTTCACAGGACCAATTGCCTCCTGCTTGTTAGTGTTGGCGTACAGTAGTTAGTTCACATCTACGACGTCGTAACAGCCGTTAGTGGGTCCATCTTATAGGGGGTTAAGATCAAATAAATAATAAGATGTCGTAAATATTTACTAGTAATAACGTCCTTAGCATTCAACTTCAGCAAGAAATTTTGCAATATATCATTTTTAGGAAGGTGTAAAAGTGAAGGAAATTGAACAAAATACGCTGGGAGAATACTAAGTATGAGAGTGATGTATAACAAGGGTATTCAGCAGAGAACTAGGGTTAAGGGAGGGAGGGGGAGGGAGAGAGAGAGGAGAGAGAGAGGGGGGGGGGGGGGGGGGGAGAGAGAGGGGGGGGGGGAGAGAGAGAGGGGGGGAGAGAGAGGGGGGGAGAGAGAGAGAGGGGGGGAGAGAGAGAGAGGGGGGGAGAGAGAGAGGGGGGGGAGAGAGAGAGGGGGGGGGAGAGAGAGAGGGGGGGGGGAGAGAGAGAGGGGGGGGGAGAGAGAGAGGGGGGGGGGAGAGAGAGGGGGGGGGGAGAGAGAGAGGGGGGGGGGAGAGAGAGAGAGGGAGAAAGAGAGAGGGAGGGAGGGAGGGAGGAGGAGAGAAAGGGGGGAGGGGGGTAGACAAGGAGGAACGAAGGTGTGATTAACATTTAATTAAGAACAAGTTCCAGAATCTCAAAATCTGATCTGTCGAAAAGAAAAAAGTTAATAAAGTCAAGTTAATGACACTGTCTGAGGAAGGGAGTAAAATCGGGCATTATACCTGGAGATTAGCCACTTTTTCTCCACCCAAAAAGTGCTTCTAAAGTTGCCTCCACCAATGGCGGCCGGATGGTAAAACTCGTAAGTGAAATACTTAAGATTTGCCTGGAGAGAGATAGAGAACGAGAACAAAAACAGTGTGCGTAATTTTGGACTTTATTTTAAACCATTGATTTATAATACAATAGAGGTATAACTTGAAGTCCGTGCGTCTTCGTATGATACTTCGTTCCCAAGTCAGTTTCACTAATTACAATCCCTCCATGTAATTGAACCTTTGTTCTCGTTCTCTCCCTTGCTACTGTAACTTAATTTCCTTGATTACATTCAGGTAGACTGTTGCAGTTGGCATACTGCACCCCCCGGCCTCCTGGTATTTATTTCTGGTATTAATTCATTTAGTAATTGACTTGCGCTGTTGCTAAACCTGGATGGTTTTCTCCTCTAAT
Organism: Procambarus clarkii; assembly: GCF_040958095.1. Lineage (NCBI taxonomy): Eukaryota > Metazoa > Arthropoda > Malacostraca > Decapoda > Cambaridae > Procambarus > Procambarus clarkii. Next base: position 14,951,797 of record NC_091226.1, on the reverse strand, counting down.
TTTATTTCCTTAAAACTTCATGATTGTTGTAGTATTAAGACTACTCAACAAATCCACAAGGGCCGTGACGAGGATTCGAACTTGCGTCCGAGAGCATCCCGGACGCTGCCTTAATCGACTGAGCTACGACATGGTAAATTCAACCACGAACTACGTAAGCCATGTCGTAGCTCAGTCGATTAAGGCAGCGTCTGGGATTCTCTCAGACGTAGGTTCGAATCCTCGTCACGGCCCTTGTGGATTTGTGAATTTGAGGCATCACGCTATTGTGATTTTTGTGTAATTCACTAGCTAACATTCCCTCTTGTGGATTACACCACCACATATATAAACATATACACATAAATACACATATATAAACATACACATAAACACACATATAAACATATACACACACATAAACAAAACTATAAACATCACATATATAAACATCAACATATAAACATCATTGACTTGAGAATGGTCCAGGACGGACCGAAACGTCGTCGTCCCTTCACTTTCAAGTGGTCTGGATAACATTCAAACATCTATCTTGAGGTTATCTTGAGATGATTTCAGGGCTTTTTAGTGTCCCCGCGGCCCGGTCCTCGACCAGGCCTCCACCCTCAGGAAGCAACCCGTGACAGCTGACTAACTCCCAGGTACCTATCTTACTGCTACGTAACATCAACTGACTGACCCAGAAACCCACGTTTTAAATCATGGTTTTAGTGCCGTGAGGTGAACGATCTCGGTTCAACTTCACCATGAAAGAAAACATAATTTCAGAGAAGTGTGTGTATGTCAGATAGTGACTGTCTAATTACAAGACACGTTCTCAACCACCTATTCTCGCTCAAGGCTATTTTGCTGGCCGTTTCACGCACCTCGAGCTCTGGAATATTATACCAGATAAGTCCACGACGGGATCACCATAGCCCGTGCTACTTGGAACTTTTGGTTCCCAGTAGCTGAATCTATAACAATGCACTATTCTCACACTCTTTCGAATGGGGTAAAGACACTAAAAGGCGTTTTTTTTCACCATTATTAATTTATATTTAATGTAAAAGTTCATCTTGCATGTTTCTGAACATTATAGTATTTTGTTATCTGCAAAATATTGGAACTTTTGAGATCAGTTAATAGGTAGATGTATGTAGATGATATCAAGAGGATGAAGCAAGATAGCAACTCATTGGAAGAGAGCCACCGAGGGAGCCGGTGGCTGAGCGGACAGAACACTGGACACGTGATCCTGTATTCGGGTTCGATCCCTGGCGCCGGCGAGAAACAATGGGCAGAGTTTTTCACCCTATGCCCCTGTTACCTAGCAGTAAAATAGGTACCTGGGTGTTAGTCAGCTGTCACGGGCTGCTTCCTGGGGGTGGAGGCCTGGTCGAGGACCGGGCCGCGGGGACGCTAAAGCCCCGAAATCTTCTCAAGATAACCTCAAGAAGGAGGAGGGACAGACGCAGGAAGAGTGAGGAAGGAACTGACAAACAGACATTTTAAAATAAAGTGAGATACAACGTTTCGGTCCGTCCTGGACCATTCTCAAGTCGACTTGAGAATGGTCCAGGACGGACCGAAACGTCGTCGTCCCTTCAACTTTTAGTGTGTGGTCTGGTCAACATACTTCAGCCACGTTATTGTGACTCATCGCCTGCAAGTGAGATACATATATACGCATATAAAAAGAATAGGGGTGATAGAAGAAAATATCAAAGTTCAGTGAGGATCCACAAGGTCTTCTCTGAGTACTCTATATTTTCTTCTCCGAGGCTATGGGTCCCTCCACTTGCACCAGAGGTGGTACCCACTTTTAAACAAAACGGTAGTAATTAGTGCTAGGGAGGGAAGGTAACTATCAGGGGGAAAGCGCCAAGCCATTACGACTATATAGCACTGGGAAGGGATCAGGATAAGGATTTGGGATGGGACGGGGGGAAAGGAATGGTACCCAACCACTTGTGGACGGTCGGGGGATTGAACGCCGACCTGCATGAAGCGAAACCGTCGCTCTACCGTCCAGCCCAGACAGACTGTGAAATAAACATACAAACTATCTGGATCATATTCTATGTGTTTCTAAAAATTATATTCTCTCTCCTCCAATTTCAAAATTTCTGAGTCTCCCAAAACACGAAGAGCCAGGAGCCATGTTGTTGCCCAACTGGTTCCGTAGTTCATTGCCGAAATATATTAATAACAAGATCCTACTTGAGAGGAGATCCCGTATATATATGAGACAGAGGGCGCAGGATGAGCCTGCCCCTTCCCCCCTCTCTGGTCATCGCGTTTCCATCATCTTGAGATGAGTATGGGTTCGCCATAGACCGTGCTACTTAGAACTACTTGTTCCCACTGAATCTTAAACAACAACAACAGTGTCTCAAGTAGCATCCAGTAACTTCAGGCTGTTAGCGTTCCCTTAATGGCTTTATCTAACTCCCTTTTATTTTAAATTTATAAAAACATTTTCAATATAAAACAGAAATGTTATTGGGTTTCGCGTGTTTTAATATATGTTAAAATTTAGTTTTTTTTTGTTTATGGATGTTGCTCAGGGGGCCTGGGTGTTTGGTGCTCAGCATGTAAGTTAAAAATAAAAGTTCGGTTGTATAAACTTGAGTTTGCAAGAACGATATATTCATATAATTTTTATTAAATAAGTAATAACTTTGTTGTGTTTAAGAGATAGGGAAGAGCATGTATGTAGACTGGCTCTCTGTGTGGCTCTCTGTGGCGCTCTCTGGCTCTCTCTGGCTCTTTCTAGCGCTCTCTGGCGCTCTCTGGCGCTCTCTGGCGCTCTCTGGCTCTCTCTGGCTCTCTCTGGCTCTCTCTGGCTCTCTCTGGCTCTCTGGCTCTCTCTGGCTCTCTCTGGCTCTCTCTGGCTCTCTCTGGCTCTCTCTGGCTCTCTCTGGCTCTCTCTGGCGCTCTCTGGCTCTCTCTGGCTCTCTCTGGCTCTCTCTGGCTCTCTGGCTCTCTCTGGCTCTCTCTGGCTCTCTCTGGCTCGCTGGCTCTCTCTGGCTCTCTGGCGCTTTCTGACTTTTTGGCTCTTTGACTCTCGCTCTTGTACGCACGTGCGCACAAACATGCATGTTCACAAGAACTGTTATGGGAAGCATGTGATAGCCAGTATCAGAGATGCCTGCTCCAGTACACCATAATGCCGAGGCCCTGTCTCTCTCTCTCTCCCCGAACACGCATTACATACCTAATTAACCCTTTGTTTAGGACCTAATTCCCTTAGAAGTTCAGTAACTAGCAAATCCAGCTAGTTATAATCAAACTAGAAGCTCGTTTAGAGTACAAGAATGATGGAGAACCATTTCCTTAATTGGGCAGTTACGTACCAACTCCCAGAAGCCTCTAGTGATGTCTTAAGTAAACCCAATAAGCTGATGCTAACTTGGCGCAAGGGGGGCTCGAATATGGCCTTATTATACAAATAATCTAATTTAACCCGTGTAACGCATTCATAAAAAAGCGATTAGGCAAGCGAATTTTTCCCCCCTCTCAAAACAGTTTTGAGTGGTGTTGCGATGGGGTTAAATTGTGTGTGGTAAGAATGTTTTTTCCATGTTCTTGGGAGTGTTATTTCACCCCGAGATGAATTAACGATGGTAGAAGTTTGTTATATATCGTAACTTTTACATAACTCGGTCGAATTGCAGTAAACGTAGAAGGTAATTTCATCCGTAACTGGGATAAGAGTTCGCAACATCGGGGAATTGCATAGTTTTGCTGTAAAATTTTGAACTGCACTTGTGTGTTTCTTCGTGTTAAATAATTAGTTTAGGACTATTCTTTATAATGCTTACTGAAAGCACTATAAGTTTAAAGTTTTTTTATAGTGAAACCTTATATGAAACTTGTAAATTTCTTATAAGTAACTTATATGAAAGTTGTAAGTTTCTTGTAAGTACGAACTTAGTCATGAATTTAGCGGTAAACAATGTAATTTGAACCACTTTTCATTACTTAAATGCATATACATACCTAATGCACTTTGCTATACCCAGGTTTCGGCTCTTGGGCTCCACTTTTCCACGTTCCATGTTCCAAATGGATGATGTGCCTACAAATTTGTACATCAATAGATAATCACATTTGGTCATTACCGTAACGTCAGGTAATTAATGACCCAATTATTGGTTCGTAAAATAACGGTAACGAGGCGGAAGTCAGAAGCAGACAGATTAGTCAGAGTCTGAAAAAACACTTAAGGAAATTCCGTGGAAAAAGAGAGAATCTGACTGAGACCTTGAGCTGAGGCAAGATAATGAGAAGGTTAATGTTACTGATCTAAGAAATGGAACAGCTGAGGTGCCAGCGCTAATTAATCAAAGACCATCTTGCCCTTGGCTCGCCTTGGCTCGTTCCTCTTGACCCTGGCACTGCTTGAACAGTTTTGATAAATGTAAATGATTTACAAAGCGATGTGATGAATATTATAGGAAAGATAAGATATTTTAACTGATAAAACAGTGATTAACGGAATACCAAACGGACAGAAAACAAAGGGTCATAGAGAGAGATATGAGAAAGCTTGATATATCACTTGGCTGATTCCCCCTCCCCCCCACGTAGGCTGTTTGCACAGTCTGAGGCAGTGTGTGCACAGTCTGAGGCAGTGTGTGCACAGTCTGAGGCAGTGTGTGCACAGTCTGAGGCAGTGTGTGCACAGTCTGAGGCAGTGTGTGCACAGTCTGAGGCAGTGTGTGCACAGTCTGAGGCAGTGTGTGCACAGTCTGAGGCAGTGTGTGCACAGTCTGAGGCAGTGTGTGCACAGTCTGAGGCAGTTTTTGCACAGTCTGAGGCAGTGTTTGCACAGTCTGAGGCAATGTTTGCACAGTCTGAGGCAGTGTTTGCACAGTCTGAGGCAGTGTTTGCACAGTCTGAGGCAATGTTTGCACAGTCTGAGGCAGTGTGCGCCCAGGCTGGAATCTGGTATTTCATTAAAAAAAAAAATATTTGATCTTCCTGAACGTTCTTTTGCTATCCTAAATTAACTATAATTAAAATAAAAAGCGAACTTTACACGGAAGCTATAACAATGCCTGGGCTGGACGGTAGAGCGACGGTCTCGCTTCATGCAGGTCGGCGTTCAATCCCCGACCGAAATCTATGGCAGAAATCTGCCATAGGAAGCGAGAAATGGGTAAGTTTAATCAATAAATTTGCCATTATGGTATTGAAGTTGTTGACCTAGTTTAATTTTCTCTGAACTTTGAGGAATAAATATATATATATATATATATATATATATATATATATATATATATATATATATATATATATATATATATATATATATATATATATATATATATATATATATACACACACACACACACAACTATTTCTAGTGCGGATATATAGGACAGAGTACTGTACAAGTTTAAACAAATGCATTTGCATGCAATGTTGGATACAAGATTAAAAAGCTTTACAAAAGGTATTTTTTGCAGCCACGTTTCGTCTGGTGTGTGTGAACTCACCTAATTGTGCTTGCGGGGGTTGAGCTCTGGCTCTTTGGTCCCGCCTCTCAACCGTCAATCAACTGGTGTACAGGTCCCTGAGCCTATTGGGCTCTATCATATCTACACTTGAAACTGTGTATGGAGTCAGCCTCCACCACATCACTTCCTAATGCATTCCATTTACTAACTACTCTGACACTGAAAAAGTTCTTTGTAATGTCTCTGTGGCTCATTTGGGTACTCAGTTTCCACCTGGGTCCCCTTGTTCGCGTCCCTCCAGTGTTGAATAGTTCATCCTTGTTTACCCGGTGTGTACTCACCTAGTTGTACTCACCTAGTTGTGTTTGCGGGGGTTGAGCTCTGGCTCTTTGGTCCCGCCTCTCAACCGTCAATCAACAGGTGTACAGATTCCTGAGCCTATCGGGCTCTGTCATATCTACACTTGAAACTGTGTATGGAGTCAGCCTCCACCACATCACCCCCTAATGCATTCCATTTGTCAACCACTCTGACACTAAAAAAGTTCTTTCTAATATCTCTGTGGCTCATTTGGGCACTCAGTTTCCACCTGTGTCCCCTTGTGCGTGTTCCCCTTGTGTTAAATAGACTGTCTTTATCTACCCTATCAATCCCCTTCAGAATCTTGAATGTGGTGATCATGTCCCCCCTAACTCTTCTGTCTTCCAGCGAAGTGAGGTTTAATTCCCGTAGTCTCTCCTCGTAGCTCATACCTCTCAGCTCGGGTACTAGTCTGGTGGCAAACCTTTGAACCTTTTCCAGTTTAGTCTTATCCTTGACTAGATATGGACTCCATGCTGGGGCTGCATACTCCAGGATTGGCCTGGCATATGTGGTATACAAAGTTCTGAATGATTCTTTACACAAGTTTCTGAATGCCGTTCGTATGTTGGCCAGCCTGGCATATGCCGCTGATGTTATCCGCTTGATATGTGCTGCAGGAGACAGGTCTGGCGTGATATCAACCCCCAAGTCTTTTTCCTTCTCTGACTCCTGAAGAATTTCCTCTCCCAGATGTGTGTGTGTGTGTGTGTGTGTGTGTGTGTGTGTGTGTGTGTGTGTGTGTGTGTGTGTGTGATTTGGTGATTTGTATTTACTATTTGCATCTGCAGAATCGAGCTATTAGCTCTTGGACCCCGCCTTTCTAACCAATTTATTTTTCCTCTATTTCTACTACGTGTCTGTTTTCCTAATACACACATCCCTAGGAAGCAGCCCGTAGCAGCTGTCTCTACGTAGCAGCTGTGTCTAACTAGCAGCTGTTTAATTCTTTCTAAGGGGGGGGGGGGAGGGGGAAGGAATTAAAATTTTATGAGCTTTCGCATTGTAGCTTTGAGAGGCCGTGGAGGAGAGAGCGAAGGAGGGGGGGGAAGAGGAGGAGAGGGAGCTAAGGAGAAAGAGAAAAGAGAGAAAGAGGAGGTGGAGAGGAGTAGAGCGCGAAAGGAGAAGTAGAGAGGGCAGGAAGCGTGAATTGACCATCATAAACCCAATTACTTTACCACCTAACCTTCAGCACTACACTATAAACAATATATAAATGATATAGAAATAATAGTTACTAACATCCCGTATATACAAATTTAATTATTTATATACAATAAGGTACATTGGGACTGAGGATTACATAGCATAGTAATTACAATCTTGTAAAGCCACTAGTACGCGCAGCGTTTCGGGAAGAACAAATGAACATTTTAATAACGCTACACACTGTTCTTGTTCATTACGAGAACGAATGGAACATTGGGAAGTAAACTAGTTGGGTCTACAACCTTGACTATACGTCAGCATTACTCTTTCTCTGAGTTTGCTGTTGGGTTTGCTGTTGGGTTTGCCGTTGGGTTTGCCGTTGGGTTTGCCGTTGGGTTTGCCGTTGGGTTTGCCGTTGGGTTTGCCGTTGGGTTTGCCGTTGGGTTTGCCGCCGAGTTTGCCGCCGAGTTTGCCGCCGCGTTTGCCGCCGCGTTTGCCGCCGCGTTTGCCGCCGCGTTTGCCGCCGCGTTTGCCGCCGCGTTTGCCGCCGCGTTTGCCGCCGCGTTTGCCGCCGCGTTTGCCGCCGCGTTTGCCGCCGAGTTTGCCGCCGAGTTTGCCGCCGAGTTTGCCGCCGCGTTTGCCGCCGCGTTTGCCGCCGCGTTTGCCGCCGCGTTTGCCGCCGCGTTTGCCGCCGCGTTTGCCGCCGCGTTTGCCGCCGCGTTTGCCGCCGCGTTTACCGCCGCGTTTACCGCCGCGTTTACCGCCGCGTTTACCGCCGAGTTTACTGTTGATTCTTGCAGCTAGAAGTTTCCATAATTCAAACCGTTCTTCACCTTAGAGAAAACAACAAGTTTCACTATTACGCATAGTTTCTCATAAGTTTTCAACTGTTGTATTTTTTATATAACAAAAAATATATAAAAAAATACAATACGAAAAAGGTTTACTGGCACGCTGCCTTTTTCAGTAATTCTGAATTATAAAGTTATTCAGGAGTAAAAGTTCTGTCAGGAAAACTTGGCTTGTTATGTGTTTCAAGTTGGATCTTGAACTTGGTATGTGTTTCTTGCCAGGAATAACTTATGGGAGTAGCCAGTACTTCTTGGGTACTGGGGATGCCCGGTACTGGAGATGGCCCATGTACTGGGGATGGCCCAGTACCCAAGATGCACTGGCTTCTCCTGGCTTTTAGCGTTACTGTGTAAAAATTACGAAGACATTGTTAATAGGCTTGCTGTACAGCCAGTTCATTATTTAAGTTAATGAGCTCCGAAGCACCAGGTGGCTGTTTATAACAATAACAACAGTTGATTGGCAAGTTTTCATGCTTGTAAACTGTTTAATAAATGTAACCAAAGCCGTCAAAGATTGAGAAAAGATGCACAGGTTCGTAAATGCTTGCGTAACTGCTTCGTGAATCTGGCTACTGGTTCGTAAGTACTTGCGTAACTGCTTCGTGAATCTGGCTCCTGGGCAGTCGGATTTGATGGAGCGAAAAGAAAGTTATAATAAGCCGGAGTTATTCATCGCTCTGGTGAAGTCAACGATTCACCAAATGGAAAAAAAATAATGCATTTCTGTCTCGTAATTCATGGCTACAAAATCGACGATACAGCAATCGTGAGAAGTAGAGATGAGGATTGTATGCATTCAGAAACTCACACCAGACCAGGAATGGCAAAAATGAGTTACAGAGATCTGGAGAGCTTAGAGGCAAATACATGAGTCGGCCCCAGTGTCACCCATAATGAAATATTAACATCTATATTGACCCCCTGCGATTTTAATGAAAGCTGAGTTCGGGGATGTGTTTTCTATTGAGTTTTAACCGATTTTCCAGTGTTTCGTAACATTTTTGAGAGAGAGAGAGAGAGAGAGAGAGAGATTCTTGCTAGTCTGTCTGTCTAAGACAGACACTCTCTCTCACACTCTCAAACTCACTCTCTCACTCACATTCTCTCTGACTCTCTCACTCACATTCTCTCTGCCTCTCTCACTCACACTTTCTCTCTCTCTCTCTCTCTCTCTCTCTCTCTCACACACACACACACACACACACACACACACACACACACACACACACACACACACACACACACACACACACACACACACACACCCCCCTCGTGAGGGGCCTCGTAGCCTGGTGGATAGCGCGCAGGACTCGTAATTCTGTGGCGCGGGTTCGATTCCCGCACGAGGCAGAAACAAATGGGCAAAGTTTCTTTCACCCTAAGTGCCCCTGTTACCTAGCAGTAAATAGGTACCTGGGAGTTAGTCAGCTGTCACGGGCTGCTTCCTGGGGGGTGTGTGTGTGTGTGGTGTGGAGAAAAAAAAAAAAATAGTAGTTAGTAAACAGTTGATTGACAGTTGAGAGGCGGGCCGAAAGAGCAAAGCTCAACCCCCGCAAAAACACAACTAGTAAACACACACACACACACACACACACACACACACACACACACACACACACACACACACACACACACACACACACATAAATTAATAGGATAACGACAGCAGCGTACTCTACACTGGCAAAAGTTAGAACATCATTCAGAAACCTAAGTAAGGAAGCATTTAGGGCGCTTTACACTGCCTACGTAAGGCCAGTCTTAGAGAATGCCGCCTCATCATGGAGTCCCCATCTGAAGAAACATATAATGAAACTGGAAAAGGTTCAGAGGTTTGCAACGAGACTCGTCCCAGAACTACGAGGGATGGGGTATGAGGAGCGCCTGAGGGAACTGTGCCTTACGACACTAGAAAGAAGGGAGAGGGGTGGAAATGATAGGAACGTATAAGATACTCAGAGGGATTGACAGAGTGGACATAGACGAAATGTTCACACGGAATAGTAACAGAACGAGAGGACATGGATGGAAGCTTGAAACTCAGATGAGTCACAGAGATGTTAGGAAGTTTTCTTTTAGCGTGAGAGTAGTGGGGAAATGGAATGCACTTCAGGAACAGGTTGTGGAAGCAAATACTATTCATAATTTTAAAACCAGGTATGATAGGGAAATGGGACAGGAGTCATTGCTGTAAACAACCGATGCTCGAAAGGCGGGATCCAAGAGTCAATGCTCGATCCTGCAGACACAACTAGGTGAGTACACACTCTCCCAGGGCTGCCACTTATTATTCCTAGTTCAAGCACCGCTGCCACTGAGTCAGTTATCCAACAGGAATGATGTTAGACATTTGCCAGCATTGTTTAGTTTCCGTCTGAAGACGCTGGCTCACAGGCCCTACGTCTTTGATTCACCGCTGTGATAACTTAATCTGGAGATGTTGACCAGACCACACACTAGAAGGTGAAGGGACGACGACGTTTCGGTCCGTCCTGGACCATTCTCAATCGACTTGAGAATAGTCCAGGACGGAGCGAAACATCGTCGTCCCTTCAGTTTGTTGACCAGACCACACACTAGAAGGTGAAGGGACGACGACGTTTCGGTCCGTCCTGGACCATTGTCAATCGACTTGAGAATGGTCCAAGACGGAGCGAAACGTCGTCGTCCCTTCAGTTTGTTGACCAGACCACACACTAGAAGGTGAAGGGACGACGACGTTTCGGTCCGTCCTGGACCATTGTCAATCGACTTGAGAATGGTCCAAGACGGAGCGAAACGTCGTCGTCCCTTCAGTTTGTTGACCAGACCACACACTAGAAGGTGAAGGGACGAAGACGTTTCGGTCCGTCCTGGACCATTCTCAATCGACTTGAGAATAGTCCAGGACGGACCGAAACGTCGTCGTCCCTTCACCTTCTAGTGTGTGGTCTGGTCAACATACTTCAGCCTCGTTATTGTGACTCTTCGCCTACATATGGTTAAGAGAGACTCGCCTGTGGGATTTTTTAAGAATTTATTCTAGAATGACAAGGGGAAGATGAAGTGGAAGTTTGAATGTACTTATGTACACATGCGGGGAACAAGCTTTAGCTCCTGGGCTCCAGAGAGGTATTATAGATGGGCTTCAATATTTTGATACAGGAATTCATATGAGGAATTTACCACTACCCACTTTTTGAATGAGCATGAGTACTCACCAAGTTGTGCTTGCGGGGGTTGAGCTTTGGCTCTATGGTCCCGCCTCTCATCTGTCAATGAACTGTTACTAACTATTAGTAGTAGTAGTAGGCATCTATCAGTCTCAGGAGACTAGAGTTGGGCTCTGGTTGTCGGTCTGGAGTGGCCTCTCCAGGGTGAAAATCCAGGGTAGGTTGATACGGAGAAGCTGTTACCCATGCAGCAGGTCGCCGCTCTCCACGGCGCCGAATGGGTGTGGTTGTGTGGATGTATGTGGGTTGCGTGTGTGTGTTTAGTACTCTGGGGACACTCAATAAAAGCACTTCGCCAGCCCGTTTCCACAATAATTCAAAAGTCGGAGTTTCCATGCATAACATTGGGAATAGAACAACCCCTTCCCCCCCCCACCTCCACCCCCCACCCCCCCACCCCCCCCCCCCCCTCCACCCCCCTCCACCCCCCCCCCACACACACATCATTCTGCACGGACAAAAACATATTTTGCAATATTTCAGTTCTTTGTTTGCAAGAGGCATTACAAAAAAAAGTTTCACAGCTGCAGTATTTCCAGGTTGGCTGCTGGAAATGGGGTGGAAAGGAGGGTTAGTGTTGAAATTGTTAGTTAACCTGGTGGTTAGGTCGGGAGTAACAGGTGTTAACCATATATAATTGGTCTTTGAAGAGCAAAGTTATTTTCTATGGTTAGGTTAGACTCTAGAGTATGTCTTGGGAGCCGGTCGGCCGAGCGGACAGCACGCTGGACATGTGATCATGTGGTCCTGGGTTCGATCCCAGGCGCCGGCGAGAAACAATGGGCAGAGTTTCTTTCACCCTATGCCCCCAGTTACCTAGCAGTAAAATAGGTACCTGGGTATTAGTCAGCTGTCACGGGCTGCTTCCTGGGGGTGGAGGCCTGGTCGAGGACCGGGCCGCGGGGACACTAAAGCCCCGAAATCATCTCAAGATAACCTCAAGATATGTTCGCAGTTCGAGTCTCCTACAGCGTAATATTGACACCTTGCTTCATGCTGGTCGGTGTTCAATCCCCGACTGTCCAAGTATTTGGGCACCATTTCTTCCCACCGTCCTATCCCAAATCCTTATCCTGACCCCTTCAAATGTGCTATACAGTCGTAATGGCTTGGCGCTTACCCCCCTGCCAATTCCCCCTTCCCTTCCCTTAACAACCATACTTAAAATAAAACATTTGCAACTTGAATCCATTGCTAAGCTCCACAATATTGCAACACCGCTAAAGCTCATTGAATTATTAATAATTTTGGTCAGAGCGGCTCCCAGTCGAGCCAAAGCAATTCCGACCTGGCATGTACAGTTATATAAAATCTTGCTTACAAGAGCAGAGTTATAATAACGTGAGGCCAGAAACTTGCCAGCGTTAAACTTACCAGCATTAAACTTACCAGCATTAAACTTACCAGCATTAAACTTACCAACATTAAACTTACCAACATTAAACTTACCAACATTAAACTTACCAACATTAAACTTACCAACATTAAACTTACCAACATTAAACTTACCAACATTAAACTTACCAACATTAAACTTACCAACATTAAACTTACCAACATTAAACTTACCGGCATTAAACTTACCGGCATTAAACTTACCAGCATTAAACTTACCAACATTAAACTTACCAGCATTAAACTTACCAACATTAAACTTACCGGCATTAAACTTACCAGCATTAAACTTACCAACATTAAACTTACCAGCATTAAACTTACCAACATTAAACTTACCAACATTAAACTTACCAACATTAAACTTACCGGCATTAAACTTACCAGCATTAAACTTACCAACATTAAACTTACCAGCATTAAACTTACCAAACATTAAACTTACCAACATTAAACTTACCAACATTAAACTTACCAACATTAAACTTACCAGCATTAAACTTACCAACATTAAACTTACCAGTATATGCGCCCAGGTATGAATTTGTATAGAAGTTTATGCAGCCACGTACACATGAACAAATCATGTATATTGTATGTGTGTATGCAAATATAAATCATGCATATCATATGTATGTCTGCAATATACATTGTGTTTGCGGGTGTATTGCAAATCTAGGTAACACACATTTTTGGTAAGACATAGAGAAGCATCAACCAATAGGTTTTAGAAATATATTTTGGTGAATTTATATTCACTTAGCCACGAGGAATGAATAATTGATGACTTTTCAGTATGAGTACCGCTGCATGTGTGTGTGTGTTTGGTTCGAAAAACATGGTGGGCAGCTTAAAAAAACAGGGAACTATTAGGGGGGAAAGCGCCAAGCCACTACGACTATATAGCACTGGGGATGAGAATAAGGAACTGTGAACACGTAGCAGAGCACCAAAAAGCTAAATATCATAAAGGGATGCATGCTAGACCTAAAGTATCCGGCCCAACAGCCTTATAAGCCGGATCAATGCCCGGCTGCGCGGAGTTTATATATCTAGGACCCTTCCGGCTTCGTTAGGCTTGGGTTGTGTTTACACATTTTTGCCTAGCTGGTTCCTGGGTTCACTTCACTATTTACGCTGAAGGACTATTTTCCTATTACAATTCCGAATGAAATATTTCAGAATAGGACACTAGCCACAAGAGACAATATACCAACCAGACCATTGATGCTCTTGCATAAAAAATAATAACAGGGATCATTGGAGTATTGTTGAAAAACTGACGCTTGGAGGACCATTAAAGCTGAACACTGGGATGTTCAACACGACCCCAGCTTGTTCAGGGGGAGAAGAACACACCTTGTTTACACCCCTTGTGTGTAAACAAGGGGTGTAGCAGGGTATTGTGCCAACTTAATACTCTTCGCATGCTCTCATCGGTATAGTTCTACTGGCTGCGAGATGGGTGAATGCCCTGGCAGTCTAGGTTCGAATCCTTTGGGGCTGATTATAGTATTATCGATCGAGATCGAGAGAGAGAGAGAGATATTGATTGAGAGATATCAGTGTTCAGTTAGGATCCACAAGGTTTTCTCCGAGTACTCTTCATTTTCTTCTCCGAGGCTATGGGTCCCTACACTTGCACCAGTGGTGGTATCCCTTCTAGGGGTTTTATAACTATATAATATATAATAAACAAGCTATTGCTAATTATATATACTGTGTAATTACCTAAGTGTAATTACCTAAGTGTAGTTACAGGATGAGAGCTACGCTCGTGGTGTCCCGTCTTCCCAGCACTCTTTGTCATATAACGCTTTGAAACTACTGACGTATGTATGTCTACTGACGTGTACAGGTATGTCAGTGCTATATCTTGCGATTTGTGTTCGTTGGAAGACGATTGCTGTGAGGCCGGACGTGTCGTAGCGTGGTCGTAGCGTGGTCGTAACGTGGTCGTAGCGTGGTCGTAACGTGGTCGTAGCGTGGTCGTAACGTGGTCGTAGCATGTCGTAAGAGGTGTTGTTGCCGGCACCGATGGCTAACCTGCAACATTACTGGTGTGACTTAGTAACTTCCTAAGTCACAAAGAACATAACTCGAGGTCGTATCTGCCAACTCAAGCTGAATGGGAATTGTGTAAGTCATTAAACAAGAGTTTCGGTTCATTACCTTTGTCTGTCTCCATTATAAACTTGGAAAGGACAGAGGAATGGCGATGGTGGTTGGCTGGTTACCAGTGATGGTGGTTGGCTGGTTACCAGTGATGGTGGTTGGCTGGTTACCAGGGATGGTGGTGGTTGTGGTGTGAAAACAAGGCCTGTTGTGGTAGTCGTCTTTCGGGTCGTTCTTGCCCTTGCTGGGGTGGTGGTTGTCCAGCCTCGAGCACGGCGGTCTCCGGGGTTCGAGTCCCTCTTTCACCAACTTCGAAGCAACCTCCGAAACTGGAGCCCCCAAGGGCAGTTCGATGTTACCATCAACTTCGTTCTGACAGTTCCTGCGACGGCGCTGGAACCAATCGTATTGGCGTTTGCCTTTCCATTGGAGACTTTCGGCGCTGGGGAGAGAGGGTGGAACCTGCTGCATGGGTAACAGCTTCTCCTCTATATCAACCTACCCTGGCTTTGTG
This sequence comes from Procambarus clarkii, assembly GCF_040958095.1. Classification (NCBI taxonomy): domain Eukaryota; kingdom Metazoa; phylum Arthropoda; class Malacostraca; order Decapoda; family Cambaridae; genus Procambarus; species Procambarus clarkii. Next base: position 14,936,751 of record NC_091226.1, on the reverse strand, counting down.
CCCTGGAGAGGCCACTCCAGACCGACAACCAGAGCACAACTCCATAGTCTCCCGAGACTGATGGAATATTGCAAATATAGCCATTTCATCAGCATCAACTAACGACTTCCTGGCATCAAATCTCTCCTTCCTTGAACCAAACAATGGCCAAAGGCAAGCGAAAATGGCATACAAATACACAGACGCGAAAAAATACCATAGTGCCCCCTTCCACTACGGATTACGGCCCACAAATAACCCGAATTTCGCACTAGCCAATATGCAAAATGCAAATATCATGGCTCACTTTTACTGCTGTGGCGACACGCCTGGTATTTTGTAGAGCCAGTCATTGTTGATGATGTGGGAAGTTGGGTGACGTTATAGCCAGGCTGACCGCACCGGGCCATCACCAGAGTCATGTTAATGACCCTATAATTTCGCTTTATATGGCTCATAGATTCGAAAAGTGAAAAACAGCGGTTTCAATATTTTTTCCTCTGATAAATATTTTGTTTTGGTAAGTAGTGGAAGATCAGTTAAGTGGGTTTTATTGATTATAGTAAGTGTTAAGATGGTGGTATTGATGTTCTGTAGGTTGTGGGTGATTGTGCTTGCTTTAGCTCTTGGGCTCTGGCATGGGCTGTCAGTCATCCGTTGCTCGCTGCAATAACTTTTAAGTGTTTGTTGCAATAAGTCATTTCCATTGTCATGTCGAATATATAAACATTTGTGCCTCCGTAATTAAGTTCGTTATCATATCTTCCTAACTACCATTCGATGCCTGGCCTTCGTAGGTATAGTTCGTTATCACACCGTAATATAGCTCGTTATCACACCGTAATAGGTATAGTTCGTTATCACATCTGAATAGTGCTACATCTAAGGTTTGGCAACCCAGTTGCTTGGAAGGTACGAGATTCGCCTTTGGGTTCTAAGTGTCTTAGCTGCATGGCTTGCAAGGCGAAGCACATGGCTTTTCATGGTCATTGAAGAGTTGAACACCGTTCACAGTCGATTGAACTTTGGCAAAATCTGGATTTTAAACCTTAGGGAGATTCGAAGACTTGGCAGTGACCGAATTTCATTGACAAAGCTTGACGGAATGCTATGATTGAACTTCGGATTATACTACGGAAATATAATTGAATCACCCAGTGGTGATTTAGTGTATTTTGCTGAATAATGTTTGACTTGCAAGCTTAATTTGGCGTCAGGGCCTAATTTGGAGTCAGGGCCTAATTTGGCGTCAGGGCCTAATTTAGCGTCAGGGCCTAATTTGGCGTCAGGGCCTAATTTGGCGTTAGGGGTTTTAATTTGGCGCTAGTGGGTCTTAATTGAGTAATGAATTTAATGTGATTCAATAGAACTTTTGTGTATGTGAAAGTAAAGCTAGATTACTGCATTATCCAATCAAGTAGTCTGTTGTGGGTTAATTTAAGCATGTTGATGTCGAATTGGCTTGTCTGGCATCATTGTACTGTTGGTTAGTCTAATCTGTTATGAAATTGTCTCCTGTTGATGAGTTATTGTCTAATCACTTAATGGCATCATTCTCCTGTTGTTGGCGTGTCGTCTGTTAAGGCGCCGTTGTTCCCGTTGATCAGTTAACAGGCCGTACACCATAGCTCCCTTTACAGGCTGTGATGTTAATGTGTAGTTAACCGGGGCTGTACCGTGTTAGCGAATAGTTAACAGGGCGGCGATCGCACGGCGGATCGGATTCCCGATACACGGGTTCAAGTCATCCGGAAATTACCGCCGTGTTGACTATCGGTAGAATGACCCAGCAGTGAATTATGTCACAATTTCGTATATTTTTTCCGGCTGGTTCGGCTTCGTCAGAGGACTGAAGTGAGGATGGATGCGCGGCGCAATAGGGGAAAGAGGTAAATAGGAAATGAGAAATAGGAAATGAGAAATAGGAAATGAGAAATATTAAATGAGAAATAGGAAATGAGAAATAGGAAATGAGAAATAGGAAATGAGAAATAGGAAATGAGAAATAGGAAATGAGAAATAGGAAATGAGAAATAGGAAATGAGAAATAGGAAATGAGAAATAGGAAATGAGAAATAGGAAATGAGAAATAGGAAATGAGAAATAGGAAATGAGAAATAGGAAATGAGAAATAGGAAATGAGAAATAGGAAATGAGAAATAGGAAATGAGAAATAGGAAATGAGAAATAGGAAATGAGAAATAGGAAATGAGAAATAGGAAATGAGAAATAGGAAATGAGAAATAGGAAATGAGAAATAGGAAATGAGAAATAGGAAATGAGAAATAGGAAATGAGAAATAGGAAGTGTAGGATGGAAGGGAATTATCAGGAGGAATATCCTCACAGGTGTATCCGGCGGTGCCCGGGGTTTCTGTCTGTCTGTCCCTCTTCCACCACACATTTGACCCATCTTCTTTTGCCTTCAAAACACGTATGTCCCATCTTTTCCCCATTCCCCATCTTTCTCCTTCCCTTCATCCCTCCCATTTCCCAAATTTTCCCTTCATCTCCACTGTTCACCACCTCTTTCCCATCATTCTTCCCTGCCTGACTTCGAGCAGACACGGATATTTCCATTTATTTATATATAAGGGGGTGCGCGAGGGCGTGTGTCCCCTTTTTATCTTTTCCTAAGTTCCCACTCAATCTCTCCCTTCTTCTAAGTCCCTCCCCCTGTCCCCTTACCCCTATTTCTCCCTCTCCCCTTATCTCTCCCTCTCTCCCCTTCTCACCCCTTTCTGTAAGAAAATTTATTATTAAGAATTATTAATAGGGTATTAAAAGTATCAACACAAGACAGAACACGAAACAGTGGGTATAAATTGGATAAGTTTAGATTTAGGAAAGACTTGGGTAAATACTGGTTCGGTAACAGGGTTGTTGATTTGTGGAACCAATTGCCGCGTAACGTGTTGGAGGTGGGGTCCCTCGATTGTTTCAAGCGCGGGTTGCACATGTATATGAGTGGCATTGTGAGGTTATAAATAGGAGCTGCCTCGTATGGGCCAATAGGCCTTCTGCAGTTGCCTTTGTTCTTATGTTCTTAATTAAAACAACTCCATAGGTCTCAAAAAATGTCACTAAAAATCTTAGGGGAAAGCACCAAATATTTCACACTTTGACTTCTGGTGGAAACTCCCCCTGACGATCTCAGTAATGGGTAATGTCGCTTTTTAAAGCATTTAACGTAGTCTAGTCGGGGGTCGACCTGTGTATGTTCCTACCCCCAGACTAGTCCCCCTTGCAAGGTTGGGCAAGTCTTTTGCCCCTCGTAGTTAGAATAGACACAGATATTCTCTTATGGATACAATGTACAACATCAAGAATGTATGTTAAACTGTTTTCATCATTTAACTTAGGTTCAATTTTACATTTAACAAATATATATAAAAATTTTTTATCATTCATAAAATGCAAAAACTATTCCTAAATGTTGATAAAGCAATCCGTTAGAGTTAATAGTTTGTCCTGAACAATTTGTTCTGATAAAGGTAAGTATAATCAGCTTGGATTAATTATGAACAAGTTTAACATTCTATAAATTTTGAAGTTGCTTTAGACCTCTTCACTCACCGGGCGGTGAACGAATTCTCTTAGAAAACAGGTTCGGAATGCTTGTCGTCCAGTTACGGCCATTTAAGAGACAAACTGAGCCATTCTAGAGTGAATTAGACCAATTAAAGAATGAGTCGACCAATCCACACACTAGAAAATGAAGGGACGACGACGTTTCGGTCCGTCCTGGACCATTCTTAAGTCGATTGTCGACTTCAGAATGGTCCAGGACGGACCGAAACGTCGTCGTCCCTTCATTTTCTAGTGTGTGGTCTGGTCAACATACTTCAGCCACGTTATTGACTCATCGCTTGCAAAAGAATGAGTCCATTTGGTCTCTCCATAGAGTTTCAGACCAATTCCAGGAATGTTGTTCCAGAGCCAACGCATCATTTTAATATACTCTTAGTCATTCCAGAGCTCATCAGGGTCTCCATAGCAATCCCAGTTTGAATAAATCCCACTTATCTTCTCTTCCCGTATCTGGATAAGGCGCTGGATGCCTCAGTCCATCTCGCCTCCATCCCTAATCTCCCGCCCTGGAAACATCCGAGTCTCTGGAAATGCACTTTGGTGCATTTCCAATGCACCAAATCGACTTGAGAATGGTCCAGGACGGACCGAAACGTTGTCGTCCCTTCACCTTCTAGTGTGTGGTCTGGTCAACAATCAACTTTGGTCTTTCTTGACGGTGTCGCTGTGTGTGTTAACACACTTTCCCCCTCTCATAAGGCGTCTCCGGTCAGTAGTTAATAAAGCAGAAGAATCTTTCTTCAAATATCGTCAACTAGCTGGAAAATTCGCCCCGTTACGCAATTGCTGCGTTAGACAGTGTGTGGGGGTTGTTGGGAGTGTGTGTGTGTGTGTGTGTGGGGGGGGGGGGGGGGGGGGGGTTTACACTAGGATAGCATAAAACTACTAGTCGTTGGAGAAAGAAGGAAGAATTAGGAAAGTCACAAAGAGATGACTTAGATCTCTTCAGTCACAAAGAGATGACTTATTGACTGACATTTTGAGTGCTTTTGAACTCTATTAACCATGAACTGTCTGTTGGGAGTGAATTTGATCCGAGATACTCACAGAATCTTTTAAAGATAGAATAGTGTGGGTGTGGAAATTTCTGCAACTTCAGTGAGTGATTAGTTTATCTAAAAGTTCCACTGTAAATTCTTACTTTCCTAATTTCATGATATCAATTTTAACATTGTCTGTCTCACAGCTGTAATGGGAAATGACATAGTGTTTTATTAATATATATCAGCTTTTAGGTTTTATGGTAAATGTTATTCACTTTATGGGAAAATGTTAGTTTGATTTTGACTGCTGCACATGTGTTTAGGTATTGTGCACCTGTTGTGCAGTGATTCTAATCACAAATCACTTTGTGATTAGGGATATCCTAAACCTAAAACCTAGATATATTAAACCTAAATATATTAAATAAAATTCTGTACAATACATTTCCAAATCTATCATGGCATTCCTTGCTCGATATCTCTCTGTACCCGATGGAGCATTCTCTGTCTCTGTCTCTCTCTCTGTCTGTCTCTGTCTCTGTCTCTCTCTCTGTCTCTCTCTGTCTCTCTCTCTGTCTCTCTGTCTCTGTCTCTGTCTCTCTCTCTCTCTCTCTCTCTCTCTCTCTCTCTCTCTCTCTCTCTCTCTCTCTCTCTCTCTCTCTCTCTCCTCCCCCTCCTCCTCCCTTCCTCAATTTCTCTCCACCCCCCATTTCTCTCTCCCCCCCATTTCTCTCAATTTTTCTTCCCCATTTCTTTCTCACCACCATTTCTCTCCCCATTTCTCTCTGGTACGCCGGAAGCGACCATTTCCTCTTCATCACGGGCACACCCGAGGCCGGAATGCTTTTATCTGTCGTAAATAAATGGGTCTAAGGTAGGGAGAGATGAGCCACGGATGGAGGAGAGGAGAGGGAGGGGAAGGAAGAGGAGACAGCGAAGGAAAGATAGGTAGAAGGAGCGAAGGAAAGGTAGGTAGAAGGAGCCAAGGACAGACAGAAAGAGAGGGTAAGAGGGGCAGGGGAATAACCGATAGAGAGAGACAGAGAGAGAAAAAAAAACGGGTGCGTTGAACAACTTCTTTTCTAAACATTCAGTCCCGGGTTCGAATCCTGGCCGGATTGGAAACAATTTACAGCATTTTTTTTTACATTATACAATGGTACTCGTGGATACTTGTTCACATAGCAATAGGTTTATTCGAGTCACGCACGGTACTTGGCCTGTTACATAACCTTGGGAGGATTGACTGGGAACCTTACGGGGTTATTCATGCCCGTGCCACCTCTTGGGTGGCTTAATCTTCATCAATCAAGCGACTGGAAACCTTGAGGACTCGAGATTAATAGAGTTCTTGGTTCCATTTCCGAGTCTATATCACACATTATATATATATATATATATATATATATATATATATATATATATATATATATATATATATATATATATATATATATATATATATGTCGTACCTAGTAGCCAGAACGCACTTCTCAACCTACTATGCAGGGCCCGATTTGCCTAATAAGCCAAGTTTTCCTGAATTAATATATTTTCTCTAATTTTTTTCTTATGACATGATAAAGCTACCCATTTCATTATGTATGAGGTCATTTTTTCTTTATTAGAGTTAAAATTAACGTAGATATATGACCGAACCTAACCAACCCTACCTAACCTAACCTACCCTATCTTTATAGGCTAGGTTAGGTTAGGTAGCCGAAAACGTTAGGTTAGGTTAGGTTAGGTAGGTTAGGTAGTCGAAAAACCATTAATTCATGAAAACTTGGCTTATTAGGCAAATTGGGCCTTGCATAGTAGGCTGAGAAGTACGTTCTGGCTACTAGGTACGACATATATATATATATATATATATATATATATATATATATATATATATATATATATATATATATATATATATAACTGAAAACTCACACCCCAGAAGTGACTCGAACCCATACTGCCAGGAGCAACGCAACTGGTATGTACAGGGACGCCTTAATCCGCTTGACCATCACGACCGGACATAAGGAAGTGATAGCCTAAGCTATTTGAACCACTTCCCCGCCGGCACTCGGATAGTAATCTTGGGCATAGCATTTTATCAAATCACCTCATTCTTTGGGGCAACACGTGAGGAACACAAATGCAAACAAGTTGAGTTGTATATAGTCCTGGGGACCATTCAGGCTTGTTTGCATATATATATATATATATATATATATATATATATATATATATATATATATATATATATATATATATATATATATATATATAAAATACAATGGGACTAGTAGGCTTGACACGTACTCTTTGGTCTCTGTTTTCTCTTAAGAGTAAATCTTGAGACGATTTCGGGGCTTAGCGTCCTCGCGGCCCTGTCCTCCACCAGGCCTCCCTTTTGTTACCTATCCCCAGGAAGCAGCCCGTAGCAGCTGTCTAACACCCAGGTACCTATTTACTGCTAGGTAACAGGGGCACCAAGGGTGAAAGAAACTCGGCCCATTTGTTTCCGCCATCGCAGGGATCGATCCCCGGTCGACAGGACTACAAATCCGTAGCGCTGACCACTCAGCCACAGGCCGAAGAGATGGCCAGCTACGGACATTGTAAGAGGAGGAAGATTATGCATCTTAACAGGTAGTTAAGAGGAGTGGTATGTGAATACTGCTTCTGTATATCATTCACTTGTTAGTAATTGTGTCTGAGATTAATATTCAGATTCAAGGGATTCTTGGAGAGAATTTGTCTGTATTGAAATGTTTTTCTGAACTATCTAAATCTAAATATGGGAAAAAGGTTTTACAAGATGAAGCGGTTTCAAAGTTCCCGAATGCTTGTTCCATAGTGTCGCGAGAGGGCGAGTTATAATGGTAAAAGTTTCAGGATGTGAATTTTGGAACACCAGCGAGTGATATTCTGAAACTCGAAGAAGCTCTTGTTTTATGCAGGCTTTCAGAAAACTTTGGTTTTGGCTAACCGGATGTAATAAAAGCGACTCCTGGAAGGGAGAAATGTCATTTTTGGTGTGGTTATAAATGCCATTTTTAATTTGGTTATCAATGTCTTTCTTGATGTGGTTATCAATGTCTTGGTGTGGTTATCAATGTCATTCTTGAAGTGGTTATCAATGTCATTCTTGGTGTGGTTATCAATGTCTTGGTGTGGTTATCAATGTCATTCTTGGTGTGGTTATCAATGTCTTTCTTGATGTGGTTATCAATGTCTTGGTGTGGTTATCAATGTCATTCTTGGTGTGGTTATCAATGTCATTCTTGGTGTGGTTATCAATGTCATTCTTGATGTGGTTATCAATGTCATTCTTGATGTGGTTATCAATGTCATTCTTGAAGTGGTTATCAATGTCATTCTTGGTGTGGTTATCAATGTCATTCTTGGTGTGGTTATCAATGTCATTCTTGGTGTGGTTATCAATGTCATTCTTGGTGTGGTTATCAATGTCATTCTTGGTGTGGTTATCAATGCCATTCTTGGTGTGGTTATCAATGTCATTCTTGGTGTGGTTATCAATCGTGAAGCAGAACTGAGGCGTTGACCTGCATGAGAGACTAAACATAATCTGATGTTCTTGTATGAAGAAAAGACTTTTAATATTCAAGAAGCCTTTTTCCCTTCTGAATATTTCAATAACGCGGAAAGTAGGGTTTGAGAGGGCGCCGGTCGGCCGAGCGGACAGCACGCTGGACTTGTGATCCTGTGGTCCTGGGTTCGATCCCAGGCGCCGGCGAGAAACAATGGCCAGAGTTTATTTCACCCTATGCCCCTGTTACCTAGCAGTAAATAGGTACCTGGGTGTTAGTCAGCTGTCACGGGCTGCTTCCTGGGGGTGGAGGAGGCCTGGTCGAGGACCGGGCCGCGGGGACACTAAAAAGCCCCGAAATCATCTCAAGATAACCTCTCAAGATATTGTCTCTCTGGGTTAAACGTTGTGGAGTTTCTATAATAAAAACTTTGGCATATTCATGGTTGATTGACAGTTCCAAACGATGTATATTATCACAGGAGACTGAACTATAGTGGTAGTATCAGCTAATTATATGTTTAAGACACTGCTTCTTAGTATTTAGTGGCGTAAAAGCCTTGAGGCATAGCACATATGTGAGAAATAATTCGTTTTATGTAATCCAATTGTTTAGATAGCCAAGAATTGGATTTTTTTGAGGCAAGGAAATTCCTGCGTGGGCCCTAAGCCTCTGGCTGGCCCAATAGTGACAAACATTGTCAGTCTTGCCCTGTAATAAGAGATTAAAAATAAGGTAATATATTGTGACATTTTAGCAGAATCTGAGTTAGGATTACTGTAAATGTTTAGCATGTGATTGACATCATAAAATAGTGGTAAGAGATTGGATGCTTCCTTTACATCATGTTAAGATACAATGAGACATGTCATAGACATTCCATAAAAGTGCTTCAGCGAGTCGAAGATGCTTTTATGGAGTTCAAGTTCATATTAAAATTCAACTTATTTTTCAGAAATTTATCTTTTGTAGTTGGGTCAGTTTACACCGATTTACAGTAAATTATTTACCCAAGAGAGAGTCATATTAGTTACATGGGTTTGGTTCACAATCAGCTTGACTGATTGTGAACGATTGAATGATTGTTTCAATCATTCTTGCTACCATAGAATAGTCGCGTAATTAAATGAATTTCCGATTAGACTTCAGCCCCATTGGTCACTATCAAAATGATAGTGATGATACGATTCCCCTCCCCTCTGACACAGCCTCACCGCATATTCCCTTACATGACAGCATCACCATCTCCCCTTGACATAAGATCACCATCCCCTCTGACATAGCAGTATCAGACACTATAGGCAGACAAATGGATGACATAGTCTACAGTAGACAGTGTTTGCAGGTTATAGTTGTGTGTGTGTAAACTAAAGTCTTTGAAAATGTAATAAGTTATTACGAAACGCGTTCAAGTGTCGCGTCAGACTAGAAATAAAAATGAATTTTGGAGAATTGATCTTTCAATTACCATCGTGTGTGCGTCGTATCTTAGAGGATAGACACCACCAGGAAAATGAGGAAAGGTTCGAGGCTCCCTGTTTGTCCTATCACTTTGGCATCCTCTCTCACTCTCGCCCTCTGGCTCCCACCCCCTTGTTCTTCCCTTTTTCTTGTACAATAACGTCAGCAGATTAAAGAGGAAGATCGTGTTGGCGTTTTTCTCTTGACTTCTCCTGGTGAGGAGGTCCTGTTTGTTTCCATTTGGAGTTGCGCAAAGTGTGTGTGTGTGTGTGTGTGTGTGTGTGTGTGTGTGTGTGTGTGTGTGTGTGTGTGTGTGTGTGTGTGTGTGTGTGTGTGTGTGTGTTTACTAGTTGTGTTTTGCGGGGGTTGAGCTTTGCTCTTTCGGCCCGCCTCTCAACTGTCAATCAACTGTTTACTAACAACTATTTTTTTTTTTTTCTACACCACACACCCCAGGAAGCAGCCCGTGACAGCTGACTAACTCCCAGGTACCTATTTACTGCTAGGTAACAGGGGCACTTAGGGTGAAAGAAACTTTGCCCATTTGTTTCTGCCTCGTGCGGGAATCGAACCCACGCCGTGTGTGTGTGTGTGGGGGTGTACTCACCTAATTGTACTCACTTAATTGCTTGCGGGGGTTGAGCTCTGGCTCTTTGGTCCCGCCTCACAACTGTTAATCAACAATCCTGTGTTCAGGAACCTGTGTTCCTGTGTATTTGCGAACAGAGAACACTGTATAAACATCAGAGTTCCTCGGTTGTTCAACATCCTTCCAACAAGTATACGAAATATTGCCGGAACAACCGTGGACATCTTCAAGAGAAAAAGAGATTGTTTTCTCAAAGGAGTGCCGTACCAACCGGGTTGTGGTGGGCCTGCGGGCCGCTCCAAGCAACAGCCTAGTGTACCAAACTCTCACAAGTCAAGCCTGGCCTCGGGCCGGGCTTGGGCAGTAGAAGAACTCACAGAACCCCATCAACCAGGTATATGTGGGCCTGCGGGCCGCTCCAAGCAACAGCCTGGTGGACCAAACTCTCACAAGTCAAGCCTGGCCTCGGGCCGGGCTTGGGGAATAGAACTCCCAGAACCTCATCAACCAGGCTTGTACAAACATCATTAAGTGCCATTCATCTCAAACTATTCCTGCCCTCAATTGCCATATTCTATCCCACTATGTATAAGCCACTGCCCAAACCATTCTGGCATTACCCTAAACTTTATAGCTGCAAGTTTCGGTTGCATAAATGTTTCAGTCTAAGTTGCGTTTCGTGTCATCATTAAGAGGAAAAATGGTGTAGCAGCAGCCCGTGTTTCTCGCAAGATATTTCACTGTTGCCCGGAACAGACAAATTATATTGTTCGAGTTTCTTTCCTTGGTTCGTGCAGGAAGCACCTGGCGCCCTTCTCTCTCAGCAGGTGTTCTCCTCTCTCAGCAGGTGTTCTCCTCTCTCAGCAGGTGTTCTCCTCTCTCAGCAGGTGTTCTCCTCTCTCAGCAGGTGTTCTCCTCTCTCAGCAGGTGTTCTCCTCTCTCAGCAGGTGTTCTCCTCTCTCAGCAGGTGTTCTCCTCTCTCGGCAGGTGTTCTCCTCTCTCGGCAGGTGTTCTCCTCTCTCGGCAGGTGTTCTCCTCTCTCGGCAGGTGTTCTCCTCTCTCGGCAGGTGTTCTCCTCTCTCGGCAGGTGTTCTCCTCTCTCGGCAGGTGTTCTCCTGTTCTCTGCCACGCAATCGTAAATGTGTTCTTTTGTTATTGCTTAAATATATGTTGTAGCAAGCACGGACGCATGCAAACTGGTATTTTGATTTTCGTATGTATGTGTACACATTAATACGGACACACGTGCACGTATGTGTCCCCAGTGAACGTACATAAACACACACACACACACACACACACACACACACACACACACACACACACACACACACACACACACACACACACACACACACACAGGTACGTACACACACGAATGTGTGTACGTACGTACGTACTTTTACGTACGTACTCAGGTACGTACACGTACTTTTCAAAGACCGCAAATATTGTTTCTCAAATCTGATGCGTTTCTATGGCCCGGCGAGGGAGGGCAGACTTGACCAATAGGCAGACTTTGAGACTCTTCTGTGTCTGACATACGTAAATGATAATATAGATGATATAGACTGCTGCATGGGTAACAGCTTTCCTCCATATCAACCTACCCTGGCTTTGTGCCCTGGAGAGGCCACTCGAGACCGACAACTAGAGCCCAACTCCATAGTCTCCCGAGACTGATAAATGCTTACTACTAGACTCATACTTCTCAATGCTTATGAACAAGATCAATCCTCACAAATTATGAGGAGGATTAAAAGCGAAACAGTGACAGTGACAAAAAATGTAGGTGAAGTGAGGTGGTGGTGGTTGTTAAAGATTCGCTACCTGGAACACAGTTCCAAGTAGCACGGGCTATGGTGAGCCCGTAGTGAGTTGAGGTACACGGGTCGATCAACTCACTGGGGCTACCCGGCCAGTGCCGGGTACTCCATCTAGTAAGTAAAATTAAGAATAATGTCCCTAGAAAAAAAAAGGCAGAGGAGACATGATTACCACCTACAATGTAATCAAAGAAATATCGATTACATTACACTGTACATACTAATTGAATTTATTTTTACACCAATAAAAGGATACAAATGCAAAAAATGTGACCGAATGAGCTATAAAAATACATTATAAATACATTAGAAGACCAAACAACACATGATTGAGGCATGAAAAATACTTCAGAGTTCTGGAAAAAAAACAATTTAATTGCTACTAATTTTATGAAGATGACACGTAAAGAAATTAGCCAAATTGGTCTTAGAAAACATTGGTCTACTTAGAGAGAAGTATGGAAGTGGAATGAGCTCTGTCGCGTCGAGTCCCGTCATGAATCAATTAGTTTTAAGAGCAAGTATGAAAGCATAGCAGGCAGCCGCCTAGTTCCTGCCTTCGGCAGGAACTAGGCACCCTGGATCAACACCAGTCGTGTGAATTATGTATGTCGGTGGGCTCTCTGGAGCATAATAGCAGACTAGCTGTCTTTTGATGGAGCCAGTAAGTTTTTCTGTCGTCAAGGTAGGCAATTATTCCCTTGATAATGAGACGAGGTATGGTGATAGTGAGGTAGAGCGGGGGGGGGGGGGGGGGGGAGTTTGGTGGGGTGTTAGGATGGGGTGTTCTAGTTGGGTTTGGGTGGGTAGGGAAGGTTGCATTGTGGGGTGGCTAGGAGTGGGGGTTGTTGAGAATGGGTAGATAGCAGGGTAAGGGTGGTGGGTTGGTCAGAAAGGTAGGTTATCTTGAGGTTATCTTGAGGTTATCTTGAGATGATTTCGGGGCTTTAGTGTCCCCGGGGCCCGGTCCTCGACCAGGCCTCCACCCCCAGGAAGCAGCCTGTGACAACTGACTAACACCCAGGTACCTATTTTACTGCTAGGTAAGGTAAGGGTGACACTGTCCAGTAAGGTAAGGATGACAGACTGTCCAGTAAGGTAAGGATGACAGTCTGGCCAGTAAGGTAAGCATAGTTGGCTTTAAATACCATTACAAAATTCAGAAATTAAACAGTGAATAACACGACGTAAAAAAAAAAAATTAGAATTTTCACATTAATCAAATTCTTTGACGGTATACAATTCCCATTAAGCTTTCGTAATAATTTTTCGAAATCTCGTCATTTTAATTAAAAGTATTCTAATAAAAATACCATTTTTAATTTAGCTCGTTAATTATCCACTCATAGCACTGTCATTTTGTATAATTCATGAGATTACACTTTGAGGATTAGAGTATGTCATTTTTGTTGTATTTTTGGTTAAGTCTCGCTATCAGCTGTTGTATTCCTGGAGATAAAGGTTACTTTTGTTGTATATATTGTATGTCGTTAATTTAGAGGATATTTATACTGTAATTTAGAGGATATTTATACTGTAATCTAATTTAGAGGATATTTATACTGTAATTTAGAGGATATTTATACTGTAATTTAGAAGATATTTATACTGTAATTTAGAGGATATTTATGCTGTAATTTAGAGGATATTTATACTGTAATTTAGAGGATATTTATACTGTAATTTAGAGGATATTTATACTGTAATTTAGAAGATATTTATACTGTAATCTAATTCAAAGGATATTTATACTGTAATTTAGAGGATATTTATACTGTAATCTAATTTAGAGGATATTTATACTGTAATCTAATTCAGAGGATATTTATACTGTAATCTAATTCAGAGGATATTTATACTGTAATTTAGAGGATATTTATACTGTAATCTAATTTATATTATCTTCGGCGATGGCTTTTTGGATTTTTCTTGTTCTTCTATATGGGTCATGTTCTTTCAGGTTTTGCCTTGGAACAGTTGTTCATCATGTTCTTCAAATGTAATGACATTATTGGCATTGTCACAACACATAAATTTTTCATTTTGTTAACTTTATTTTCATTTTGTTCATTTCGTTTTCGGTCTGTTCATTTGTTCATTTCGGACACTGTAATACATTTTCATTGTATTCAGCAATGTTGTTGTTTTCAGTATAATGACGATCCCGTATGGTGAGAAACACTGAGTTGGCTTCAACCGAAGCGATTGGGCTAATAGGGATTTAGTTGCATCCCAGGTTGCAGTGAGGGTTTGTAGTAAATTCTAACACGAATTTTCTCAATATTTCTTATGTTTCTTTTCACTGTCGATGGTAATTGAAAAATTAGTTATCCAAAATTAATTTTTTATTTTTAGTCTGACGCGACACCTGAACGCATTTCGATAATTTAATTACGAAACGCGTTCAAGCGTCGCGCGCGCGCGTGCGTGCGTGCGTGCGTGCGTGTGTGTGTGTATGTATGTATGTGTATATATATATATATATATATATATATATATATATATATATATATATATATATATATATATATATATAATATATATATATTAATATATATATATATATATATATATATATATATATATATATATATTATATATATATATATATATATATATATATATATATATATATATATATATATATATATATATATATATATATATATATGTTTCATTGAATATGACCGCATATTCTGTATTTATTATTTTCTGGTTTAGGGCTTCTATCCCTCTAACTATTTTCTTAGCATCAGGGCTTAATTGAAATAGGAGTTCTCCAAAACTCATTTTCGTACTTTTAAGGTGAAGAAAAGAAGTGATTTACTATAGAGTGTATTACACTTATTTGTATAATTTGCACGACGTTTCGAACCTCCATGGTTCATTCTCAAGTGAACAGATCTTACAATACAAATACAATACAAATCAACCATGCACAGTGAACATATAAAAGAGGAAAGAATAATGAAAGAAATAATCCATAAAGGAGTAAAAAGCACTACTCCTAACCAAAACATAAACCTGATAATATTCTACAAAACCAAGAAGACTTCCGAACTCCTTATCAAAAACAGCCCGAAGCCGACGGAGAACCCTCTACAGCAGTCAAGCGTTGTATACATGTACACTTGCCCCCACGAAGGATGTAACCTTCAATGTAAGTACATAGGTATGACGTCGACCAAGCTGACGAGGCGTTTGACATGCCATCTTCAATCTGGTGCCCCTAGGAATCACATGAGACAAGCCCATGACATTACTCTAACGAGAAATGTTGAACAAGAATACTTGCATAATAGACAAAACCCAAGATTCAAGAAGATTACAAATTCTTGAGGCAATTCACATAAGAATAGAGCGACCTACCATGAACACCCAAATCACGGAACTATTTACTCTACCCACCATGAGAGTAAGGACAAGACAAGAACATATCGATGCCAACACAGAAGACAATGTCCAACATAACAGGCCAATTACACTGGATTAATCTTTGTGTTTAGATAGGAGATGCCTCGTATGGGCTAATAAGCCTTCTGCAGCCCCTATGTTTATCCCTTATGTATCCCCCCATGTTTTCACCTTCATTGTATTATCACCTGACCTAATGCGGGTATAAAATCAACTAGTATTGTAAGATCTGTTCACTTGAGAATGAACCATGGAGGTTCGAAACGTCGTGCAAATTATACAAATAAGTGTAATACACTCTATAGTAAATCACTTCTTTTCTTCACCTTAAAAGTACGAAAATGAGTTTTGGAGAACTCCTATTTCAATTAAGCCCTGATGCTAAGAAAATAGTTAGAGGGATAGAAGCCCTAAACCAGAAAATAATAAATACAGAATATGCGGTCATATTCAATGAAACATGTTTGAAAGAAAACCTGCTGCCAGTATACACCAATATATATATATATATATATATATATATATATATATATATATATATATATATATATATATATATATATATATATATATATGAATAATGAAAACTCACACCCCAGAAGTGACTCGAACCCATACTCCCAGAAGCAACGCAACTGGTAACTACAGGGCGCCTTAATCCGCTTGACCATCACGGCCGTCAAAAGGAAGTGATAGCCGAGGCTATTTGAGCCACTTCCCCGACGGCAACTCGGATGGTAATCTTGGGCATAGCATTTCACCAAATCACCTCATTCTTTGGGGCACACGTGAGGAACACAAATGCGAACAAGCCTGAATGGTCCCCAGGACTATATGCGAATGAAAACTCACACCCCAGAAGTGACTCGAACCCATACTCCCAGAAGCAACGCAACTGGTAACTACAGGGCGCCTTAATCCGCTTGACCATCACGGCCGTCAAAAGGAAGTGATAGCCGAGGCTATTTGAGCCACTTCCCCGACGGCAACTCGGATGGTAATCTTGGGCATAGCATTTCACCAAATCACCTCATTCTTTGGGGCACACGTGAGGAACACAAATGCGAACAAGCCTGAATGGTCCCCAGGACTATATGCGAATGAAAACTCACACCCCAGAAGTGACTCGAACCCATACTCCCAGAAGCAACGCAACTGGTAACTACAGGGCGCCTTAATCCGCTTGACCATCACGGCCGTCAAAAGGAAGTGATAGCCGAGGCTATTTGAGCCACTTCCCCGACGGCAACTCGGATGGTAATCTTGGGCATAGCATTTCACCAAATCACCTCATTCTTTGGGGCACACGTGAGGAACACAAATGCGAACAAGCCTGAATGGTCCCCAGGACTATATGCGAATGAAAACTCACACCCCAGAAGTGACTCGAACCCATACTCCCAGAAGCAACGCAACTGGTAACTACAGGGCGCCTTAATCCGCTTGACCATCACGGCCGTCAAAAGGAAGTGATAGCCGAGGCTATTTGAGCCACTTCCCCGACGGCAACTCGGATGGTAATCTTGGGCATAGCATTTCACCAAATCACCTCATTCTTTGGGGCACACGTGAGGAACACAAATGCGAACAAGCCTGAATGGTCCCCAGGACTATATGCGAATGAAAACTCACACCCCAGAAGTGACTCGAACCCATACTCCCAGAAGCAACGCAACTGGTAACTACAGGGCGCCTTAATCCGCTTGACCATCACGGCCGTCAAAAGGAAGTGATAGCCGAGGCTATTTGAGCCACTTCCCCGACGGCAACTCGGATGGTAATCTTGGGCATAGCATTTCACCAAATCACCTCATTCTTTGGGGCACACGTGAGGAACACAAATGCGAACAAGCCTGAATGGTCCCCAGGACTATATGCGAATGAAAACTCACACCCCAGAAGTGACTCGAACCCATACTCCCAGAAGCAACGCAACTGGTAACTACAGGGCGCCTTAATCCCTGTAGTTATCCGCTTGACCGTGATGGTCAAGCGGATTAAGGCGCCCTGTAGTTACCAGTTGCGTTGCTTCTGGGAGTATGGGTTCGAGTCACTTCTGGGGTGTGAGTTTTCATTCGCATATAGTCCTGGGGACCATTCAGGCTTGTTCGCATATATATATATATATATATATATATATATATATACATATATATATATACATATATATATATATATACATATATATATATACATATATACGTACACGCCACGCAACAAGAAAACACTTACCAGAGCACAACAAAAGAAATGCGATCTTTGACCCGAGGAAAAAATGCCTTTCCCTTGGGACTACAGAAACTGAATTTTCCGGGAACAAAAGAAGGTTATCTAATAAGACTGGCGAGAGAGATCTTTAGCACCACACCGCCAAATACAGACGCCCCTGGAAGCAAATGAGAGGAGAGGATGCAGTGAGAAAGTGAGATAGAGAAGAGACCTGAGAATGGTGACAAGAGGGAAGATGAGAAAACAGAATGGAGAGTGGAGACAGTGACACACACACACACACACACACACACACTAGGAAGTGATGTGGTGGAGGCTGACTCCATACACAGTTTCAAGTGTAGATATGATAGAGCCCAATAGGCTCAGGAATCTGTACACCTGTTGATTGACAGTTGAGAGGCGGGACCAAAGAGCCAGAGCTCAACCCCCGCAAGCACAACTAGGTGAGTACTAAACTACCGAGGTTAACCTTAGCTATCTAAAGTAACAATAACAAAAATAATACAAAAGGCTCCTACAAGCAAGAAAAAATACGAGAGCATAACAAAGCCAAGCCACAAAGGGTTGGGGCGGCCCGGTAAAGCGAGGTGGTCGTAAAGATGCGACAGGAGAGCACTGGGGGATGAATATGCATATTAAAGAGTCGCTTCAAGGCAAAATATTACCCCAGAATACCAACCTGTAGCCTCTGTCTGTCATTTTTCTCAAATGTCGTTTCAATCACCTGTCATTGCCACGATCTCTGTACCACCGTTTTCTTCGGTTATTGATGCAGGTTGAATGGCTTGAATATTTTGGTGGCCATTCACAACATTTCCTGCCGGTTTTTTTTTATATTGAAATGCTGTTTTTATGTGAATTTCTCATCTTCACACCGCTGGAAGAAATGTTGAGCAGCGGTAAAAAGGCTGTAACGTTTAACAGCAGCAGCATAGTTCGTCCCACGTGGCCTCTATGCTGCTGCAAGGAACACACACACACACACACACACACACACACACACACACACACACACACACACACACACACACACATACACACACACACACACATACACACTTACACAAGTGTAGATATGACAGAGCCCGATAGGCTCAGGAATCTGTACACCTGTTGATTGACGGTTGAGAGGCGGGACCAAAGAGCAAGAGCTCAACCCCCGCAAACACAACTAGGTGAGTACAACTAGGTGAGTACACACATACATACATATATATAATAACACTTTTTTGTGCGTGTAAATATGCACGAAAGTTTTTTGTCACTTTTGTATTTGTGATTTTAAATGTAATAAATATATGTGGTATGTGTGTGCCTACCTCGTTGTGCTTGAGGGTGGTTGAACTTTGGCTCTTTGGTCCCGCCTCTTAACTGTCAATCTACTGGTGTACAGATTCCCAAGTTTCTCAAATTCTATCATATCTACATTTGAAAATGTGTATGGAGTCAGCCTCCACCACATCACTTCTTAGTGCATTCCTAGTTGCATAATAGAACTCAAATATCAACCGAGAATTCTGCTGATGTAGCTAGGAGGTTCTGGAAGCCCGAATCGGTGCCCAATCAGGATTTTACGATTAGCCTGCTTACACTCAGACTTGCTGGTAACTTGCTGCTTGCTCAGACTTGGTGCTCTCAGCCTTGCCCTTCAGGCTGGTGTCTGGGAATCACCAGGACGCTGATTCAAGTCACCTCATTGCCCCAAAATGATTTTATCCATATATCACGCCATTGTCATTTCTTTTTGATCAGTATATTTAATCACCATATTGTAGATAACATTTCATTCACATGGATACTGGGAGCCTCGAACCGCGTACAGTGTGGCAACCGGTTTACCCACTGAGGCTTGGTAGGTAGATTTTGGTTCCTGCACATTTAAGAATTGGTCTTACGTAGGTTGGTATAAATCATTCTGAAGAACTGTGTACACGTTCTCAGTCTTGGATATCTCTAATATAGTCCGAATTGCCATGTTATTTTGTCAAGTTATTTGTGTCAATGGCCTCCATAGAGTACTCTTGTACTCTAAGTACTCTTAGATCCAAGTACTCTTGGATCTTTCTCTTTCCTTGCTCCTGGATCCTTCTCTTTTCTTGGTCCTCTTTCTTTACTCCAAGATCCTTCTCTTTCCATTACTCCAAGATCCTTCTCTTTCCTTTACTCCAAGATCCTTCTCTTTCCTTTACTCCAAGATCCTTCTCTTTTCTTTACTCCAAGATCCTTCTCTTTTCTTTACTCCAAGATCCTTCTCTTTTCTTTACTCCAAGATCCTTCTCTTTTCTTTACTCCAAGATCCTTCTCTTTCCTTTACTTAAAGATCCTTCTCTTTTCTTTACTCCAAGATCCTTCTCTTTCCTTTACTTAAAGATCCTTCTCTTTTCTTTACTCCAAGATCCTTCTCTTTTCTTTACTCCAAGATCCTTCTCTTTTCTTTACTCTTGGTTCCTTTTATCTTGTTTCTGGGAGCTGCCTCACTCTCAACTCTTAGTATCCTAAGAGTCTCTCTTTCCTCCCTCCCCAATCCTCATGTCAATCCTCATTTCAATCCTCATGTCAAATACAAGGATCCTCAGATCCTTGTATTTGTCAGTGCTAAGGAGAGCAACTCTCTCCCCCAGCCACTGGAACATACAGAAAATGGCGAGTAAATCATGTTTTCTGTAACTAGTAACTATTTTTATGTAACTGTGTTAAAATACAGTAAATTCTGTAAAATGATCAAACTAGATGAGTTGGATCGTCGTGGCGCCCATCAGAAACACGACGAGATGTTGACTTAATGGCCGCGCATGAGGTAGATATTGACTTAATGGCCGCGCATGTGATATTGACTTAATATCTACCTCATGCGCTGCCATTGACTTAATGGCCACGCATGAGGTAGATATTGACTTAATATCTCCCTCATGCGCTGCTATTGACTTAATGGCCACGCATGAGGTAGATATTGACTTAATGCCAAGGCATGTGTGCCTGATACTGGCCTAATGGCATCTTTTCAACCGCGTTTCATCAGTGCGGATATTTGAGGAATTCGGATACGGACGTTAACGCGTTGAATTACGGATCAATTTACCGATTCATCGGCCGTAAATCTGCAGGAATTGCTGGGTTGCCGCTCGAGCGAAAAATGTGATGAACGGGAATTAATTCTTGCATTGGTTTTTAAACGAGTCGTTTTGTGGGGGATTTGCAATAGTGTTGATACTTGGAACATAGGAAGAGGAGGATGAAGGGAAGATGGAGGAAGAGGGATAAAGAGGGAGGAAGAGGGCAAGGATGGAAGGAGGAATAGGAGCAGAGGGAGAGGTGGTGGTGTGAGTAGTGTTGGGGGGAAGAGGAAAGACAGAAACTGAAATGGAGAAAAGAATGAAAAACGTTTTTTGAAAGAAAAGGTATGAAATTCAACTTTTTTTTCTTTGAGTATACATGTGTGTACTCACCTAGTTGTGCTTGCGGGGGTTGAGCTCTGGCTCTTTGGTCCCGCCTCTCAACCGTCAATCAACAGGTGTACAGGTTCCTGAGCCTATTGGGCTCTGTCATATCTACACTTGAAACTGTGTATGGAGTCAGCCTCCACCACATCACTGCCTAATGCATTCCATTTGTCAACCACTCTGACACTAAAAAAGTTCTTTCTAATATCTAAAGTGTGTGTGTGTTTGTGTGTATGTATATGTATAAATGTGTGTGCACGTGTGTGTGTGCGTATTGCCCAGTTGTGCTAGCGTACGGGCTCACCATAGCCCGTGCTACATGGACACTCCGTCCTGAATAGCTAAATCTTTAACAACAATAATTGTGCTAGCAGGGGTCGATTATCTCTCCTTGCGACCATCAATATTTCATTGAGTTGTTTCATTCATTTCCCTGTCATGTTAATATTTACAGCTGTGTGTCGAATTGACTACGACGATTCTCTCTGTGACCTCCACCTGTTTACGACTCGGACTGATAAGTTCCTTCTGATAATTCTGCGCAACCCGTTCTCGCACTTTCGTATAGTCAATATTGACTTAAATACGTGCATATGTGACATACTAAACATAATAGTTTACCTTGAAAATCTTCATAGAAAACACCGACCTTACCTAACCTTCTTAGTATGTTAAGATAAGCATCTTATTGCTTCGTAATTACAATTATTACTTAACCTATACCTATAATAGGATTAAGTAATAATTGTAATTACGAAGCAATAAGATGGTTATCTTAACATACTAAGGAGGTTAGGTAAGGTCGGTGTTTTCTATGAAGCTTTTAAAGGTAAACTAGTATATTTAGTATGTCACATATGCACGTATTTAATAAGTCAATATTGACTGTAAGAAAGTGCGAGAACGGATTATTCTGTGACTCATTAGTGTGAGTGTAGGGGGAAGGTGGGGGGGGAGATAATTACAAATTAAATGAGTAAATAAAAAGATAAAGATAAGTAAAAGAAAATCTAGTTCTGACAGCATGTTATCTTGGAATATGGCTCACTGAGCCGGGGACCAGGTCAGAACTTGTCTCTGAAGCGATTGGGAGAGATTCTCGTGGTCATTGGTTCGAAGCTGATCATTCCGGCTGTTGGTGTTAGTACATGGTTCTCACTGGTAATCTTCCCGCTGAGAACACGCTGCTTAATTCACTTTTCGAGCGGTTACCTTGCCATGATTTTAGGGCTCAATGTCCCCGCGGCCCGGTCCTCGACCAGGCCTTCTGGTTGCTGGACTGGTCAATCAGGCTGTTGGACGCGGATACTCGAACCTTCGAAATAGGAATCACAGCCTGGTTGATCAGGTATCCTTTGGACGTGTTTATCAATCGTCTAATCGCTTACGCCCAATCGTTTGTTAATTCGGTTAATTGTTACAATCATTTTACCTTCGATTAATTGCATTCATTTCATTTAATACTTAATGGATTACCCGGCGGTACCCGGGTGCTGACTGCAGCCACCATTTCATCTCCGACTAAATGGGGGTTCGACATAGCTTCACAGTTTCCTAAAGTGGAGCAGTGGGGGCTGACCCCGACCCGCTTAGAAAAGTCCTCTCAACCACCCCATCGAGTCACCCTGGAAAGGGTTTGAGCGACTAGCCTTTAGCGTCTGGCCTCTTAATTTTTTGCTCAGACGGACAATTTTTATATGTTTAGGTATGACCCAATAGACCTATATTGAGAACATTGAGAAAATGTTATTTTTTCCCTATTTTCAACGATTTTTATATTTTATTTTAAAATTCGTGTTTTATTAATTTTTTTAAAATATTTTTATGATCGTTTAATCAGTGACAATTTTTGTATTGTTTTGTATAAGATATTTGTTTATAAGATATAGTTTTTTATAAGATATTTTTATAAATAAGATATTTATTTTTTATAAGATTTTGTATATTTGATTTCGTAGTGATTTCAGATTTTGGTTTCTTTTTTAATCTGGGAATATTGGAAGCCTCATAATAGACCGAAAATCTGTTGACGGCGTCCATGGTAGAGAGATCTGTCGTCAATAACGTCATTATTAATCACCTTAATGATGATTAATCCGCTCTGGAGGTAATGTAATCCCCTCCCCACGCCACTGGGATTTCACCGAAGGTCCATCAATAGCTATTTTATAAGGTTTTGCAGTATTATATTTGTGGAAAAGTGATCATTATTTCCTAATTTCTTTTGATGTTTTCAAGAACAGCAAATAGAGTAGAGGAGATTTATACCTGGTTCTGGGAGTTGTTCTACTGCCCAAGCCCGGCCCGAGGCCAGGCTTGACTTGTGAGAGTTTGGTCCACCAGGCTGTTGCTTGGAGCGGCCCGCAGGCCCACATATACCTGCTTGATGGGGTTCTGGGAGTTGTTCTACTGCCCAAGCCCGGCCCGAGGCCAGGCTTGACTTGTGAGAGTTTGGTCCACCAGGCTGTTGCTTGGAGCGGCCCGCAGGCCCACATATACCTGCTTGATGGGGTTCTGGGAGTTGTTCTACTGCCCAAGCCCGGCCCGAGGCCAGGCTTGACTTGTGAGAGTTTGGTCCACCAGGCTGTTGCTTGGAGCGGCCCGCAGGCCCACATATACCTGGTTGATGGGGTTCTGGGAGTTGTTCTACTGCCCAAGCCCGGCCCGAGGCCAGGCTTGACTTGTGAGAGTTTGGTCCACCAGGCTGTTGCTTGGAGCGGCCCGCAGGCCCACATATACCTGGTTGATGGGGTTCTGGGAGTTGTTCTACTCCCCAAGCCCGGCCCGAGGCCAGGCTTGACTTGTGAGAGTTTGGTCCACCAGGCTGTTGCTTGGAGCGGCCCGCAGGCCCACATATACCTGGTTGATGGGGTTCTGGGAGTTGTTCTACTGCCCAAGCCCGGCCCGAGGCCAGGCTTGACTTGTGAGAGTTTGGTCCACCAGGCGTTGCTTGGAGCGGCCCACAGGCCCACATATACCTGGTTGATGGGGTTCTGGGAGTTGTTCTACTCCCCAAGCCCGGCCCGAGGCCAGGCTTGACTTGTGAGAGTTTGGTCCACCAGGCTGTTGCTTGGAGCGGCCCGCAGGCCCACATATACCTGGTTGATGGGGTTCTGGGAGTTCTTCTACTCCCCAAGCCCGGCCCGAGGCCAGGCTTGACTTGTGAGAGTTTGGTCCACCAGGCTGTTGCTTGGAGCGGCCCGCAGGCCCACATATACCTGGTTGATGGGGTTCTGGGAGTTCTTCTACTGCCCAAGCCCGGCCCGAGGCCAGACTTGACTTGTGAGAGTTTGGTCCACCAGGCTGTTGCTTGGAGCGGCCCGCAGGCCCACATATACCTGCTTGATGGGGTTCTGGGAGTTGTTCTACTGCCCAAGCCCGGCCCGAGGCCAGGCTTGACTTGTGAGAGCTTGGTCCACCAGGCTGTTGCTTGGAGCGGCCCGCAGGCCCACATGCCCACCACAGCCCAGTTGGTCCGGCACTCCTTGGAGGAAACAATCTAGTTTCCTCTTGAAGATGTCCACGGTTGTTCCTGCAATATTTCTTATGCTTGCTGGAAGGGTGTTGAACAACCGTGGACCTCTGATGTTTATACAGTGTTCTCTGATTGTGCCTATGGCACCCCTGTTCTTCACTGGACCTCTGATGTTTATACAGTGTTCTCTGATTGTGCCTATGACACCCTTGCTCTTCACTGGACCTCTGATGTTTATACAGTGTTCTCTGATTGTGCCTATGGCACCTCTGCTCTTCACTGGACCTCTGATGTTTATACAGTGTTCTCTGATTGTGCCTATGGCACCTCTGCTCTTCACTGGACCTCTGATGTTTATACAGTGTTCTCTGATTGTGCCTATGGCACCTCTGCTCTTCACTGGACCTCTGATGTTTATACAGTGTTCTCTGATTGTGCCTATGGCACCCCTGTTCTTCACTGGACCTCTGATGTTTATACAGTGTTCTCTGATTGTGCCTATGACACCCTTGCTCTTCACTGGACCTCTGATGTTTATACAGTGTTCTCTGATTGTGCCTATGGCACCTCTGCTCTTCACTGGACCTCTGATGTTTATACAGTGTTCTCTGATTGTGCCTATGGCACCTCTGCTCTTCACTGGACCTCTGATGTTTATACAGTGTTCTCTGATTGTGCCTATGGCACCTCTGCTCTTTACTGGACCTCTGATGTTTATACAGTGTTCTCTGATTGTGCCTATGGCACCCCTGCTCTTCACTGGACCTCTGATGTTTATACAGTGTTCTCTGATTGTGCCTATGGCACCTCTGCTCTTTACTGGACCTCTGATGTTTATACAGTGTTCTCTGATTGTGCCTATGGCACCCCTGCTCTTCACTGGACCTCTGATGTTTATACAGTGTTCTCTGATTGTGCCTATGACACCCTTGCTCTTCACTGGACCTCTGATGTTTATACAGTGTTCTCTGATTGTGCCTATGGCACCTCTGCTCTTCACTGGACCTCTGATGTTTATACAGTGTTCTCTGATTGTGCCTATGGCACCCTTGCTCTTCACTGGACCTCTGATGTTCATACAGTGTTCTCTGATTGTGCCTATGGCACCCTTGCTCTTCACTGGACCTCTGATGTTTATACAGTGTTCTCTGATTGTGCCTATGGCACCCTTGCTCTTCACTGGTCCTCTGATGTTTATACAGTGTTCTCTGATTGTGCCTATGGCACCTCTGCTCTTCACTGGTTCTATTCTGCATTTCCTTCCATATCGTTCACTCCAGTACGTTGTTATTTTACAATGTAGATTGTGACTATTTGTACTGAAATGACTAATAAAGTGCAGCTTATTGGCAGAGCCCGAGTGCATGGGGGGAGTTGTGTAAAATCCTGGTTTGTGTCTCGGAGAGGCTGCAGGATCCGTGAGAGATCAGTGGAACTCCCGGTTACAATTGTTGTACCCATGTCGTGGCCTAGTCGAGTTAAGGCAGCGTCAGGGCTCATCCCGGGGCGTAAGTTCGAACCATCGTCACTGCCTTTGGGGATTTGTTCATGACGGATACGCACGAACGCACATGCGCACGCACGTTCGTTCGTTCGTTCGTTTTTACAGCAGTAATGGACGGTATGATATACGTAATTATTTTAAAGCAACATTGTCCAGAAAATTCCCTCGAGGTCACTACGAATAAAAAAACTCGCCAGATAACTGTTTTCCCAATAGGCTCTCCAGTCTCCTGTCTGTCTCTCTGTCTGTCTCTCTGTCTGTGTCTGTCTCTCTGTCTGTCTGTCTCTCTGTCTGTCTCTCTGTCTGTCTCTGTCTGTCTCTCTGTCTCTGTGTCTGTCTCTCTGTCTCTCTGTCTGTCTCTCTGTCTCTCTGTCTGTCTCTCTGTCTCTCTGTATGTGTCTGTCTCTCTCTGTCTCTCTGTCTCTCTGTCTCTCTGTCTCTCTGTCTCTCTGTCTCTCTGTCTCTCTGTCTCTCTGTCTCTCTCTCTCTCTGTGTCTCTCTCTCTCTGTGTCTCTCTCTCTCTGTGTCTCTCTCTGTGTCTCTCTCTGTGTCTCTCTCTGTGTCTCTCTCTGTGTCTCTCTCTGTCTCTCTCTCTGTCTCTCTCTCCTCTCTCTGTCTCTCTCTACTACCGTCCCCTGGTGGAGGCGAGCAGTGATCACCAGTCGCGATAGCGGCCCCGGCCCTGTTCTTAACCAGCTCTCCCGTGAAATCTCCCGAGAGGGAAGAGCTTAGAGTGTTGAGCTGACCAAAAGTCTCAATGGAAGTTCTTTTCTGGGCACTTTATCGCTCGCTCTCTTAAAGTTGAGCTGTAATTAGGGAACACGCTGCTGGAGGTGGAGAAAGATGTTACAAAGATGTTACAAAAGACGTTTATTTTGTCGACCAGACCACACTCTAGAAGGTGAAGGGACGACGACGTTTCGGTCCGTATTGGACCGTTCTCAAGTCGACAAACAGACCACACACTAGAAGGTGAAGGGACGACGACGTTTCGGTCCGTATTGGACCGTTTTCAAGTCGACAAACAGATCACACACTAGAAGGTGAAGGGATGACGACGTTTCGGTCCGTATTGGACCGTTCTCAAGTCGACAAACAGACCACACACTAGAAGGTGAAGGGACGACGACGTTTCGGTCCGTCCTGGACCATATTCAAGTCGACAAACAGATCACACACTAGAAGGTGAAGGGACGACGACGTTTCGGTCCGTATTTGACCGTTCTCAAGTCGTCAAACAGACCACATACTAGAAGGTGAAGGGACGACGACGTTTCGGTCCGTATTGGACCGTTTTCAAGTCGATTGAGGTCAAGTCTTGACAATCGACTTGTAAATGGTCCAAGACGGACTGAAACGTCGTCGTCCCTTCACCTTCTAGTGTGTGGTCTGGTCAACATACTTTAGCCATACTTATGGGAGCCGGTCGGCCGAGCGGACAGCACGCTGGACTTGTAATCCTGTGGTCCTGGGTTCGATCCCAAGCGCCGGCGAGAAACAATAGGCAGAGTTTCTTTCACCCTATGCCACTGTTACCTAGCAGTAAAATAGGTACCTGGTTGTTAGTCAGCTGTCACGGGCTGCTTCCTGGGGGTGGAGGCCAGGTCGAGGACCGGGCCGCGGGGACACTAAATCCCCGAAATCATCTCAAGATAACAGTGTAGCGGTGGTGACGGGGGGTGCCACCGCTGGCCCTCTACCTCGTTCACTAACGACACTCATAGCGACCATTACTGGCAGCAGTGGACGCTCATTACTAGGTTGAGCGGCGGGTGTGCGTGCACAGGAGTAATTATAATAAGGAGTATTGCTCCCTGAGCACGTTCATGTTGCTCACGCCTTATTAGACACCATCGGAAAAGCCCTCATTGCTTGCCCCATAATGGCGCCAGAGGGCAGCATGCACTCGTTAAACTGGGAAAAAATAATTGGTCTGAAATTGAAGGATAATTCAGAGCTTTGATCTCTCGGTGACGAGGGTAAATGATTCTTAATTGTGATCAGGTTACTCACAAATCACAATAGCGTGATGCATCAAATGAGGAAATCCACAAGGGCCGTGAAGAGGATTCGAACCTGCGTCCGAGAGAATCCCAGACGCTGCGTTAATCGACTGAGCTACGACATGGTCAGCAGCAGCAGCAGCAGCAGCAGCAGCACTGGTCGGTGATAAGGACGCTGGCAATGCCCTCTGTGTTGACTTCCTTATACTTATACCACCGCAGTCTAACTGGAAGCACTGCTTAGTCCCCTCTGGTTTTCCTTCAGAGGCGGTAATTATGAAGAGAAGGCGCTAATCCTTACGACTATATAGCACTGGGAAGGGGTCAGGATAAGGATTTGGGATGGGACGGAGGAAAGGAATGGTGCCCCACCACTTGTGGACGGTCGGGGATTGAACGCCGACCTGCAGGAAGCGAGGCCGACACTCTACCGTCCAGTATAAGTTGTTGGGCCATCTTTCGGGGAGATGTCTAAGTCACGATGAGTCACAATAACGTGGCTAAAGTATGTTGACCAGACCACACACTAGAAGGTGAAGGGACGACGACGTTTAGGTCCTGGACCATTCTCAAGTCAATCGACTTGAGAATGTTCCAGGACGGACCGAAACGTCGTCGTCCCTTCACCTAATAGTGTGTGGTCTGGTCAACAGATGTCTTAACACTTTCATGGATCTCTCTTTTCAAGAGTTTGTCTTATATTAATTTTTTGCTAATGAAAGAAGAGGCACACCTTAAGAAACAGGTCAATTGGGCAAAGCCAGGCACCTTATGAGGACGTACAGAGCCGCTTGTGCATCTAAATCACCTATTCTTTCTTCCACCTTCTTCTGCTGGTTGAACAGCTGTTCTTCAAGGATTTCATGAATGGCATTCGACCCCAAAGATGCCCTTAGCTACACCCTCTTAGCAGGGGCTCTGCTCCTTGTAAGACGATGCAAGACGGTTGAGCATTCTCACTGCATCTATGATTGGTTGGCTTGATATGCATATATCACTCACTCACGCACTCACTCACTCACACTCACACACACACACACACACACACACACACACACACACACACACACACACACACACACACATACCGTTTACGTATATTTGAAATAGAACTCATTTCTCCCAAATACCTTCTGAGGACACTCGAGCAGGTACTCAGACAGATCAAACTCCATTCCAATATTGAATGGTGGGAGAGGATCGAACGTCCTCACAATCTTCATGCCCCCGACCTGACACAACTGCCGCAAGGATCAGATCCAATCATTGGAATAGGTTTATTACAATTTGATAAAGGATGCTTACTCAGATTCTCAGACGCGAGTGTACCCGTGTGTGTGTGTGTGAGCGTGCGAGAGAGCGAGGGGGAGGGAATTATCAGGGGGAAAGCACCAAGCCATAAGACCATATCAAGACCCTTTCCCAGTGCTATAAAGATTTGGGATGGAACAGGGGAACGGAATGGTGTCCAACCACTTATGGACGATTGGGGGATTGAACGCCGACCTGCAGGAAGCGAGACCGTCGCTCTACCGTCCACTCCAAGTGGTTGGATAGATAGAGCGAGCTTGTGTAATTCGAACCCTGAGTAGGATAGGACAACTGCACATCGATCCCATCATTAATTTTAAGCCTGTATTAAATAGGATTAGCAGACTGTAGTCTGGATAACCCAGGATACAGTGTCTATCCTCAGATCAAAATCCTAGCCTAATGAACAAATCCACAAGGGCCGTGATGAGGGTTCGAATCCACATCAAATCTAGCATAATATACATATGCAGTTCGGTTCTTGTGCTCTGCCTTAAAACAAAAGCTTAGCCCCAAACTGTGTTTACCAACAATGCAAACAGAAATGCCCCACTTTCCTCACAATGAGTTACTGATGAGTAACGTGATGAATCCACTGTCGATTAATGAGTAACGAGATGAGTTATTGACGAAGATTGCGTTCATTAATCGCCTGATGGTAAGATGAAAAACTATAAGAAGGGTGTATAGGCAGGGGGGGGGTAGGGTGTGGTTAAGGGGGGGTAGGGTGTAGGAAGGGTGTGGGTAGGGTGTAAGAAGGGTGTGGTCAGAATATAAGCATGGTGTAGTCAGAATATAAGCATGGTGTGGTCAGAATATAAGCATGGTGTGGTCAGAATATAAGGATGGTGTTGTCAGGATATAAGCATGGTGTGGTCAGAATATAAGCATGGTGTGGTCAGAATATAGGCATGGTGTGGTCAGAATATAAGCATGGTGTGGTCAGAATATAAGCATGGTGTGGTCAGAATATAAGCATGGTGTGGTCAGAATATAAGCATGGTGTGGTCAGAATATAAGCATGGTGTGGTCAGAATATAAGCATGGTGTGGTCAGAATATAAGCATGGTGTGGTCAGAATATAAGGATGGTGTTGTCAGAATATAAGGATGGTGTTGTCAGAATATAAGGATGGTGTTGTCAGAATATAAGCATGGTGTGGTCAGAATATAAGGATGGTGTTGTCAGAATATAGGCATGGTGTGGTCAGAATATAAGCATGGTGTGGTCAGAATATAGGCATGGTGTGGTCAGAATATAAGCATGGTGTGGTCAGAATATAAGCATGGTGTGGTCAGAATATAAGCATGGTGTGGTCAGAATATAAGCATGGTGTGGTCAGAATATAGGCATGGTGTGGTCAGAATATAAGCATGGTGTGGTCAGAATATAAGCATGGTGTGGTCAGAATATAAGCATGGTGTGGTCAGAATATAAGCATGGTGTGGTCAGAAAATAAGCATGGTGTTGTCAGAATATAGGCATGGTGTGTTCAGAATATAAGCATGGTGTGGTCAGAATATAAGCATGGTGTGGTCAGAATATAAGCATGGTGTGGTCAGAATGCTGGCAGATCTAGGTGTTTCAGATCAAGGCAACATCACAGCTATACAAGCCTCTCTCTCCACAGCTTTGCACCACCACACACTAGACCCACACAGAGCCCAAATAAAAGATCCATTTAGATTGTATTCCCTCAAGACCTCTCCAACGCTGCCTCGTCTGACTCCTCAGGGTGAAGTCCTTTCATCCATCTTCGAAGTGAGATAGGCACTTCGACAAAGGATTTTCTGTAGCATACGTCAGGCTGCGAGCAGCCGCGTCTAACAGCCTGGTTGATCAGTCCAGCAACCAGGAGGCCTGGGGCCAGATTCACGAAAGCACTTACGCAAACACCTACGAACTTGTACATCTTTTCTCAATCTTTGGCGGCTTTGTTTACAATTATTAAACAGTTAATGAGCTCCGAAGCACCAGGAGGCTGTTTATAACAATAACAACAGTTGATTTTCATGCTTGTAAACTGTTTAATAAATGTAACCAAACCCGTCTAAGATTGAGGAAAGATGTACACGTTCGTAAGTGCTTACGTAACTGCTTCGTGAATCTGGCCCCAGGTTTGTAAGTACTTGCGTAACTGCTTCGTGAATCTGGTCCCCAGATTCGTAAGTACTTGCGTAACTGCTTCGTGAATCTGGTCCCCAGATTCGTAAGTACTTGCATAACTACTTCGTGAATCTGGAACCAGGTGTTCACACCTGCAATTGAGAATTTTAAATGACAACCGCTTGTCTGAAGGAAATCGCTCATCCAGCAAACAAAAATTAGCTCTTTCAGACACTTATCACTCAAACTTTTCCCGAAATATAAACTTGATAGTTAGGAACTTTAATTTAAGAATGAATGGTTTATATATGTGTGCAAAAGGTCTACACGAGACAGAAGAATAACTAGTCGACAGAGAAGGCAGACAGACAGACATACATCCCGCTGGGTACATTGAATTATTAATCAATTAAATCCTATTGAAATACGATCCATAAATGCAGCTCATGTAACATTGATTTTTATCTTGATTTGTACCTGAATTGTTTTTAATTTATTTATCTCTGACATTTTCTTATTAAAATACTACAATATTGCAATATTTATGTTTTGCTAATATTAATCCCACGGCTCTAATGGTAAGTTGTAAGTTTTTCCTATTGATCTAACAAGTGTTATAATGATTAATGATTAATGATTAATGATAATTTATTCACTAGAAGGTACAATGGATTGGTGAGATTACAAAAGATTGCAACCCGTTCTTGCACTTGCTTTTAGTCAATATTGGCTTAATAAGTGCATATGTGACATACTATTTGATTGTGAATATTTTAGTTTACCTTGAAAAGCTTCACAGAAAACACCGACCTCACCTAACCTTCTTAGTATGTTAAGATAAGCATCTTACTGCTTCTTATTTACAATTATTACTTAACCTATCAACTGTATATGTTAAGTAATAATTGTAATTAAGAAGGTAATAAGATGCTTAATATACTAAGAAGGTTAGGTGAGGTCGGTGTTTTCTGTGAAGCTTTTCAAGGTAAACTAAAATATTCACAGTCGATTAGTATGTCACATATGCACTTATTAAGCCAATATTGACTAAAAGCAAGTGCGAGAACGGGTTGAAAGATTGGGATTTGTTCATTCCTACAAAGCCACCAAACACGGTTAGCGTTTCTGGAAGGCAGTTAATGATTTAGTGTTAAGGATTTCTATAAAACAATGACACGTTAAATTTCTAAATTCTTATCTTTTTTATGCCTTATATTACAATGTTACATTTTATGTTTGTTATTAAAACTTTCTTCAATGTGAAGTGCAATAACATTGTGTCATCTGACTCGATTATAAATGCACAATGATTTATGAATATAATTTTGGAATTTGAATTAAAAAGTTGAAGGTTTCTGGTTAGCTAAGAATAATTACATTTTAAATATAATTCTAGATATTTGACACAACGTAAAGAGAAGCGGAGGAATTAAGCCAAAGTTAAAGAATAATTCTAGACAAGTGAAATTTCCAATCAGGTCATGTGTCCTTCCTATCAGGCCTCGTGTCCTTCCAATCAGGCCTCGTGTCCTTCCAATCAGGCCAAGTGTCCTTCCAATCAGGCCAAGTGTCCTTCCAATGAGGCCAAGTGTCCTTCCAATCAGGCCTCGTGTCCTTCCAATCAGGCCAAGTGTCCTTCCAATCAGGCCAAGTGTCCTTCCAATGAGGCCTAGTGTCCTTCCAATGAGGCCTAGTGCCCTTCCAATGAGGCCTAGTGTCCTTCCAATGAGGCCAAGTGTCCTTCCAATGAGGCCTAGTGCCCTTCCAATGAGGCCTAGTGTCCTTCCAATGAGGCCTAGTGTCCTTCCAATGAGGCCAAGTGTCCTTCCAATCAGGCCAAGTGTCCTTCCAATCAGGCCAAGTGTCCTTCCAATGAGGCCAAGTGCCCTTCCAATGAGGCCTAGTGTCCTTCCAATGAGGCCTAGTGTCCTTCCAATGAGGCCTAGTGTCCTTCCAATGAGGCCAAGTGTCCTTCCAATCAGGCCAAGTGTCCTTCCAATCAGGCCAAGTGTCCTTCCAATCAGGCCAAGTGTCCTTCCAATGAGGCCTCGTGTCCTTCCAATGAGGCCTCGTGTCCTTCCAATGAGGCCTCGTGTCCTTCCAATGAGGCCTCGTGTCCTTCCAATCAGGCCAAGTGTCACCAACCAACCCGTTCTCGCACTTTCGTATAGTCAATATTGACTTATTAAATACGTGCATATGTGACATACTAATTTATTGTGAATATTTTAGTTTACCTATTTATATTTATTTTCACATATGCACGTATTTAATAAGTCAATATTGACTGTACGAAAGTGCGAGAACGGGTTGCACCAACAATCACGACATAGAATATTTCCTTTTAAAGAGTAGTGAGAGAAGACTTATCCAAGTCAGTGAACTCTCACAAGATGTCCTCTTGAGACGTCACTAATTCCATGTAATCTTGAGACGTTTGGGCTGCATTTTTGTATTTAAATTTGTTTAGTTCTTCACTCGTCAGGGAGTCTGAGACGTGCTGACATTTTCCTCATTTATTCCCATTCATGCTAAGAAAAGACTCCTGGATATAAAAATATAAACGTCTTAATAGCCCATCATCAAAGAAGTCAAATTCTTGTGAAAACTTTTGGCATTTCCTTCCATTACCTTTTGAAATGCATTTTTTATATATAAATGTTAAGTACAAGGTTACGGTTATATTAAAGTTTTTCTAAAACTATTAATGGCTCTTGAGAGTTTTCTTATTGAGAGTCTGGCGATGAGAGTGAGTATGGGGGGGAGGGGGGGGATTACATAATTACTGATAATTGCATTTTATATGTTAGGCAACAGTAGTTTGGGGTGATTATCAGTGTTTTATTGTTATCTGAGTTAAGAAGGGGACCTGTGGCTGTACTTATCTAGTTGTGCTTGCGGGGGTTGAGCTTTGGCTCTTTGGTCCCGCCTCTCAACTGTCGGTTAACTGGTAAATGCGCTGTCATTGAATTTTTTAAAAAATCTTGGGTCTAGGGAACTGTAGCTGCTTGTAGCCCGCAAGGGATCATTACTACCTCTTGCTCCAGGGAATTAAAGTTGCCTTAACCATCACCAGAGAAGTCTTAACAACACAGAAATCACAGCGATAGCAGGCGGCTTGACATCTGCGAGGCACTACACATCAAAAAGTTTAACGTGACATGAACCAGTATTAGCAATCACTGTTCAGCAAACAATCTTGAAGATGCATGTCGTGCCTGAGATGCAGAAAACAGAAGAACGATAAAAGATAATGCTCTAGATGACAGTAAATGTGGCCGTAGTTCGTTAATTCTTCATTAAAGTCATTAGCGGAAATGGTGGAGCTGCATGCCGGACATAATGGATTCGTTATGATAAGTAGAAATTGGTGAATTTAGAAAAGGGAGTTAAAACGCCATTTTTTTTACGTGGAATTTAAACTTGTCATAGATTCAGGAGTTGGGATTTGGGATCCTTGGGGAAGGGAAGGGATGGATGATACGTGGAAGGGGAAGAAGGGAAGGAAGGGGGGAAGGAACAGGAAAGGGAATTAATAGATGTAATATGTTTACATATTCTGTACTAAGCTGTAAATAAAGCTATAATTGTTGACCAAACCACACACACTAGAAAATGAAGGGAGGACGACGTTTCGGTCCGTCCTGGACCATTCTCAAGTCGATTATCGACTTGAGAATCGACTTGAGAATCGACTTGAGAATGGTCCAGGACGGACCGAAACGTCGTCGTCCCTTCACCTTCTAGTGTGTGGTCTGGTCAACATATTTCAGCCACGTTATTGTGACTCATATTCTACAAAACTGTAATTTTGTATCCTTGGAGCCAAGCGGGAATATTTTGAAATACACATCGTGACTCTTCATAGTTTTGCCTCGACTCAAAGATCATTTCCGAGGTTGAAATAGACTCATTTTCGCAAACATTTATCAGTTGAAATGTATCCAACGGTGCAATAAACTGTCGAACACTTAACTGCCATAAGCCAGGTTTAAACGGAAGTTGCAATCTGTTTTGAGGAATATATTTTTTTTCATTTTCAAAATAACTGGGAAAAAATTACCATAATCTTCACAGAAAAACATAGTTCCCCCTCTTGTTAAATGAACGTTTAATGGCTGGTAATTTCAGTTCTAGATCAGGGTGTTGGGCGCTGATCAACATGGGGGAATTATCTACAGTTTTTGCGGTGCATTACCCGTGTTGATGAGCCGTCACGGTCTGCAACACTCGCAGTCAACATGCATTAGCACGCACTCTGGGGACACTCGCTCCCCAGGTCTTGTACTCGTTTGGGATTAATTTTTTCCTGGTTATAGAAAACGAGTGTCGTGGCTCCGCGTGTCCATTTTGCACGGACTAGTGTGCGCCTGTAAGTCTGCGTGTCGTGGCTATATAATAATATACAAACGAACTGAAAGTTTTTTGTTTGGGCTCGCCATAGCCCGTGCTACTTGGAACTTTGTGTTCCAGGTAGCGAATCTACGACAACTGAAAGTTTCTTACGGGCTATTCATGCCCGTGTCACCTCTTTGGTGGCTTAATCTTTATCAATCAACTGAAAGTTTGAAAGTTAGAACACAAAGTCCTGTAGGATATTACAGTAAGGTGTCTTAGGTGTGATAAGATTATGGGTCGTGGAATATGCATATAATGTGTTACGTAGGTTTGAGAGATACAGATCTTGGGTGATTAAGGAACTAGGTAATGTTGATCTTGGAACGAGCAATATGTCTTGCATAAGAAGATAGGAATAAAGGTAACTGCAGAAAGCCTATTGGCTCACACGAGGCAGCTCCTATTTATAACCACCCAATCCCACTTATATACATGTCCAACCCGCGCTTGAAACAATCCAGGGACCCCATCTCCACCACGTTACGCGGCAATTGGTTCCACAAATCAACAACCCTGTTACTGAACCAGTATTTACCCAAGTCTTTCCTAAATCTAAACTTATCCAATTTATACCCATTGTTTCGTGTTCTGTCTTGTGTTGATACTTTTAATACCCTATTAATATCCCCTTTGTTATATATACATGTCCAACCCGACTCAAATCCTTGTCACCAACAACAGTTATTCAGGAAATGTGTCGTCTCAGGAGACAGCCGCTGATGAGACTAGGTGTTGATTGTCCGCCTTGTCTGACCGAGACGTCAAACAGGTCAAACAGGACTTGCAATAGTGTAATATAGCACTTCCTCCTCCTTGTTGCTCCTCTCACCTGATTTCCCCAATATTGCTATTCGTATTTTACCCAAATTCCTTCCTTCTCCAGTCTTTTTCCTTCGACTTTCCCAATTCTTTCCTATTCTTATTCCTTTATCTCCTCATGACAATCATCTGCACCTAATACCCTCGAAATCTTTAATGGGCCACTTCACCACTCCTAGCAACCTGAGCGATAAAGATATATAAAACAACCTATGATAACCATCTTTGTAACCTATATGTAACTCCTTTTTTGTAACAAAGTTCAAATAAAGCAAATATATATGTGCACATACAAAAGAATGGGGGTGGTAGGAGAAGATAATATTAGTGTTCAGTGAGAAACCACAAGGTCTCCTCTGAATACTTTTTATTTTCTTCTCCGAGGCTATGGGTCCCCACATTGGCACCAGAGGTGGTACCCTCACAAATTTATATATATATATATATATATATATATATATATATATATATATATATATATATATATATATATATATATATATATATATATATATATATATATATGACAATGTCAGACCACGGAGGAAAAATGAAACGGGAATTTCCTTAAGTACTTTCGTATATTAATACATCTTCAGATGTATTAATATACTTATATTAATATACTTAATATTAATATTAATATATTATATACTTATATTAATATATTAATATTAATATACGCTCTACTCTTGCGTATTGAACACCATTGCACCAGAGATAGAGGGAGAACATTCACCGCAGATTGACAGCTTGGCAATTCGTGTTGTCAAGCTGGTGGCAGAGTGCTTTTGGTGGCAGAATGAGGCCAGGAGTGAGGGAAGGGTTGTCAGTGTGTGAAGGTGGCCACACGAATTCACTGTGTGGAGATAGACTGGAAAACAAATATAGATTTTTGCCTTGAAACACAATAGGCCCCCCGGGCAATGTTGACGGACTATGTACCGTTGTTGGGGTGATACACACGGCCTGGATAACGTTGATGTACACGGCCTGGATAACGTTTCTGGGATCATGTAAGCGAGTTGGATATCGTGGGTAAGGGTCATATGGTTGGATAGCATTGCCCTTGGCATTCAGAGACTTTTACAAGACAGTTTGTGCTGGCTACTAACTAGTTTTCCTATGCAATGTTGCAAAACTGCAAATTTATTGCATTGTGATTGACGGAAACCAACTACTATTTGGCTACGAAGCAGTTATGAGAATGCAGCAGCAGCTTGAATTGGTGATTATAGTGGACTATTACAATTCCTTCACCTAACAAGCTGCTTATAGACCATTATGACGCCTTCGCTAATCACCCGTGTGGGGTTTGGACGTGGTATTTTGGTGGGGCCGTGCCCAACAGCGCCGTCATTTCGGTTGCATACGGAAGGCCTTTAACCGCTGTTTCTCTAACATATTGCTTCGTTTGATAATTGATGTAGGTAGAAGAGGTGGAGGGGGGGGGGGTGGACGCTGGCATTATATCATGCCTTTAATTGGCATGATCAGATACGGGCTCACCATAGCCCGTGCTACTGGAACTTATTGTTCTGAGTAGCGAATCTTAAACAGCATGATCAGAGGTGAACCAGTTAATTAATATGACCTTTCCCTTACAGTTAACCATTTTGTATCATCTTCCCAGAAACAGAATAGTCAGCTTGATCAGACCACACACTAGAAGGTGAAGGGACGACGACGTATCGACAATCGACTTGAGAATGGTCTAGGACGGTGCGAAACGTCGTCGTCCCTTCACCTTCTAGTGTGTGGTCTGGTCAACATACTTCAGCCACGTTGTGACTCCTCCCCCGCAGAATAGTCACCCACCGTCTGTCCGAGGGGCCTCGTAGCCTGGTGGATAGCGCGCAGGACTCGTAATTCTGTGGCGCGGGTTCGATTCCCGCACGAGGCAGAAACAAATGGGCAAAGTTTCTTTCACCCTGAATGCCCCTGTTACCTAGCAGTAAATAGGTACCTGGGAGTTAGTCAGCTGTCACGGGCTGCTTCCTGGGGGTGGAGGCCTGGTCGAGGACCGGGCCGCGGGGACACTAAAGCCCCGAAATCATCTCAAGATAACCTCAAGATAACCGTACATTTCAGCATTTATGATAATGTTGTAAATTTCATAACATTTTTATTCTGTATTTAGTGAATGTGTTAATATTCCCCCCCCCCCCCCACCTGCATGTTTTTTGGTACTTGGTGTTGCAACCCGTTCTCGCAAATTTAATAAGTCAATGTTGACTTATTAAATATGTGCATAGGTGACATACTTAACATAATAGATACCCTTAAAAAGATTCATAGAAAACACCGACCTTACCTAACCTTGTTAGTATCTTAAGATAAGCATCTTATTGCTTCGTAATTACAATTATTACCTAACCTATAATAGGTATAGGTTAAGTAATAATTGTAATTACGAAGCAATAAGATGCTTATCTTAAGATACTAACAAGGTTAGGTAAGGTCGGTGTTTTCTATGAATCTTTTTAAGGGTATCTATTATGTTTAGTATATCACCTATGCACGTAGTTAATAAGTCAATATTGACTTTACGAATTTGCGAGAACTGGTTGGGTGTTTGAGAGAGTTTCTTCTGAGGTATGAAAATTAACTTTCCACGTGTTAAATAGATCTCCATATATAATATATAATTGTTCTGATCATCTAAGATGCTGCAGAGTTGGCAGAGGTCTTGCAACATGGTTATCTTGAGGTTATCTTGAGATGATTTCTGGGCTTTTTAGTGTCCCCGCGGCCCGGTCCTCGACCAGGCCTCCACCCCCAGGAAGCAGCCCGTGACAGCTGACTAACACCCAGGTACCTATTTTACTGCTAGGTAACAGGGGCATAGGGTGAAAGAAACTGCCCATTGTTTCTCGCCGGCGCCTGGGATCGAACCCAGGACCACAAGTCCAGCGTGCTGTCCGCTCGGCCGACCGGCTCCCTTTTAGGTACACACACAAACCACAATAGCGTGATATATCAAATTACCAATCATTCTCCTGGAATCCCAAGATCCCATAACGTCCTGGGATCATCCCGGACGTAGGTTCGAACCCTCATCACGGCCCTTGTGGATTTATTCACATCTAGATTATTTCAATATTGTATCATGAAGTCATGGTGAAATGTGGCGGGCAAATACCGTAGAGTTGTTATCGAGAAGCAAAATATATTTTAAATGTGAATGGAAAATCGTCTCAAGGACATTTCAGTGCTTTATTTCGGCGAGTTCTGGGGCACACTCACATAGGTTTAATCCCCAGCATTGATTGGCTGCATTGTAACACCTCCGATGCTACCCGTCTGTGATGCATGCTGTTGCAACTGTTGCAACTGATTAATCCGTATACCATCACAGGTGGAGAGGGGGAGACAGGAGGAGAGGGAAGGAGAGGGTGGAAAAGGAAATTGAGAAGAGGGAGGGAAGGAGAGATTAGGGTTAGAGAGGGATGCGTGGAAGGGGGAGATAGACCCGAGTCCCAAGTCCTAAGTCCCGAGTCCTAAGCGCTTAGGCTGGACGGTAGAGCGACGGTCTTGCTTCATGCAGGTCGGCGTTCAATCCCCGACCGTCCAAGTGGTTAGACACCATTCCTTCCCCCCGTCCCTTCCCAGATCCTTATGCTGACCCCTTCCAAGTACTATATAGCCATAATGGTTTGGTGTTTTCCCTTGATAATTCCTTTCTACCTATCCTCCCCCCCCCCAGGGAGATAAAACGCTGCCTTTCTCAACACTATTCACAAAACATTATTACCTTCTCTCACTGCATCTCTAAGAATACCTTAAGACAACTGCCCCCTCAGAGAAGCCACTAATATGCTCTATAATGCCACCGGGAGCCGGTCGGCCGAGCGGACAGCACGCTGGACTTGTGATCCTGGGTTCGTTCCCAGGCGCCGGCGAGAAACAATGGGCAGTTTCTTTCACCCTATGTCCCTGTTACCTAGCAGTAAAATAGGTACCTGGGTGTTAGTCAGCTGTCACGTGCTGCTTCCTGGGGGTGGAGGCCTGGTCGAGGACCGGGCCGCGGGGACGCTAAACCCCCGAAATCATCTCAAGATAACCTCAAGAGAAAGAGACATTGTCTCTTGCAGATATTGATTAATACAGTTGGGAAGTGCAGACATTCTTAGGCATGCAATTGTCTAAGAATTCTTAGACATTTGAATTCTTGACTCAGAGGAACATGGTTTTCTGCTATTATCAACACTTATAGGGATAAGTGAGCACTCGTGTATACTATTATTAAAACACTTAAGTGTCCGTCTAATCGCTTCAAGGAAGGTGGATTGTGTGA
Organism: Procambarus clarkii; assembly: GCF_040958095.1. Lineage (NCBI taxonomy): Eukaryota > Metazoa > Arthropoda > Malacostraca > Decapoda > Cambaridae > Procambarus > Procambarus clarkii. The sequence continues at coordinate 14,895,776 of NC_091226.1, read as the reverse complement.
AAGACACCACTTTTGTGTTTAAGTAATGTCTCAACTATTCCCAACTACGATGGCATGACCTACCAGCAACTGAGACAAAGACACATTGAACACTGTTTATGTAGGACAAACGTAAATCTGTGTGTTTATGTATCTATATATGTAGGTTAGATTAGCATTTTAAAAGCACTACAATCACCTTCTTTGGTTAATTGCTCAATAAATCCCTGAACTATATGTTTAGCAAATCTCTCAGCCTGTCCATGGAGGACAGAAGAAAATGTATATATTCTGGTTAGCATTGTAAATGTCTGGCCACGTCTGTGGTAGAAAATAATAATAATTTAAAAAAAGCAATTGAGATGTTTAACTTCATCTGTGTCAATGATAAACAGCGTGTCCTTGTAGCTCGGGGTGGTGACCATTGCGAGCTTTAACATTTTCCCTATCCCCGACCGTCAAAGTGGTTGGGTACCATTCCTCACCCTCCGTCCCATCCCAAATCTTTATCCTGACCCCTTCCCAGTGCTATAAAGTCGTAATGGCTTGACACTTTCTCCTCAATAAGTAATTTGTAATTTAACCTTCTATATCTCTCCTTCTTTCTATAATCTCCATCTTCCATTGTTTCCCTCAGATGTGTTAGTATAATTAAAATAATCCATCAACGAACAAATCCACAAGGGCCGTGACGAGGATTCGAACCTGCGTCCGGGAGCATCCCAGACACTGCCTTAATCGACTGAGCTACGACAGGGTTAAAGGGTTGAAACCGAAGTTCTACTGAACTTACTGGATCCCGTAGCCTCTCCGAGGCACAAACCAGGGTTTTACACAACCCCTCCCCCCTGCACCCGAGCTATGTCAATAGGCCATCAACGAAGATCATTGATGCATTATTAGTAAACAAGACGCTGATGAATGAAAGCGCTGACCTTCTGACCATAGGTCTGACCTTCTGACCAAAGGTCTGACCTTCTGACCAAAGGTCTGACCTTCTGACCAAAGGTCTGACCTTCTGACCAAAGGTCTGACCTTCTGACCAAAGGTCTGACCTTCTGACCAAAGGTCTGACCTTCTGACCAAAGGTCTGACCTTCTGACCAAAGGTCTGAAGCCTTTGGTCAGCTCAACATTGACTACGTCACTGTTGTACTGCTCAATTGCACGGCCCAAGGGCCGCTGAGTGTGTTGATTGAAATGTATTTTGTTTTTCGTTATCTGGTTTCTGTTGAGAGCCTTGTGTGCGCGTATGCTGCTGGTTGTGAAATGATGGTGGTATTAGTAGTATGGGAGTAACAGCAGGAGACGATAGCGATAAGGGGTGAACTGAAAGCAGCATTAACAGCTGTTGAGATTGTATTGAAAGCAGCATTAACAGCTGTTGAGAATGTATTGAAAGCAGCATTAACAGCTGTTGAGATTGTATTGAAAGCAGCAATAACAGCAGTTGTGACTGTATTGAAAGCAGCAATAACAGCAGTTGTGATTGTATTGAAAGCAGCAATAACAGCAGTTGTGATTGTATTGAAAGCAGCATTAACAGCTGTTGAGATTGTATTGAAAGCAGCAATAACAGCAGTTGAGATTCGATTGCACTGAAAGCGGCTATAACATCAGTAGACGTTGCATTGAAAGCAGTCATATTAACCACCTTTAACTGCAATTACTAATCCTTTAACTCCAGCTACCAATCCTACAAGTTAAAGTGGTATTATAGATGTATAATTAGTTCTAGTTTGAATGATACAGCTAGTAAAATAGTGGCTTTTGTAGATCAAATAAAATCAACCAAATGGGAAATTCACCTGTGAATTTTGTTTCCAAAACATCATTTCAGTCCAAATCAGTAGAGGTTTGGGACGATTTCACATGCCATGCCACAGCCTGGACGCTCTTTGTGCTTCTGGAGGCATGTCCGCAGAGATATTAACGCCATAAACCTCTCCAAGATTACCTTTTAAGCAGAAGACGTTTTAAATTTTTGTCTCGACTTGGGCCTGGCGAAATATGCGAGGCCCAATATGTTGCTTGGTTCTCTAGGAAGAAATGTACGAAACGTTGTCTTTCTGCTTGAACATCTTAGCACTACCTCCTTCTTCATCTTCTTACTACTTAATGTCCTTTTCGCATGATCTTTTCGTCTCATGATCTCGTCTGTTTTTCCTCCATTCTGACGATAAAAAATGTATTGTCAAAAAGCGGGGAATTAAAGTCTGCTTCACATACCATCAGAAGGCAGTGATGTTTCGTATCCCTCCCGGATGTAGTGGAGAGCCTGCCTCAAGCCGGTTGAGACGGTGAAGGGCTTACTTAGAGTACCACCTTGGGTCTGTGCAAGGGCCTACCTCGAGTATCACCTTGGGTCTGTGAAGGGGCTACTTCGAGTACCACCTTGGGTCTGTGAAGGGGCTACTTCGATTACCACCTTGGGTCTGTGAAGGGCCTATTCGAGTACCACTTTGTGTCTGTGAAGGGCCTATTCGAGTACCACTTTGGGTCTGTGAAGGGGCTACCTCGAGTACCACCTTAGGTCTGTGCAAGGGCCACCTAGAATACGACCAAGAAGTGCAGGGCATCCTTCCGGAAGCACCAGCTTCCCATGTGAAGGAGAGAGCGAGATTGAGTGAGTCTGAGAACTTGCAGGAAAGGCACCATTTCTCGTGTGATTTATAGGGCCATAACTCGACACAGCAAATTACTAACCACAAGGAGAAACAGACCAAGCTTTCACGACCGTTTTCTTTTTATGTTTCTTCATGACTGGTTGTACAAAGAAAGTTATTTTGAAGCATACACATTCCTTGAGAGAAAGTGTTGCAAACACTTTCCCCTCACAATCAACAGTTGTGAGGGGAAATGTTCAGCTATTAGTGGGTAATTACATTTGGTAGATGGTTTTGTGATTTAGTTGATTTGAAAACTAACTGCCAAATAGAACTCTTGCAAACTGGACAAAGAGCCTGTTGTTGTTAAAGATTAATCCACCACAAGAGGTGGCACAGGCATAAGTAGATTGTAGATTGAGTAGATGGTAGATTGAATGCAGTCTTTAGTCGTGTAACATCTTGGTGTGGGGCTGGAAAAGTCCTGCCGAATGTCCGTCACCGAAGTCAGATATAGACACAGTACTATCGTCATCCTCGTCGATCTTGACTGAAATCCCATTCTTCTTAATACGTCAATTTCTCAGGCCCAGTTCACAATAACAGGTGAATAGGCGTATAAGGCTGCTTCTTCACTTGGCAAATACTGAGGTTGTATTCTCTTAGAAGAGGACGTAAGGAATTGGCAATACTTTGTTTATTTGATCTATACACAGTCAGAGAGCCTGTTTAATTTAGGTCAGCGTAGTGAATCATGAACTTAAGTTCCAACATGCAGAGGATACCTTGCGATGATGTCATGGACGATTGGTTCACAATCATCCAATCGTCCACTAGATGATTGGAAGACAGATTTGTAATATATTGTCTAAGCCTCGAGTGCTCTCAGTCCACCGACATGGAAACAAAGAATTGTATCAGTTACTGAGCAGGACAAATAGTTTATTTTCTAATTGCAGAATGCAACTAGAAAAATAAACTCCAGGAATTTAGTTTAGAACATGTCCTAAACGCTGTGTAATTGACATTATAATAAATCCCAAAATTTAATACTTTTTCATCATCCTAGTTATAATTTATCGAATTTGAACATGTATTACACTGTATAATCCGATTTGTTTTCTATGTAAGCATTTAAAACATGAAAGTGTAGAAGAATATTTCGAAAAGTTACAGCACCTTTTCTGAAGAAAAAAATCTTACCAGGAAGGCGACAATATATGGGAAGTGAAGATGTCGTCTGAGACTCCCTGATCACACGCGGCTAACCATAACTACTTTGCCTAATGAGCAAGATTACCCTAATTAGGGTCAAGAACTCTTGACCCTAATTATAACACCTGAAAAATATTCCACGACATTACCTCGAAGCATTCGTGCCTGGTTTCGTGAATCACTTCCGCGTTCGTATCCGCCCTTGTTTTAATTAGATAATGGGAAGAACAAGCTATTTGGAATAATTTTCCGCGCAGAAATGGGCAGGGAGGAGATTAGTGCTTTACCTTTGGGGTTAATTAGTGTTACTCGTATCGTGAGGTCAAGAGGAGCATGTGGAGGGTGATAAAGGGAAAGGGGAAGGAAGGGAGAGGGGAAAAGATGGGTAATAGGGAGTTACAGCCCCGCTCCTGTGCTAGGTAAGTCCACTAGGGGGCTCACCATAGCCCGTGCTACTTGAAACTTTTGGTTCCCAGTAGCTGAATGTAAAGCAGGATAACAGGACCATCAGGTTGGTGCTGTAGGGAGGATGTTTTAAGAGATGTTTGTAGGTCAGATGTAGACAACTGGTCACAATAACATGTCTGAAGATATAATCAAAGCACATATCAGAAAATGCTGAGACGACGACGTTTCGGTCTACCCTGGACCATTATCAGGTCGTATGTCACACACACGACTAGATAACGGTCCTGGACGGACCGAAATGTCGTCGTTTCGGACCTTCTGACATGTGGTTTGGTCTTCCACCTTCCACTACCGTTAATTCAATGTTTAGTGGAAGGGAAGAGATGTTAGACAATGTTTAAATCGAGTGTTGACATTTGAGATGATTTTAACCTGAGACAAGCTGAATAAATGTGGTTTTTGGGAGTGATGCTGCGTTTGGAGCCAGGACATGAGTGATAAATTTTGTCGTTGAGAGAGAGGAAAATAATAGGTTCTGAAAATGACCCCTTTGGTTAAATGGGGGATTCAGTTCCTGAGCCTATTATGGGCTCAGACCCCATTACGGGTTACGGGCCCCATTACGGGCTAACCCCTTTCCACCACCATCCACGGGATAGGTATGATATGCATGATAAATTAGTAAAAAATACATATGTGGAAGGGTGTGGTAATGGTTATCTTGAGATGATTTCGGGGCTTGGTGTCCCCGCGGCCCGGTCGTCGACCAGGCCTCCTGGTTGCTGGACTGGTCAGCCAGGCTGTTGGATGTACGAATCACAGCCTGGTTGATCAGGTATCCTCTGGAGGGTCCCCACCACCAGTGTGTGTGTGTGTATTTGGCTCATAACATCTAATGGAGATAGATGCATAGAGAGCGTATATATTTCCTTGCTTGAATTTTGACTAAAACGTCGCATATTTAATGGATTGGTCGATTCCGTAAGCAAAGACGAATTGTTTTAATTCTCAAACACAACTATACTCCCCTTGTTACCACCTTTCCTCACTTTCTCCCAACTTTCTCCCAACTTTCTCCCAACTTTCTCCCAACTTTCTCCCTTTTCTTTTCAGTCCAATTACTCTACCATACTTTCTTTCTACTATCTACCATACTTTTACTTCATATTTTTCTTTTTGCCCTTTTCATTTCAACTTTATCTAACCTAGCCGCTTGGGGTGGACGGTAGAGCAACAGTCTCGCTTCATGCAGGTCGGCGTTCAATCCCCGACCGTCCACAAGTGATTGGGGCACCATTCCTTACCCCCCGTCCCATCCCAAATCCTTATCCTGACCCCTTCCCAGTGCTATATAGTCGTAATGGCTTGGTGCTTTCACTCCTAATAGTTCCCATTGTGCATTCTTTTGATAATTACTTACTTCCCCTCTTTTCCCTTGCTTATTTTCTTATTTCCTCTTCTTGTTTTCATTCCCATTTCCCCTCTCCATTTCCTTTTCCATTTGTCTGGGATTCTAAATCTCCAAGTCTCTCTTCTCTTCACGAAAAGGGGATTTCCGCGCGCCAGTTTGTAATGGTCTATTGACCTTGTGATGTGTGATGTAAGTCCTGGCGTTATATGCGCGCGCGCTGGCGTTGTATGCGCGCGCGCTGCGGTTGTATGTAGTCAGCCGGCTGAAAATATGGTGTAATTGGCGTTGTATACGGTGTGTTGGTGTTGAATAGGGTGTATTTGGTGTTGAATAGGGTGTGTTGGCGTTGAATAGGTGTTGGCGTTGAATAGGGTGTATTGGGGTTGTATACGGTGTATTGGTGTTGTATACGGTGTACTGGTCTTGTGGGTGAAATGCTGAAATTATCCCCAAAAAATACAATAGAGTACAATACAGCGTTTAAACGGTTCATGAAACGACGTCGGAAAATTTACTTGTTTGGAAATGTCACAGAAACGATGATGAAGGGAACACTGATGTAAAATTCACAACTACGGCCCTAAAGTGAATATATAAAGACCACATATCAAAACGAATGTTCACGTTGGTTACGCTCGCTAATAGCTATTTATTAGTTGAAAATATTAATGAAAGTCAATGGAAACTTTTTTTTTGGGGGGGGGGAATTTTTTTGTGTGAATTAATGTATTTTTTTGTTAAGCATTCATGTATTTGTTCCTGAATATTCCTATTTAGTTGCAGGCGAGGAGTCACAATAACGTGGTTGAAGTATGTTGACCAGACCACACACTAGAAAGTGAAGGGACGACGACGTTTCGGTCCGTCTTGGACCATTCTCAATCGACTTGTAAATGGTCCAGGACGGACCGAAACGTCGTCGTCCCTTCACTTTCTAGTGTGTGGTCTGGTCAACATACTTCTAATTCAGTTATTGTTAACCCGTTCAGTTTATCGTTTAAAGGAAAAACTTTGACGTATCACTGATTATAACTAATAATTTTGATAATAAATATAACAAATGTCTAAGAAGGTAGATTTTTGTGATCGGTCGCCGTGTGGGAATTATTAAAAGTTAAAAAGAAATATGCATGCAAAAAACTTAATTTTTTTTAAGTGATTAGTTAAGACTTTATCTCTTAATCTCACATCTACATCTCTCATTCTTCTTAGCGTCGATTTAGACGTAACTTAAATAATCTGAATTCGGTATACAAATTTTGTGTAGTATTTTGATTCTTTTTTTTCACTTGGGTCTTTGTGTGTGAGATATATTGATATAACTATTGGTGGAAGGGAGCTATCAGGGGAAAGCGCCAAGCCATTACTGCTATATAGCACTGGGAAGGGGTAAGGATAAGGATTTGGGATGGGACCGGGGGGGAGGGGGGGGAGGAATGGTGCCAAACCACCATTTTAGGTGGTTTAAGGTGATTGGTGGTTTAAGGTGATTGGTGGTTTAAGGTGATTGGTGGTTTAAGGTGATTGGTGGTTTAAGATGAGTGTGAAAACAGCACTTAAGCCTGTATGTCTATGTAACACTTCAGAGATATGTTGGAAGAACGTTGTTCAACCACTTGCACCATCGGGAATTGAACGCCGACCTGCAAGGCCATCGCTGAACCGACCCGTTACCTCAAGTAATCTAAGAGGCTCCAGAAGATGGAACTAGTAGCGAAGCTTATCCTTAGGCTATACCTGCTAGGCACGTAGCCTAGCCGGGTAAAGCCTAGCCTAAGGAGCCGGTCGGCCGAGCGGACAGCACGCTGAACTTGTGATCCTGTGGTCCTGGGTTCGATCCCAGGCGCCGGCGAGAAACAATGGGCAAAGTTTCTTTCACCCTATGCCCCTGTTACCTAGCAGTAAATAGGTACCTGGGTGTTAGTCAGCTGTCACGGGCTGCTTCCTGGGTGTGGAGGCCTGGTTGAGGACCGGGCCGCGGGGACACTAAAGCCCCGAAATCATCTCAAGATAACCTCAAGATAGGCAAATACGTTTTAGTCCATGCATATAACACAGTGTTCCAGGCCTGGAGGTTAAAATATACCATTAGTATAGAAGCAGTAGAACATTAAAAATGAAAGTCAAACAAGAACTTGGGGTTCGAAACTGCTGATTAGATGGAGTCAGAGATCTTATAGCCTACAGGAACGAGGGATACTCAACCATCCTGGGGCCAGATTCACGAAGCAGTTACGCAAGCACTTACGAACCTGGAGCCAGATTCACGAAGCAGTTACGCAAGCACTTACGAACCTGTACATCTTTTCTCAATCTTTGGCGGCTTTGTTTACAGTTATTAAACAGTTAATGAGCTCCGAAGCACCAGGAGGCTGTTTATAACAATAACAACAGTTGATTGGTAAGTTTTCATGCTTGTAAACTGTTTAATAAATGTAACCAAAGCCGTCAAAGATTAAGGAAAGATGTACACGTTCGTAAGTGCTTGCGTAACTGCTTCGTGAATCGGGCCCCAGGTCATTACATTAGCTATCGAGAAGCGAAAGAGACGCTGGCTGAGAGACTTGTCTACGGAAAGGAATACAAGAAAAGTTTGAGAGACGCACTTAAATTGTACGATACAGTGAAGACCTTGTATCTCAGAGTCGGGGTTCGA
>NC_091226.1:14877502-14885002 GCF_040958095.1 Procambarus clarkii | reverse complement strand
GTCAGCCACATAGGCCCCCTGCCAACCACATAGGCCCCCTGCCAGCCACATAGGCCCCCTGCCAGCCACATAGGCCCCCTGCCAGCCACATAGGCCCCCTGCCAGCCACATAGGCCCCCTGCCAGCCACATAGGCCCCCTGCCAGCCACATAGGCATCGTAGCTAATCACGACAACAATATTCCCTTCACGATTTATAACTTTAGGCTACACCATGTTGCTTGGTTTACAAGAAAGGGAATCTATATGAATTTGAATGCCTGTGTCCTTGTAGGTTAGACATTTGGGGCTAGCCACAGCTAGCTGTGCACGTTGATTCCTGTGGGGCTCGTGCCTATCATGGTCTGGTTGGTGTAGACAGAAGTGAAACGAGTATATTATAAAATATTATGCGCTGATGCCCACAGATTTGGAAACAAATTGTATCAAACTTTGCCTGTGGTAGTGAATGTGTTTCATAACTTACCAATATATTAGGTCTTCCTCGGGAGTCATCATGCAGTGTCAGCCCTCAATACACACACACACACACACACACACACACACACACACACACACACACACACACACACACACACACACTCAAACTTTCTCATACACACACTCATACTCTCTCTCCCTCTCTCTCCCTCTCTCTCCCTCTCTCTCCCTCTCTCTCCCTCTCTCTCCCTCTCTCTCCCTCTCTCTCCCTCTCTCTCCCTCTCTCTCCCTCTCTCTCCCTCTCTCTACACCTGTCACCTTTGAGGCGTGGCAGGTGCCATATGGCACCTGCCATCAAGACATCTGCCCTGGGGATGCTGCTCCCAGACAGATTAACAGACAAGAAGAGAGAGAGAGAGACCTCAATACAAACACTCAACTCAGAACAACTACTAACACAAGCACTCGACACAAGCACTCGACACAAGCACTCGACAGCACTGTGTTTAAGAGTTTGACGTCCTTTCAGCCTGGTGAAACATATGGTCTCATTTGTCACTATAATGTTCTTCCTCCTCCTTCACAAACTCTAAAACTTGCTTATTTAATGTTGTTTATTCTGTGTGTGATGGGAACGTTCCCTTCTCGTGATGGGAACGTTCCCTTCTCGTGATGGGAACGTTCCCTTCTCGTGATGGGAACGTTCCCTTCTCTTACACCCTCCCTCTCTCCTCTTCTCCTTTTCACAACCTCTTTCCCTTCCTCCTCTCCCCTCACAACCTCTCCCTTTGTCTTTCAACCTCTCCCTTTGTCTCTCAACCTCTCCCATTGTCTCTCAACCTCTCCCTTTGTCTCACAACCTCTCCCTTTGTCTCTCAACCTCTCCCTTTGTCTCTCAACCTCTCCCATTGTCTCTCAACCTCTCCCATTGTCTCTCAACCTCTCCCTTTGTCTCTCAACCTCTCCCTTTGTCTCTCTCAACCTCTCCCTTTGTCTCTCTCAACCTCTCCCTTTGTCTCTCTCAACCTCTCCCTTTGTCTCTCTCAACCTCTCCCTTTGTCTCTCTCAACCTCTCCCTTTGTCTCTCTCAACCTCTCCCTTTGTCTCTCTCAACCTCTCCCTTTGTCTCTCTCAACCTCTCCCTTTGTCTCTCTCAACCTCTCCCTTTGTCTCTCTCAACCTCTCCCTTTGTCTCTCTCAACCTCTCCCTTTGTCTCTCTCAACCTCTCCCTTTGTCTCTCTCAACCTCTCCCTTTGTCTCTCTCAACCTCTCCCTTTGTCTCTCTCAACCTCTCCCTTTGTCTCTCTCAACCTCTCCCTTTGTCTCTCTCAACCTCTCCCTTTGTCTCTCTCAACCTCTCCCTTTGTCTCTCTCAACCTCTCCCTTTGTCTCTCTCAACCTCTCCCTTTGTCTCTCTCAACCTCTCCCTTTGTCTCTCTCAACCTCTCCCTTTCTCATCTCTTCTGTCTTGTGTACTCTTTTTCCTGTCCTGTCTTTTCTTATTCCTCTCCTTCTATCCTTGCCAAACGTGTGTGTTACCTTAAACGTATCTTCTCCTTAATGTGTGTTTGTCTGTTTAGACCACCAGGAGTGAAGAGGGTCTTAAAGACACTACACCAGCAGGGTTTGGGAGGTGGAAAATCTTGCCTCTCAATTTTGAAGAGAACCCGAGAGTAGACAGGATAGAAAATGATAGATTGCGTGATTTTGGGCTGGTAGAAAGCCATGTAGGGAGTATCTTTTTATGGCAACAAAAATATAGATATCTGCAAATGCCTGAAGATGAAAGCAGGAGTGACGTCTATCTTTGACTGGTGACTTATGTAAATAATTTATTTAACTAAGAAGACTGCCTTACTTCCGAAAATTACATTTTATTGACGATTTTATACTTTTATTGAACAATTATTTATTCACACTTATTTCCTAGTTAATTTGATCAGTTGTTATATAATATTTCACATATACATTATATTTTGTTACGAAATCAACTAAATGATGTTACATCATTCATTGTATAATTATTCAATCTGCAGTTCTCCACTCAGTGCTTCCAAAGAAGTTTGTATATATATATATATATATATATATATATATATATATATATATATATATATATATATATATATATATATAATATATATATATATATATATATATATATAGATATATATATATATATATGCAAACAAGCCTGAATGGTCCCCAGGACTATATAGAACTGAAAACTCACACCCCAGAAGTGACTCGAACCCATACTGCCAGGAGCAACGCAACTGGTATGTTGCAACTGGTATGTTGTATATTAAGGCGTCCCTGTACATACCAGTTGCGTTGCTCCTGGCAGTATGGGTTCGAGTCACTTCTGGGGTGTGAGTTTTCAGTTTATATATATATATATATATATATATATATATATATATATATATATATATATATATATATATATATATATAATCGCTCCGTAGCCACAATATTCCCAAGAATATCGTTGTACTAAAACTCGTTTTGTTGTATACGATATTCGAGAAAAATTTCATACAACGATTTATTTTCAGAACACAACAATATCTTTTGTTTTTATTTACTTTTGTTTTAACAGCTGACAAGAGACATTGAACTGCATTTTTCCCTTATACCAACAATTAAGAATTATTTAAATTAATGTTTAATTGATTATATAAATAAGTAAATTATTTGACAGGTGTTTGTAATTAGCCGATAAATGTTTAACTTGCTAATGAGCTCATTTGAATATTGAATTAACTTCAGGTAATTAGTATAAATTTTTCTTACCAAATTATGCATTCAAAATCATTTATTTTCGTTTTGGCAAAGTCGATAAACCCAAATGGTTCGGTTTATTGACAATTCAACTTTGCTACGTTGTTAAGCTTAATTATGGGAGAGGAGAAGAGAAGGGGGGGGGGGGTGATGTAGGTTCCTGAGCCTACTGGACTCTATCATATCTACACTTGAAACTGTGTATGGAGTCAGCCTCCACCACATCACTGCCTAATGCATTCCACCTGTTAACTACTCTGACACTGAAAGTTGTTTCTAACGTCTCTGTGGCTCATTTGGGTATTCAGTTTCCACCTGTGTCCCCTTGTTCGCGTCCCACCAGTGTTGAATAGTGTATCCTTGTCTACCCGGTCGATTCCCCTGACGATTTTGTAGGTAGTGATCATGTCTTCCCTTACTCTTCTGTCTTCCAGTGTGTGTGTGTTGCTGGATCGTGCACACATTATTGATTAATTTAATTTTAATCGTTCGTATATTGTCATTAAATTGAAGGCCAAAGTCCATTCCATCCACCCGCCAAACCCCCCGCTGTTTATGAATGAAAAACGATTTATACACGACTCACAACTGCTGACGTTCGAACACTTCCGGAGCAAGTGCTTCACTGACGACTGGTGTTCGAACCACAACGCTATAAATGCTTCACCCACGTACTACAAATACAAATAATCGCCAACAGAACCTAAACACCTAACCTAACCAGTGGCTAAATATGCACAATATTCTAATATATAATATTAATTTATATTATAGAAAATTAATATTTTGAATGAACAGCATGTTAAAACAAATTAATGCTTCTGTTGGGTCGACCGCTGGATGGAATGGACTTGATCTGAGGACGGGTTAGTTGAATGAACAGGGGCAAACAGGAAACTGTACCCAATCGACCACATCTGCCCATGGTACGAACACGGGCATATGCCCATCACCGTGGGTGTAGTGTGAGTGAACGATTTGCTTCACTAAGGGAATAATGTGTTCTGATAAAACTGAAGGTACGAAAAGACTCATTGTATTGTGAATTGGTTTGGTCACACGTATGTCTATACATCTCAGTGTGTGTGTGTTATGGAGTTAATTATTCATTATGAATTATATGTTTATTATGTTTTGTATTATATTATAATATAATTATATATATGTTTCCCCTGAACTATATGTTTAACAGCTCTCTAACCCTGTCCATGGAGGACAGAAGAAAATGTATATATTCTGGTTAGCATTGTAAATGTCTGGCCACGTCTGTGGTAGAAAATAATAATGAAAAAAAAAGTCTTTGCCACTCTACTTCACTATCTGACACCCATTGCTCATGTTTGAAAAATTTTTGGGCATATATTTGTTTTCATCCAAATTTGTAAATACCGGTATACCATTTCATATTACTAGATAATACTGTCTATAGTAATTTTAAATTACCGCGTAACGTAATAGAAGTAGGATCCCTGGGTTGTTTCAAGCGTAGGTTAGACATGCATGAATGAGATTTGGTGGATAGAAACAGCTGCCTTGTATGGGCCACTAGGCCTGCTGCAGTTATCTTCATTCTTATGTTCTTACTAGTATTAGTTCAATTTCTGCGCTATTTAATAACAGCCTCTAGATCCGGTATGACTTCATGCAGGTCTGCGTTCAATCCCCGACTGTCCACAAGTGGTTGGGGCACCATTCCTTTCCCCCCGTCCCATCCCAAATCCTTATCCTGATCCCTTCCCAGTGCTATATAGTCGTAATGTAAGAACTCTAGGCATACTGATTCGAAGGCAATCGAAGGGGAACCGGTCGGCCGAGCGGACAGCACGCTGGACTTGTGATCCTGTGGTCCTGGGTTCGATCCCAGGCGCCGGCGAGAAACATTGGGCAGAGTTTCTTTCACCCTATGCCTCTGTTACCTAGCAGTAAAATAGGTACCTGGGTGTTAGTCAGCTGTCACGGGCTGCTTCCTGGGGGTGGAGGCCTGGTCGAGGACCGGGCCGCGGGGACACTAAAGCCCCGAAATCATCTCAAAATAACCTCAACATCTCAAGAAAGGTTAAATTCCTGTTAGTTGTGGCCATTGACGCAAAAATTACACAAATTTCGCGCATGTAATCACTCGGGCACCTCGTGCTGGACGGTAGAGCGACGATCTCACATCATGCAGGTCGGCGTTCAATCCCCGACCGTCCACAAGTGATTGGACACCATTCCTTTCCCCCGTCCCATCTCAAATCCTTATATCCTGACCCCATCCTATCGGGAACCTCACCTGCAAGAATATAGACGGATAAACGAGCACCGTTCATTGGAATTTGTCATTTCAGAAATATTTACTTATACATCTTACCTAAAACATCAAAAGTTATTAATAACTTCCCCGACTAAGTAATAACGTTATCTTGAGGTTATCTTGAGATGATTTCGGGGCTTTAGTGTCCCCGCGGCCCGGTCCTCGACCAGGCCTCCACCCCCAGGAAGCAGCCCGTGACAGCTGACTAACTCCCAGGTACCTATTTACTGCTAGGTAACAGGGGCATTCAGGGTGAAAGAAACTTGGCCCATTTGTTTCTGCCTCGTGCGGGAATCGAACCCGCGCCACAGAATTACGAGTCCTGCGCGCTATCCACCAGGCTGCGAGGTACCCTCGTACCGAGGTACATATGGATATTTTAACAGCTCAGATCATTAATGCCATCAATGATGACTAGTCGATAGAGTACATAGTGCTCGATAGATCATAATGGAAAAAGATAACATTTATGATTGATTATGGCACCTATAATCCCTTTAATATGGAGGAAGCGAACCAGCGATAGTAGTGATTAAAAAGGTAATTATGATTGATGCTGATAAAGATTGATCGTGTTAATCATCAGTCTTTATGACACGACTTTCCAGGCAACATGAGAGGTTTCCAGCAGTTCTGTTGCGATAACGAGTTAGTTCCAGTAAGTAGGTAACTATACCAGCTATAGAGGCTGTGAAGATAACAGGTTTCTGTTACAAATTAAGGTCCTAAGTCTTGCTCCCATGTGATATCGGGGGTCCCGTGGATCGTGGCACTGGGCAGACTTGGGAACCGATCACTGAACCGACTAATACCCACACCAGACCACAGGAACCGACCAATACCCACACCAGACCACAGGAACCGACCAATACCCACACCAGACAACAGGAACCGACCAATACCAACCCCAGACCTCAGGAACCGACCAATATCCCATCAAATTTCACCACATTAGAGGAGGGGACTAATCAGGAGTACTAGATTCGAACCAAAACGATTACAAAGGGGCGATTGCCAAAGTAGACAAAGTTCAGTTCCACTTTGGAACTCTGAGACATAATCGAGATGTTCGAAATAGCCAGCATTTATTAACGAATATAGTGAGTTTAACGTTAAGTGATTTTAGCTATATCGTTATGATTAATATGGTAAATAATCATTATATTTGATATATAATGTAAGAAGCTGGGCTATAAGCCTAACTCTTCCTCCCCTCCCCCCCCCCCTGCAAACGCATTTAAGCGAACTGCTCACCGGACATCGTCAGACTCCTAACTGCTAACCGAACGACCTCCAGGGAATTGGGCAATCAAAGCTGCATTTCCGTGCGCTGAGAACGGACGGAAATCGTAACTTTGCTTCAAGTCTGAAGCTAAGTTACGACTTGCTTCGAGCGAAACGAGCAACAAAGCCCTTTTCCATGTTCTGGCAGCCCGTCCTCCAAACAAAGATCCAAAAGTGATTCCATGCACCCGCCAAACCCCCTGTTTATGAATGAAAAGCGGTTTACACACGACTCACAACTGCTGACGTTCGAACATATCCGGAACAAGTGTTTCACTGACGAATTTTGTTCGAATCACAACGCTGTAAATGCTTCACCCACGTACTACAAATACAAATAATCGCCAACAGAACCTAAACACCTAACCTAACCTATGCCTATATATGCACAATATGCTAATATATTATAATATTAATTTATACTTGAGAAAATTCCCGTTTTGAATGAACAGCATATTAAAATTTATGAATGCGTCTGTGGGGTTGACCGCTGGATGTAATGGACTCGAGTCGAGGACGGGTTGGTTCTGGAGAAAAGGCTTAATGTAGAATTGTCATAATCCTTGGATTAAACAAGATAAGGATTCAATATTTAGAACGAAAAACTAAATTGAATGGATTTAGACGGCTTTATCCAGACTTTATGCTTTATAAAGTCTTTAGGTGTCACGCTTTAATTCCTTAAGGAACAATTTCGAGGATAGTTATCGTGGCAGTCA
>NC_091226.1:14832502-14875002 GCF_040958095.1 Procambarus clarkii | reverse complement strand
GCTTTAACGTAAATTGTTTCTGAAAGAACAATTGAAAATAACGCTGATTTTTTGTCCCAGCGTTGGAAAATGTTTCTTATTTTACATTGAGAAGCGAGAGTGTATATAGGCACTGGGATCAGTGTGTAGTTTGGAGTACAAGTAAACAAAAGGAAATTAAGTGGAATTAAATCTACCTGTTGGATACTTAAGTGTGTGTGTAATTACTTAAGTGTAATTACAGGATGAGAGCTACGCTCGTGGTGTCCCGTCTTCCCAGCACTCTTTGTTATTGTCTTCTGGTAATGATTCAAAATGAGAGAGAGAGGGGAGAGAGAGGGAGGGAGAGAGAGGGGGGGGGGGGGAGGGAGAGAGGGGGGGGGAGGGAGAGAGAGAGAGAGAGAGAGAGAGAGATGGGTTAGGTAGGGGGGAGAGAGAGGGGGAGGGAGGGAGAGAGAGAAGGGGGGGAGTTAGGGAGGGAGAGAGAGAGAGAGAGAGGGGAAGGAGGGTGAGAGAGAGGGGAGGGAGAGAGAGAGAGAGAAGGGGGGAGGGAGAGAGAGAGAGAGGAGGGAGAGAGAAAGAGGGTATAGGCAAGTTGCAAGAGGACGCAGCGTGAGAAGGAGAGCAACGTGTGAGAGTGAATGAGTCCCTGAGCCTACTGTATGTGAGAGTGAGTGAGTGTGAGTGTGAATGAACAAGTCCCACACCAACTCGAACATGGATATGTCCACTAATTGGAGAAGCCGTGCATGTCAGGCTCGCTTGTTTGAACATTCAATTGCATTTTTTGCTCGCCGACTAATTATACATTCAGTCTATAATTCGGATTATAGAAACAGGTTTGGTGTTCAACGATTAAATATAACCAATAAAATGTCATTGATGTTCACCTCGTGAACCAGTTTGGCAATGAAGCTTTATACTCGGGATTATAATGCCTTAGTGATTAATCCGATTCAGACGAGATCAAAGAAATCACTTTCAAGGTGACTTTGAAATTTGAACATTGACGTCATGACAAGTCATTGAACACTTCTAATTACTCAACACTTGTCGCTAGCGTAACAATTGTTCGCTAGTTGTACCTTCACTAAGAGTTTAATCCTTGAGATGATTCGCATTAGTTAAGTTCATAAGTGAGAATATTTTTATTTCTACTTAACTGATAAGGAAATAGACCTTAGATGAAGTTCATTCCATCCAGCGGTCGACCCCACAGACGCATTCATCAATTTTAACATGATGTTCATTCAAAACCGGAATTTTGTTAAATATATATTTATTTTATATTAGTATATTGTACATATTTAGACACTGGTTAGGTGTTTAGGTTCTGTTGGCGATTATTTGTATTTGTAGTACGTGGGTGAAGCATTTATAGCGTTGTGGTTCGAACACCAGTCGTCAGTGAACCACTTGTTCCGGAAGTGTTCGAACGTCAGCAGTTGTGAGTCGTGTGTAAACCGTTTTCATTCATAAACAGCGGGGGGTTTGGCGGGTGGATGGAATGGACTTTTGGGTCTTTGTATGGAGGACGGGCTGCCAGCAGAGCATATTGGCACTTTCGAGTGAAAAGTGCTATTCACACTCTCATTTTAAGAGAATTGGTCGAGGCACTTTGTGATAAATTTGATTGTAAAAATCTATAGAGAGTTTGTGATAAACATCGCTGTAAAACAGACTAATTATTTGACAGCTTCTAAGATCATCTGTCAAGTGCTGCCAGGAGAAAAGTGTTTTCTGTTTGAAGTTAAGAGATGTTTAATGGCCTCGTTGTTGTTTAATGGTCTTTGGAATGGAGGCATTAGAGAGCTATACCGTGGCATCCGTTTCATCCGAGGAGTAAGGAAAGATATTTTTGTAGAGAAAAGGTGAAAATGAATGATTTTAGATTTAACTTTTACCCCAACAGCAGGAGGGAGGGAATTATCAGAGGGAAAGCACCAAGCCATTACGACTATATAGCACTGGGAAGGGCGGAAGAATTGGTGTTTAACCATTTGGTGGACGGTCGGGGATTGAACGCCGACCTGCATGAAGCTAGACCGTAGCTGTACCGTCCACGCCAAGTGGTTGGGCCCCACCAGCTGGAGACAATGACGGTGTCGTGTACAGTTTTATTATGGAGAAATATTAGGATAGAATGCATTAGAAGGGAATGCTATAAGAGGATATATTAGTGTGGGTAAAATATTAATATGATGAAATATTATCAGGAATGTGTTCTATGTAAGGGGTAATTTAATATGGGGGAAAAAAATAATTATAATGGGGGAAGTATTTTACAATTGAGGGAAATATTTTAAGGGGGGAAATATAACCCAGGAAAAAATACTCCAGGCAGAAAACCAATAGGAAGGAACTACCATTGCTAGGAAAAAACTATTGGGGGGAAAATACTCAGAGAAAACAGGGAAAATACTCCAAAAAGTAATTAAATTGTTGAGTTAATACCTTACAAAATTAGTTTTATGGACCAATGGGGGGGAGGGGGGAACGAGAGGCCTGACTGAACAACATGCACTTAACGAGGACTCAGCTCTACTAACGATGGCTTAATGATGGTTCTCAAAACATGAGGAGAAACCGAGTATTATTTATATGGGTTTGAAAGGAGGGTTACGAGACAAATTTTTTGGCATACTCTTAGGTAATAGAATTATATATATATATATATATATATATATATATATATATATATATATATATATATATATATATATATATATATATCTCTCTCTCTCTCTCTCTCTCTCTCTCTCTCTCTCTCTCTCTCTCTCTCTCCTGGGTAAATACGGGTAAGTAACGTGGATGTAAGACTAATAACGTTTATTTAACGTTAACGATATTACGTTGATCTGACGCTGGCGACGTACACAGTGATTTAAGCTGCTGTGTGTGTAAGATCCAAAATATTTCATACCATAATCGATACATCAACAGTAAGGAAGGGTGATAAAAGGAAAAAGACAACAGAAAGAGGTCACTGAAAACCCATATTGCTGAAACAGAGCCCAAAAAGAATGAAAAGGGGCGATTTACAGAAAAAAATGTGAGCGAGCGCATGGAAGCGAACTACAAGGGAAAAATGGTGTAGGGGAGGCAGAGAGGGAAGAGGAGAGAGAGAGAGAAAGGGAGTGAGAAATTAGAGGAGAAAGAGAAGTAATGTATATGTGTGTGAGGAATAAACTGATGCTGGTGGATGGAGGGATTCCGGAGATGTAAATGGAAGGATGCTGGATGCTTGGAGGATGCTGGATGCTTGGAGGATGCTGGATGAAGAATCTGGATGCTTGAATGATGCTGGATTCTTGAAGGATGCTGGATGAATGAATCTGGATTCTTGAAGGATGCTGGATGAAGAATCTGGATGCTTGAATGATGCTGGATGAATGAATCTGGAGGCTTGAATGATGCTGGATTCTTGAAGGATGCTGGATGAATGAATCTGGATTCTTGAAGGATGCTGAATGAAGAATCTGGATGCTTGAAGGATGCTGGATTCTTGAAGGATGCTGGATGAAGGAATCTGGATGCTTGGAGGATGCTGGATGAATGAATCTGGATGCTTGAAGGATGCTTAATGAAGGAATCTGGATGCTTAAAAAATGCTGGACCTGATGCTTGCGATGCCTTTGAAGTTTGTAGTAGGAAAGACTTTGGCAATGATGCTGAGGAGATGCATATAAAGGTGTGTTGTGAGATGACCTTGGAGATGCAACCTGAGATGAACTTGAAGATGCTGAGTGGAGATGATGCCCCTTATTGGTGCATTGTGAAGATGCTCTCCAAGAGTGGAGGAGGAGAAGTCTCTGCTCCAAAGGAGATGAAGATACACGGAATATTAATTGACTCTTGAGAGTAACAAACCGATTTGCAATACGTAAATACAGCATTAAACGGGGGCAAGATAGAGAAATTTTATCATATCGTAAGTACTTGCGTAACTGCTTCGTGAATCTGGCCCCTTATCTTTTTTACTGACATCAACACCGTATTGCCAGATATATTTGTATCTTAATCTCATGTAAATTGAATCCTTCCAAGTAAACTTTCCTCTATTAGTGAAGGACCAATTAGTGTTTATTAGTGCATAATTCTTAAGTGTATTAAGTGTGTGTTAAGTGTCCACCATCGCTGTTCTCTTAACTTTTTCATCATCATCTTGGATCATCTTGATTCTTGTATTCATTTGTTTTCAAGTTTTCTGACATACAACATCAACAAGAGTTTTTTCCGTGGCTCTCTTCGCTATCTCATCAACTAACTCATTCAACAGTATTCCCACATGTGAAGGGATCCACATGAATCTTACTTTATACCCAGTTTTGTCTAATGTCTTAACATTCTACACTCTATCACAATATTCTGGTATACTGGGCGTCTGCTATTTAAAATCTCCAATGCTCTTCTACTGTCTATAAAGAAACAGGCATTTTTACCACATTTGACTACTTCCTGTAATCCTGCTAATACACCTTGGAGTTCAGCCTGCGTTGAAGAATCCTTCTCATAAAAAATTATGAGAAGGATTCAGACAGAAGAGGACAGCTTGAGGCTTCAAGAAAACCTGGGGCCAGATTCACGAAAGCACTTACGAACCTGTTCATCTTTTCTTAATCTTTGGAGGCTTTGTTTCCAATTATTAAACAGTTAATGAGCTCCGAAGCACCAGGAGGCTGTTTATAACAATAACAACAGTTGATTGGCAAGTTTTCATGCTAGTAAACTGTTTAATAAATGGAACCAAAGCTGTCAAAGACTGAGGAAAGATGTACTCGTTCGTAAGTGCTTGCGTAAGTGCTTTCGTGAATCTGGCCCCTGGACAAGCTGCAGGAATGGTCGAATAAATGGTTGTTAGAGTTTAACCCAAGGAAATGTAATGTAAAGAAGATAGGCGTAGGGAGCAGGAGGCCAGATACTAGGTATCATTTGGGAGATGAAATTCTTCAAGAGTCAGAGAGAGAGAGAGACCTGGGGGTTGATATCACGCAACATTGTCAGTTAAGCGGTGGCCAATAACAGTATCTACAGTGCCGATGTCACTGTACTCCCTGACCAAGACTCCACATCCTGCCTTCCCATCCTTAGCTACTGACCCATCACAATATACATTTAGAGTGTTTTCTGTAGGTAATTTTCAAATTATACAATCATATATTGCCCTCAGCTATCCTATCTCATACTTTGAGAATAACGTCATACGTTATAACATTAGAACATAAGGTACTCATATATGCTCTCTTATACTATAACATATATATATATATATATATATATATATATATATATATATATATATATATATAATATATATAGTTCAGTACAGGAAGATAGTCTGTAGATTCAGAACCTGAAATAATTATTTCGGGAGACAGAGTACATAATAGCTCCATATATTTATTCCCCCACATGGTCGAATTACTGACTCTAACTAGGATGCAACCCTATAACAAGCTGACTAACTCCTCGGTACCTATTTAGTGCTAGGTGAACAGGCGCATCGGGTGAAAGAAACTTTCCACATTTGTTTTTGCCTCAACCGGAAATCGAACCCGGGCCCCTAAGGATTACGACTCCCGAGCGCTATCAAAGCCGCGAGGCTAGGTGGGTGTGTACTCACCTAGTTGTGCTTGCGGGGGTTGAGCTCTGGCTCTTTGGTCCCGCCTCTCAACTGTCAATCAACTGGTGTACAGGTTCCTGAGCCTATTGGGCTCTATCATATCTACATTTAAAACTGTGTATGGAGTCAGCCTCCACCACATCACTGCCTAATTCATTCCATCCGTTAACTACTCTGACACTGAAAAAGTTCCTTCTAACGTCTCTGTGGCTCATGTGGGTACTCAGTTTCCACCTGTGTCCCCTTGTTCGCGTCCCACCAGTGTTGAATAGTTTATCCTTGTTTACCCGGTCGATTCCTCTGAGGATTTTGTAGGTTGTGATCATGTCTCCCCTTACTCTTCTGTCTTCCAGTGTGTGTGCGTGTGCAGGAAGACGGGAGAGAGGGAAGAGTTCGAGGGGGTGTAATCAGGCTAAGATGCTCGAGGGGTAAGTTCCATCCTGTTTTAAACAACCACGAACAATATTGGATTTTCGTCCCTTAGGGGCTGGTAAAAAAAAAAAAAGACGGAACAAAGTGTACTTTCCGCCTGTCGTAGACGGCCTGAGGGAACGCCTCAGATAACCTCAAGATAACATCAAGATAGGCACAGTTTCTGGGCATTGTATTATAGTCAGTCAACATTTTTGAAATATTGGTTATCTTGAGATGATTTCGGGGCTTCGTGTCCCCGCGGCCCGGTCCTCGACCAGGCCTTTATCCTCAGGAAGCAGCCCGTGACCGCTGACTAACTCCCAGGTACCTATTTACTGCTAGGTAACAGTGCATCAGGGTGAAAGAAACTCTGCCCATTGCTTCTCGCCGGCGCCCGGGATCAAACCCGGGACCACAGGATAACGGTAATCAAAAAGAGTGGAAAAAATTCGAAAGGAGATAGCTGAATTGATTGATCATTAAAGACAGTAAGAGCCTACCGAATATTAACGTCAGTATTTGGAACACAGCCGGTGGCAGAATTGATGTAATTAATTCCTACTTTTTGTGACGGTTTATATAAGTCAATTATTTGATAATTATGTATGTCAGATCATTTGATTATAATTACCGGTCTTAACACCAGCTCAACCCCCGCAAGCACAACTAGGTGAGTACATAGGTGCATACATACATAGATACATACATACATATGCGAACTAGCCTGAATGGTCCCCAGGACTGGTTCGAGTCACTTCTGGGGGGTGAGTTTTCAGTCATACATATATATATATACATACATAGATATATACATATGTGTAAATCACGAAAATTAACACGTGATGAAAAATATGACAGTGTCAGACCACGGAGGATGAATTGAAACAGGAATTTCCTTAAGTACTTTCGTATATTAATCTTCAGAAGGAATCTTCCTTCTGAAGATGTATTAATATGCGAAAGTACTTAAAGAAATTCATGTTTCAATTCTTCCTCCGTGGTCTGACACTGTCACATACATACATGGACAAGATGGAGATGAAAAGGGAAAAGGTATAGATAGCGAGAGACCACAGAAATGAAGTGAAGCATCTTATTGACTGAAAGCATTCACAGGTAAAGTCGGGTGAGAAGCGACGTTTAATTGAAGAGAAACTGAATTTAATAGAATCAAAATATATAAGGCTGGAATTCAGGTGTTGCAGAGAGTTGCACACTTCTGGACACTATAGCACTCTACTGCACCGAGTTGCAGAATCTCTGAGAAGTTGGACCCAGAAATATATTGCAACTCGTCTCCAACATGGGATATATTGCAAAGGGAATATGAATTTCAAGAGCGTTTGCTGTCGCTGCCCAAAATGTTGCAAAGCAAGCAATAGGGGGGCCTCGTAGCCTGGTGGATAGCGCGCAGGACTCGTAATTCTGTGGCGCGGGTTCGATTCCCGCACGAGGCAGAAACAAATGGGCAAAGTTTCTTTCACCCTGAATGCCCCTGTTACCTAGCAGTAAATAGGTACCTGGGAGTTAAGTCAGCTGTCACGGGCTGCTTCCTGGGGGTGGAGGCCTGGCCGCGGGGACACTAAAGCCCCGAAATCATCTCAAGATAACCTCAAGATAGGCACAGTTTCTGGGCATTGTATTATTGCTAGTCAACATTTTTTAAATATTGGTTATCTTGAGATGATTTCGGGGCTTAGTGTCCCCGCGGCCCGGTCCTCGACCAGGCCTTTATCCTCAGGAAGCAGCCCGTGACCGCTGACTAACTCCCAGGTACCTATTTACTGCTAGGTAACAGTGCATCAGGGTGAAAGAAACTCTGCCCATTGTTTCTCGCCGGCGCCCGGGATCGAACCCGGGACCACAGGATAACGGTAATCAAAAAGAGTGGAAAAAATTCGAAAGGAGATAGCTGAATTGATTGATCATTAAAGACAAACATAATTATGAAATTAATAAAATTGTATAATAAAACAAGAAATTCGGTTTCGATTGTCGAAAATCTAAATAATAATAATACATAATTTTGTGTAATAGGTGTTATTAGTATTTCTTTTAATATGATTATTAACCTCTTAATTACTCTGTGTAATTAATACTTGAATTTTGGAGAAAATTTGCTTAAATTTGAAAATATATTGATAAAAAAAAATGGTAAATACTTTGATATAAATTGTTGATTTTTGGAACATGCTACCAAGTAACGCCCATTTAAGCAAAATTAACTTGAAAACCCCTAAATTTGATAAGAAAATCGTATATGAGGAAATATTTAGGCAATATTATGGGATTGTATTTACATCCATGGACCTAACGGCCAAGTAACTAGCCTAGTGTGAGGACGGGTTATCTGGAAAGGATGGCCGCTGCTTTAACCAGCCTAGTATGAGGACGGATTGCAGAAACAAAGCTATAAACATTATCCTTAACATTGAGTAACTCTCGACAACATAATTATACAAATCATTAATATTCAATTAAAACAAAATGACGAACTTGAAATATCAAGAGAAAACTTGATATTTTAACAAGGTTGTTAAAGGGTAATTACGACAGGTTTTGAAAGATGTTGGCAGCAAATTGCTGGAAGAAATTATTGTGAAGTTTTAATGTATTTCACGAGAGTTG
This sequence comes from Procambarus clarkii, assembly GCF_040958095.1. Taxonomy (NCBI): domain Eukaryota; kingdom Metazoa; phylum Arthropoda; class Malacostraca; order Decapoda; family Cambaridae; genus Procambarus; species Procambarus clarkii. Next base: position 14,866,358 of record NC_091226.1, on the reverse strand, counting down.
GAGACAATTATAAGTTAACGTCACGAAATAATATTATTTTAGATTGAGACAAATGAACCCTTTTGAAAGTTTTGGGACGATGTCAACTTGACTCTTCAGAGACTGAAGGTGAATGATTTTGTGATTTTATGTCCGTTTCTTGTGTTCTGCTATCATTTTCTCCTGTTACAGTGTTCTGCTATCATTTTCTCCTGTTTTACCGTGTTCTGCTATCATTTTCTCCTGTTTTACCGTGTTCTGCTATCATTTTCTCCTGTTACAGTGTTCTGCTATCATTTTCTCCTGTTACAGTGTTCTGCTATCATTTTCTCCTGTTACAGTGTTCTGCTATCATTTTCTCCTGTTACAGTGTTCTGCTATCATTTTTTTCCGTTTTACCGTGTTCTGCTATCATTTCCTCCTGTTTTACAGTGTTCTGCTATCATTTCCTCCGGTTTTACAGTGTTCTGCTATCATTTCCTCCCGGTAAACAGTGTTCTGCTATCATTTCCTCCCGGTTTTACAGTGTTCTGCTATCATTTCCTCCTGTTTTACAGTGTTCTGCTATCATTTCCTCCTGTTTTACAGTGTTCTGCTATCATTTCCTCCGGTTTTACAGTGTTCTGCTATCATTTCCTCCCGGTAAACAGTGTTCTGCTATCATTTCCTCCCGGTTTTACAGTGTTCTGCTATCATTTCCTCCCGGTTTTACAGTGTTCTGCTATCATTTCCTCCCGGTAAACAGTGTTCTGCTATCATTTTCTCCCGTTTTACAGTGTTCTGCTATCATTTCCTCCCGGTTTTACAGTGTTCTGCTATCATTTCCTCCCGGTTTTACAGTGTTCTGCTATCATTTCCTCCCGGTTTTACAGTGTTCTGCTATCATTTCCTCCCGGTTTTACAGTGTTCTGCTATCATTTCCTCCTGTTTTACAGTGTTCTGCTATCATTTCCTCCTGTTTTACAGTGTTCTGCTATCATTTCCTCCGGTTTTACAGTGTTCTGCTATCATTTCCTCCCGGTAAACAGTGTTCTGCTATCATTTCCTCCCGGTTTTACAGTGTTCTGCTATCATTTCCTCCCGGTTTTACAGTGTTCTGCTATCATTTCCTCCCGGTTTTACAGTGTTCTGCTATCATTTCCTCCGGTTTTACAGTGTTCTGTATTCACTTTCACACCTTTAAGCACACGACGACTCTTGAAGAATATAGAAAATATGAGTAACAAGAACGACAAAGAAACTCATATTTCTCATTCTTTCCTCATCTTACCTTCACTTCTTCATCCTCCAGAATTGACCTTCGGGAGAAGAGAGAGCGAAACAACGCGACCGAAACCTCGGCTTTAAGTACCAAAATCGTTGAGGGTAAAATGTGTTTTAGCCTCTGGTAAATACTGGCTAGATTTACTGGCAGGAGTCACGCTTGCTATCGGTATCTCGATCTCTGGCTTGCCTACCCTTCCCTACCTTCCCTCCCTTCTTCCCTACCTTCCCTCCCTTCTTCCCTACCTTGCCCCCCTTCTTCCCTACCTTCCCTCCCTTCTTCCCTACCTTCCCTCCCTTCTTCCCTACCTTGCCCCCTACCTTCCCTTTCCCCCCTTCCCTTCTACCTTCCCTCCCTTTCCCCCTACCTCTCTTGCGGTTATCTTGAGATAATTTCGGGGCTTTTTAGTGTCCCCGCGGCCCGGTCCTCGACCAGGCCTCCACCCCCAGGAAGCAGCCCGTGACAGCTGACTAACTCCCAGGTACCTATTTTACTGCTAGGTAACAGGGGCATAGGGTGAAAGAAACTCTGCCCATTGTTTCTCGCCGGCGCCTGGGATCGAACCCAGGACCACAGGATCACAAGCCCAGCGTGCTGTCCGCTCGGCCGACCGGCTCCCACTCGTAATGGCGGAGCAGAAGGAGCATAATCTTAGCCAGCACTCCGGGTCATTCAAGTGAGACGTCTCGTCCGGCTTCAAGTGTACTTCATTCTTTGGTAAACACTTCACTTCTTTCCCTCAGGAGGACGAGAAGGAGCTTCATTCCTTCATTCCTTGGTCTACTTGTTGGCCTTTCCTTTGCCTTCTTTTTCACCTACTTTACAAGTCGCTCTTCTTTCTCGTTCTTCTATTCCTTTTTCTCTATTTTTTCATTTTTTCACCCTTCGCCTACTCCATTTTCTCCCTGTTTCTTATTTTTTTCTCATTTATTCCCTTGTTTCTTTCACTTCATTCTTACTACTCCTTCAGAGGCCTCGACGGTACAACCACCTCGTTACTGTGACAACTTTTGAAACTTTTAGCCCGAAACTTGGAGACGTGGGGGGGGGGGGGACTAGGAGACAGGGAAGGGGGGGACTAGGAGACAGGGAAGGGGGGGACTAGGAGACAGGGAAGGGGGGGGGGACTAGGAGACAGGGAAGGGGGGGGGGACTAGGAGACAGGGAAGGGGGGGACTAGGAGACAGGGAAGGGGGGATGACTAGGAGACAGGGAAGGGGGGGGGGACTAGGAGACAGGGAAGGGGGGGGACTAGGAGACAGGGAAGGGGGGGGAGTAGGAGACAGGGAAGGGGGGGGGACTAGGAGACAGGGAAGGGGGGGGGACTAGGAGACAGGGAAGGGGGGGGACTAGGAGACAGGGAAGGGGGGGACTAGGAGACGTTAGTTGTTTGTTTCGTTAGTTTCGGTCGTTAGTTTCGGTCGTTAGTTTCGGTCGTTAGTTTCGGTCGTTAGTTTCGGTCGTTAGTTTCGGTCGTTAGACGTTTCGGTCGTTAGACGTTTCGGTCGTTAGACGTTTCGGTCGTTAGACGTTTCGGTCGTTAGACGTTTCGGTCGTTAGACGTTTCGGTCGTTAGACGTCTTCTTCTACACGTCTTGATCTGTATGTCTGATATTCTCTCTCTCTCTCCCTCTCTCCCTCTCTCCCTCTCTCCCTCTCCCTCTCCCTCTCTCTCTCTCTCTCTCTCTCTCTCTCTCTCTCTCTCTCTCTCTCTCTCTCTCTCTCTCTCCCTCTCCCTCTCTCCCTCTCCCTCTCCCTCTCCCTCTCTCTCTCTCTCCCTCTCCCTCTCCCTCTCCCTCTCCCTCTCCCTCTCCCTCTCCCTCTCTCTCTCTCTCTCTCTCTCTCTCTCCCTCTCCCTCTCCCTCTCTCTCTCTCTCTCTCTCTCTCTCTCTCTCTCTCCCTCTCTCTCCCTCTCTCCCCTGCACCTAGCACCAGCTTAATTGTTCCTGTCAAAGTTAGAGAGTTTTGTTACCTTTCGGTTAAATCATAAAGTGATGTATAATTCTTGTTGCCTTTGACAAGAGAATTCACTTCGCTTCGGTCTGTGTGTCAGTCACCTGCAACTGACTGTTACTTCGTCTTCAGAATGATTTCGTGGCCAAGCTGAAAGTCAGAATGTAATTGTATCTTAATCACCTTTGAAACAGGTAAACCACACAGTCTTAATAATTAGTTATACACATTTTCTGTGTATAATGTGTTATACACACATTATACACTTGTTATACACACAATCTTTTGTTTTTACTAAGACTGGGGTTTAGTTTTAATGATATTAGTGTTCCAAAATTCGTCATGAAAGATCTGAAGCCCAATTAACTGTGTGGGTTAATTATTAGTTATTTACAATTAACTGTAAGGAGTTAACTGGTTAATTAACTGTTTTCATGTGGTGGGGATGACTTGAGTTAACGAGCATCTACTTTTTTAAGAGAACATGTTTGGGGTAGTTGGGTTTAATTACTTTTTGCAACTGTTTGCAACATTGAAGGGCGTCGGAGGTGTCACTATGCAAACCTAGAATGCGGCTATTGTAAGTGAATGCCAAGATTCACTGAATCTTGGTGCCTCTGTCTCTCTCTCTCTCTCTGCCTGTGTGTGTCTGTCTCTCTGCCTGTGTCTCTCTCTCTGCCTGTGTCTCTCTCTCTGCCTGTGTCTCTCTCTCTGCCTGTGTGTCTCTCTCTCTCTCTGTCTGTGTGTCTCTCTCTCTCTGCCTGTGTGTCTCTCTCTCTCTCTGTCTGTGTGTCTCTCTCTCTCTGCCTGTGTCTCTGCCTCTCTCTCTCTCTCTCTCTCTCTCTCTCTCTCTCTCTCTCTCTCTCTCTCTCTCTCTCTATCTCTCTCTCTCTTACGGGCCTCTAGCCCCAATCATCCCATCTATCCTATCGAAGCCGATGGATAGGTAACATTAACGACATGGGGATATATTAGTGCACAAACAGCATTTTTAATGGATTGAGGAGTTCCGTAAGAAAACCGATGTATTAAATCCCCCATATTGTTTACACAACAATATGGGGGATTTAACCCCACTTTCAGTCCCCTCATGGTCGGAAAGGCCATCAAAGAGCTTCTCTCGAACCAATGGCACGAAATGAGTCTTTTTCAAACTTGAATTAAAAACATTTCGTCCAGAGGAGTGTAAATATCATAATTTTGCTGGACTTGAAGAGATTGGAGTTGATGAAAATCGAGAATTTTTTTTTACTGCCTGTGAAGATAGCGTTTACACTTTAGTGAATTGATATCGAAATTTTCACTACAAAGCCTGAAAGTGAAATGGAGGCGAGGGGAAAGAAAGAGAGAGTTATTGTTTTAGACTGATGTCGAGTCCACAGCGCCTCTGAGTGCTGGCCACAGAAGCAGTTTCGAACCATGAGGTAGAGAGCTCATACCATGTGCTCACTTCTACATACCATGTGACCTCTCCCACATATATATATTATATAGTCATTGTGTGAGAAAAAGATGTTTATAAGGAAGGCGACGGACACCTAAGATGCCTCAAAAGCCTCATTAGAGGCTTGTTGTTGAGGTGATTAAGACAGTTGGGAAGAGAAATGTAGATTCAGCCCCCCTCCCCCCCCCCCCACGCACACCTGTTGACTGACAGTTGAGAAGCGGGACCCAAGAGCCTAAGCTCAAGTCCCGCATGCTTAACTGAGTGTACACGCCTCTGTTTCTTTCATCCTAATGCGCCTGTTCATCTAGCAGTAAATAGGTACCTGGGAGTTAAACAGCTGCCACGGGCTGCTTCCTCTGTGTGTGTGTGTGTGTGTGTGTGTGTGTACTCACCTACTTGCGTCTGCAGGATCGAACATTGACTCTTGGATCCCGAATGTGGATGTGTGTGTGTGTGTGTTAGAAAGAGATATAATTAGAGAACAAAAAATAGAGGGAAAATAGCTTGGTTAGAAAGGCGGAGTCCAAGAGCTAATAGCTCGATCCTGCAAGCACAAATAGGCACTAACACACAGGCGCGTCCTCTCTGGCATTACCGGTCACTTGGATGCAGATGGCCAGACATCACAGCCAAGTTTACTGATGGAGTCGACACAAGTTTTGCTGTGTGTTACAACTTCTTCACAACGCTGACGCTTAAGTTGGTCTCTGTTCTCCTGAAGGTTGTGAAGTGTTTGGGCTTTGTTTAACCTGTGAAGCTGAGGACCGCTGGGAACAGCTGAGGACCGCTGGCGACAGCTGAGGACCGCTGGGAACAGCTGAGGACCGCTGGCGACAGCTGAGGACCGCTGGGAACAGCTGAGGACCGCTGGCGACAGCTGAGGACCGCTGGGAACAGCTGAGGACCGCTGGCGACAGCTGAGGACCGCTGGGAACAGCTGAGGACCGCTGGCGACAGCTGAGGACCGCTGGCGACAGCTGAGGACCGCTGGCGACAGCTGAGGACCGCTGGCGACAGCTGAGGACCGCTGGGAACAGCTGAGGACCGCTGGCGACAGCTGAGGACCGCTGGCGACAGCTGAGGACCGCTGGCGACAGCTGAGGACCGCTGGCGACAGCTGAGGACCGCTGGCGACAGCTGAGGACCGCTGGCGACAGCTGAGGACCGCTGGGAACAGCTGAGGACCGCTGGGAACAGCTGAGGACCGCTGGGAACAGCTGAGGACCGCTGGGAACAGCTGAGGACCGCTGGGAACAGCTGAGGACCGCTGGCGACAGCTGAGGACCGCTGGGAACAGCTGAGGACCGCTGGCGACAGCTGAGGACCGCTGGGAACAGCTGAGGACCGCTGGCGACAGCTGAGGACCGCTGGCGACAGCTGAGGACCGCTGGCGACAGCTGAGGACCGCTGGGAACAGCTGAGGACCGCTGGCGACAGCTGAGGACCGCTGGGAACAGCTGAGGACCGCTGGCGACAGCTGAGGACCGCTGGCGACAGCTGAGGACCGCTGGCGACAGCTGAGGACCGCTGGGAACAGCTGAGGACCGCTGGCGACAGCTGAGGACCGCTGGCGACAGCTGAGGACCGCTGGCGACAGCTGAGGACCGCTGGCGACAGCCGAGGACCGCTGGCGACACCACCATGATCTCTGCCTCTCTCTCGTGGTTGTTCATCTACTCAAAGACCAGGCACCAAGCCGGCATGTTCGAGGAAATCAGAGTCAATCAAATGCGTGAAGCCGCATGAATAAACAGTGTTTTGGGTCACGCATTAAACCCAGCGTGAAGCTGTACTCTATGCGCACTGTGTGAGTTGCGAGACCTCTATGTGAGAAATTATAGAGCATGGTGCTCTATAAACAGGTTAGTGTGACGCATGAAGCTCTATAAACAGGTTAATGTGACGCATGGAGCTCTCTAAACAGGTTAGTGTGACGCATGAAGCTCTAAACAGGTTAATGTGACGCATGAAGCTCTATAAACAGGTCTGTGTGACGCATGGAGCTCTATAAACAGGTCTGTGTGACGCATGGAGCTCTATAAACAGGTCTGTGTGACGCATGGAGCTCTATAAACAGGTCAATATGACGCATGGAGCTCTATAAACAGGTCAATATGACGCATGGAGCTCTATAAACAGGTCAATATGCCGCATGGAGCTCTATAAACAGGTTAATGTGACGCATAAACTCTATAAATAGGTCAGTGCGACGCAGGAAGCGCACTAAAGAGCCATGTTGCATCGCGTCTAATCGCCTCGTTGCAAGGCAGAGTTTTTCACCCTGATGCATCTGTTCACCTAGCAGTAAATAGATACCTTAGAGTTAAACAGCTGCTACGGGCTGCTTCCTGGGGGGGGGGGGGGTGTAAAAAAAAAGGAGGCATGATCGAGGACCGGGCCGCGGGGACGCTAAACCCCGAAATCATCTCAAGATAACCTCAAAATAGATCACAAATTATTGCAGTAGTTTTGCAAATAATCGATGTTATCTATTTAGCATTTTTTCACCTTTTCAAATCATTTTGAATAATGATTAATTAGTGATTAAATGTTGCAATTGATCACGCTCCCTGATCATCTGCCTTTGACATGCAACAGCATTCAATTGAGCATTAAGTGTGACAGTTAAAACTACCAACATTCATATTTGTAATCATATTTTGGTTCAAGAGGTCAGTGCAATTCACTCAAAATTGCAATTCATATGAAGAGGGTGTTTTGCCATTTCCTGCTTTATTGATATCGGTTCTAGTTGATATCACACGCTGGTTGATAGAGGCAGGAATAGGTTGTTGATAGATACCTGGTTGATTCCTGGTTAATGGGGTTCTGGGAGTTGTTCTACTCCCCAAGCCCGGCCCGAGGCCAGGTTGATACCTGGTTGATCCACCAGGCTGTTGCTTGGAGCGGCCCGCAGGCCCACATATACCTGCTTGATGGGGTTCTGGGAGTTCTTCTACTCCCCAAGCCCGGCCCGAGGCCAGGTTGATACCTGGTTGATCCACCAGGCTGTTGCTTGGAGCGGCCCGCAGGCCCACATATACCTGCTTGATGGGGTTCTGGGAGTTGTTCTACTGCCCAAGCCCGGCCCGAGGCCAGGCTTGACTTGTGAGAGTTTGGTCCACCAGGATGTTGCTTGGAGCAGCCCGCAGGCCCACATATACCTGCTTGATGGGGTTCTGGGAGTTCTTCTTCTGCCCAAGCCCGGCCCGAGGCCAGGCTTGACTTGTGAGAGTTTGGTCCACCAGGCTGTTGCTTGGAGCGGCCCGCAGGCCCACATATACCTGCTTGATGGGGTTCTGGGAGTTGTTCTACTGCCCAAGCCCGGCCCGAGGCCAGGCTTGACTTGTTAGAGTTTGGTCCACCAGGCTGTTGCTTGGAGCGGCCCGCAGGCCCACATATACCTGCTTGATGGGGTTCTGGGAGTTCTTCTTCTGCCCAAGCCCGGCCCGAGGCCAGGCTTGACTTGTGAGAGTTTGGCCCACCAGGCTGTTGCTTGGAGCGGCCCGCAGGCCCACATATACCTGCTTGATGGGGTTCTGGGAGTTCTTCTACTCCCCAAGCCCGGCCCGAGGCCAGGCTTGATACCTGGTTGGTCCACCAGGCTGTTGCTTGGAACGGCAACTATAAGCAATAGATATAGTTGCTTATAGATCTTGTTGCAATATTTGCACTGGAAGCCTAAATCTTCATTCGTGGCGCAGTGGTGTAGCCTCGTCCCGTTTGTGCTTTGCTCTGGCTTCGAGCCCTGATCAGGGAGGATTGACTAGGCACCAATACCATGTTCGTCCATGTTCGCTAATCGGTAATTTGGGACATTTTTCTTCACCAATTGGCTAATTTTGTTCCTGGAATGACTAGAAACAAGGGGCTAGATTCACGAAGAAGTTACGCAAGCACTTACGAACCTGGGGCCAGATTCACGAAGCAGTTACGCAAGCATTTACGAACCTGTCCATCTTTTCTCAATCTTTGGCGGCTTTGTTTACAATTATTAAACAGTTAATGAGCTCCGAAGCACCAGGAGGCTGTTTATAACAATAACAACAGTTGATTGGCAAGTTTTCATGCTTGTAAACTGTTTAATAAATGTAACCAAAGCTGTCAAAGACTGAGGAAAGATGTACACGTTCGTAAGTGCTTGCGTAACTGCTTCGTGAATCTGGCCCCAGGTTCGTAAGTGCTTGCGTAACTGCTTCGTGAATCTGGCCCAAGCCTTATTAAGAGCTATGCGGAGGCTATGCCTAAAGCCTGCTAACAGAATTAAGAATTTAAATGCTTCTATACTCACCTGTGTGAAGTAACTTGATGTCACTACTCCACCCACAGGTGAAGTACTCTGACGTCTATAAGAAGAGAAAAACCACCGCGACATAATTAAGATATCGCGATGTTGATCTCATCAGAGGTGATTAATCCGATGGCCTGATCATCATCTCATCAGGGGATTAATCCGATGCCTGATCATCTCATCAGGGGATTAATCCGATGCCTGATCATCTCATCAGGGGATTAATCCGATGCCTGATCATCTAGTGTTAATCTCTTACTGATAAGATGTGGGAAAAGAATTCCGCCAAAGCTGACTGTGAAATTGCAGTGAAATGGCCTTGTTATCATATTTAAATCCTGTTATCATATTTAAATCCTGTTAAACGCATCATTTAATCCTTTGTGCAGTGGCTGTTGGTACTTATCTTAATTTACTGTTTATCATTCGAATTATAGGGTGTAATAAAGTATTAAATTGTACTATCAATAATATTTGTAATTTGTATTACTTCTGATGTTACAAATATGTACAGTTGTACCGAGGGAGTCAGTGGCTAAGCGGCGCAGGGCGCAAAGCCAGGGTAGGTTGATAAGGAGAAGCTGTTACCCATGCAGCAGGTCCCCCCCTTCTCCACGGCGCCGAATATCTCCTATGGAAAGACAAACGCCAATTATAGCATTATATATGTATTATATATAACCTGAGCACGTACTAGACTTATAATGGTAAGCTTTTATTTGTAACATAATGTTAAAAATAATTATTTGTAACATAAATTTGTAATATTTGTAACAAATCGTTTTCAGTTTTTTCCAAATGTTTTTTCAATAATCATATTTATCATTTTTATTATTTATTTATTGTTAAAAAATGAAATGTTTTTTTCCAAATGGGGCGCTGAGAGAGACTAGATATTTCTTAGCCAGAAAATACAACTATGTTAACGTATTGTATGAGGCTATTTTATTGTCGAAACTTGTATAAAGTAAAAAGTTAGAAAGGGGATATATGTGTTTTCTTCCCTGCCACTTTAAAGACGGATGGGAAGAAAGTAACTCCTGATGAAAAATATAATCCTATCAATTTGTAATTTTTTTTCTGGCCCCATCCTGTCTCCCTTGTCACTTAGCTTCTCTCTCGTGTCTCTCTCTCTGTCTGTCTGTCTGTCTCTCTGTCTCTGTCTGTCTCTGTCTCTGTCTGTCTCTCTGTCTCTGTCTGTCTCTCTGTCTCTGTCTCTGTCTCTCTGTCTCTGTCTCTGTCTCTGTCTCTGTCTGTCTCTGTCTCTCTGTCTCTGTCTGTCTCTGTCTGTCTCTGTCTGTCTCTGTCTGTCTGTGTCTGTCTGTGTCTGTCTGTGTCTGTCTGTGTCTGTCTGTGTCTGTCTGTGTCTGTCTGTGTCTGTCTGTGTCTGTCTGTGTGTCTGTCTGTCTGTCTGTCTGTCTGTCTGTCTGTGTCTGTCTGTGTCTGTCTGTGTCTGTCTGTGTCTGTCTGTGTCTGTCTGTGTCTGTCTGTCTGTGTCTGTCTGTGTCTGTCTGTGTCTGTCTGTCTGTGTCTGTCTGTCTGTGTCTGTCTGTCTGTGTCTGTCTGTCTGTGTCTGTCTGTCTGTGTCTGTCTGTCTGTGTCTGTCTGTCTCTCTCTCTCTCTCTCTCTCATCTCTCATCTCGTCTCTATCTCGTCTCTCATCTCTCATCTCGTCTCGATCTCGTCTCTCATCTCTCATCTCGTCTCGATCTCGTCTCTCATCTCGTCTCTCATCTCGTCTCTCTCTCTCTCTCTCTCTCTCTCCCTCCCTCTATCTCTCTCTCTACCATTAACTCAGTCACTCCCTGCCCTTTGAAATTGACATTAAGGAACACGTCACATACGTGTTGGTACACAGCCCGGTACCGCCTTTGACCTGAGAAAACAGTTTCTCGTAACAAGAGAAAGCATGTGAGGGGAAAATGGTGAGGAAGGAGGAGGAGAAGAGGGAAGGAGGAAGGAGGAGGAGAAGAGGGAAGGAGGAAGGAAGAGAAGAGGGAAGGAGGAAGAAAGGAACTAGACTTGACTGAATAATTCCCTGATATATAGTCTATAGCGGAGCCTTACTGATATATGGCCCATTTTCCTTTCAGCCGATATACTAATGTTAGCCAGATATATCCGGTATATCCTGAGAGAGAGATGTTATATGGTTCTTTGCAATGATCCGAAAGTTATAATGAGTTTACGTAATGGAAAGGTCTAATTAGCAATCTGCACATGTGGAGGTGTCAGAGCATCTGTTTCACAGTTGCTATACGGAGGTTTGTCAGCCCGCGGGCGTGCAGGTGTGGTCATTAGTCACAGGTGTGGAATTGATGCAGGTTTGTGGAAAAACAGCACTGTCGCGAGTCTGTCACGCCTTGTGCATCCCGTTCTCACACTTGCTTAGTCAATATTGGCTTATTTAATAAGTGCATATGTGACATACTAATTGATTGTGAATATTTTAGTTTACCTTGAAAAGCTTCATAGAAAACACCGACCTCACCTAACCTTCTTAGTATGTTAAGATAAGCATCTTATTGCTTCTTATTTACAATTATTACTTAACCTATCAACGGTATAGGTTAAGTAATCCTATAGTCACATATGCACTTATTAAATAAGCCAATATTGACCGTAAGCAAGTGCGAGAACGGGTTCCCTTGTGTATGGGCGTTCTGTTGTTCTATTGTTCTGTTTCATTGTTCTGTTGTTCCATTGTTCTGTTCCATTGTTCTGTTGTTCCATTGTTCTGTTCCATTGTTCTGTTCCATTGTTCTGTTGTGTCCTGCCACATTTCGTGCCTTTGGGAGCATGAACATCTAAATGTTCAACTACCTTTGCTTGTACAGCGAATATCAGCTCTTGAGCTCCAACTTTCTGTCGTCTGGAACGTGTTTTGACTTCAGATCCTCTCGCTATTTGTACACAAGAAATTGTGTGTGGTGCGAAGTTCAGTTTCTTCGTGTTTATCTTATTCAATGTGTTGACCAGTCGTTCCTTGAAGATGTTGCTTTGTTCCTCTTTGCTTCCTTATGCTTAATCCGGGATTTTTAGTTTGTATCCATGCTTTCTCTTCCTTTCTTTCACCATTCCTTTCCCTCGTTCCATCCCTGATCTTAATCCTGATCCCATTCCAGTGGTTTATTGTCGTAATTGCCCCTGACAATTCCCTTCCCTTTGTAGGTGCTAAATATTTCGTTTATGTACAATTCGGCAGTGCCTCGAAGAATCTAATATGTCGTGATCATGTCTCTTCAGGTTCCTTTCTTTTTCCTAGTGAACTGAGACCCATCTCCGGCAGTTATTCATTTTACAATGACCCAGTCTTGGGGCTTTATTTTAAGTTTTATTTATTTAATTTTATTTATTTATTTATATAAGTTTATTTTAAGTTTATTTAAGTTTTATTTGTTTTTTTCTTTAAAAAGAGTTGATTCCATATATTCGAAGCAATTTCTTGAGCTTGTCTCAGACGGGTGGAAATGTTTGCTTGTTCAAACGGTCACCTTTCCAAGCGTGATCCACTACCACAGTTCCGAGATGTATTAATCTTGCTCAAGACAATCGACTTGAGAATGGTCCAGGACGGACCGAAACGTCGTCGTCCCTTCACCTTCTAGTGTGTGGTCTGGTCAACATCAGCCACGTTATTGTGACTCATCGCCTGCATTAATCTAGCCAATCAATCCAAAGCTTTTGTGATTATTAAACTATTCGTGTTTTTATCTGAGGTTTCGCCCGTGGGTGGTATTGCGCTCCATGACCTTCATATGTTGGATCTGGTAATGTTTACTGCAATGGTATTTGTGAAGTGAGAGAGCTTAAACAAGATGAGGACTGGGGTGGAATTCTGTTTTGGTCTGCAAGCGTGATTGCTTCATGGTCACAGAGAGAGAGGGAGAGGGAGGGGGGGGGGGGGGAGGTGAGAGAGGGAGAATGGGGGGGAGGTAGTGGGGGGGGGGGGCGGTTGAGTGGGAGAGGATGGATGGAAATTGCCGGTTTTCTTGGTAAATGTGTCCATTACAAGAGTGCTTCACCTCTGAAGAGAACTGCAGAGTGTTTTGCTGTGCAGCTCTCCGTTCTCCTGGATTATTTATGTTGAAAACACACACACACACACACGCACGCACGCACGCACGCACGCACGCACACACACACACACACACACACAGTGTCAGAGTAGTTAACAAATGGAATGCATTAGGCAGTGATGTGGTGGAGGCTGACTCCATACACAGTTTCAAGTGTAGATATGATAGAGCCCAATAGGCTCAGGAACCTGTACACCTGTTGATTGACGGTTGAAAGGCGGGACCAAAGAGCCAGAGCTCAACCCCCCCGCTAGCACAATTAGGTGACTACAATTAGGTGAGTACACACCCATCTTACACTCTTGCCTTACTGGCTTAATAGAATTCTACGATCAGGTGACAAAGATTAAGCAAGAGAGGGCTGGGCGGACTGCATTTTTTTGGACAGTCGAAAAGCCTTTGACACAGTACCCCATAAAAGGCTGATGCATAAGGTGGAGAAACAGGCAGGAGTAACTGGTAGGGCGCTCCAGTGGATAAAGGAGTACCTAAGCAATAGGAAGCAGAGAGTTACAGTGAGGGGTGAGACCAAGTCGCTTGTGACCTTTCATAATCGGGCCAAGAAAATGGTCCAGGACGGACCGAAACGTCGTCGTCCCTTCACTTCCTAGTGTGTGGTCTGGTCAACAAATAGCCGAGGCTTAACCCCTTCAAGCAAAATTAAGCAAGCACAACTAGATGAATACACAAGGGGGGCGGGGTGTCTCACGGCTGAGCGACCATCGTCCAGGAGTCGAGCAGTAAATGGGTAGAGTTTCTTGCACCCGATGACCCTATTTACATAACAGTAAATAGGTACCTGGGAGCTAGACAAGGCTAAATCCTGGTGATATTTGAATAAAATAAAAGTGTGAATCAAAATCAAATAAATCTACTTCTAGATCGTTCTTTGGGAGCCGGTCGGCCGAGCGGACAGCACGCTGGACTTGTGATCCTGTGGTCCTGGGTTCGATCCCAGGCGCCGGCGAGAAACAATGGGCAGAGTTTCTTTCACCCTATGCCCCTGTTGCCTAGCAGTAAAATAGATACCTGGGTGTTAGTCAGCTGTTACGGACTGCTTCCTGGGGGTGGAGGCCTGGTTGAGGACCGGGCCGTGGGGACACTAAAGCCCCAAAATCATCTCAAGATAACCTCAAGATATGGAGATATGACACTTATTTAAGAGCATAGGGAAATAAACGCTAAACTTAGTAACAATAGAGCTAAAAATGCTCTTGGGAATTTTAATCCGGTAATTTGGCAAGAATTTAGTCATATCTTTGAATCGATATGAGAAAAATATATTGAGGATCTCTTGATATATATTGAATTGTCATTTTAATTTAGTTTCAAAATCCAGAATCTGTCTTTTTCCCTCATTGTGTATTTTTCTGTTGGTTTCAACTACTCTTTTCCTCACTCTCATTACCTTGCATTGAGTTGGATTAGAGTCGAGCAGCCACATTTCAGAACATTTTGTCGTGTGTGTGTGTGGCGGGGGGGGAGGGGGGGTGTTGCACAAGTCTTCGTTGAATTGTGGCGAAATTTGTTAACTTTCAGCCAAAAACTTTGTGTGGTAGGACGCTGTTGCAGGGTCCTGTATTGCTCCTTCATCACTCAGAGTTGCAACTAAGTTTGCAACTAGAAATTTGGTGCTTATTGCTTTGTCTGTGTGTATATATATATATATATATATATATATATATATATATATATATATATAATATTATATATATATGTCGTACCTAGTAGCCAGAACGCACTTCTCAGCCTACTATGCATGGCCCAATTTGCCTAATAAGCCAAGTTTTCCTGAATTAATATATTTTCTCTAATTTTTTTCTTACGAAATGATAAAGCTACCCATTTCATTATGTATGAGGTCAATTTTTTTTATTGGAGTTAAAATTAACGTCGATATATGACCGAACCTAACCAACCCTACCTAACCTAACCAACCCTACCTAACCTGACCGAACGCTTTATTCATAAATTGTACATTTATAATTCATGTAGCCTTAAAAACTATTTAAATACATTATTAAGTTTAACAAAGACCTTTAAATATCACGTACTTATAATTATGTTTTTTAAGATAAATATAGCAAGGCCAATTATCACTCGATGCTGAATATATAATCGAATGATAGTAATTTACATACAAATAATAAAAGTCGATAATTTTATTCATAAAATCTATATATAGGAACTTGCTGAAGATATATATTTGTAGATATAAAGCATTACATGTTATAAAAGATGAGACTCAACAAATGATTCGCTATAAATTCATCTAATAATGACTATTTGATGAATATTTTGGGGATTAGGAAAGAATGAGAATCAATAAAGTATTCACTATTAAATACGAGACTTGAAAAGTAAATCAAATTTTAATTTCTAGACATTAGTAATGCCTCTGATCTCTACAGTGTCAACAGATTCACTTTTAAAACACCGATCATGTAAAAGGGATCTGATTTTAATTGCATTTAAATTGCTGATTAACAAGATATAGCTTTGTGAAGGAAGTTTCTAGCCTGTACCCAGTGTCCAGCTAAGTCGTATTGTTCCATTCCCTGCCAATTTGAGATGTATTTCCTTTAAATTAGTTGGTTTGTAGCGAAGTTACTTAGCTACCTATGTGCTTTAATATACTGTACCTACAATTTTCTCTCATCTTCTTTTTTTCATTCCATGTAACTGTTATTTTTTTTGTCTATAAATTTTGCAAGTATTTACCTACTTAAAATTTTCTTAGATTAAGGACCTACCCTAAACGCTGCGCGTACTAGTGGCTTTACAAGACTGTAATTCCCATGTTATGTGTCCTCACATTCCCAATGTACCTTCTTGTATATGCATAAATAAATAAATAAAGTTCAAATTAACAGTGAGTAGCGAATACCAGAAAAAATTGGTTATAAATGTATGCTTAATACCAAAGGATACCTGATCAACCAGGCTGTGACTCATACGTCAGGCTGCGAGCAGCCGCGTCCAACAGCCTGGTTGATCAGTCCAGCAACCAGGAGGCCTGGTCGACGACCGGGCCGCGGGGACGCTAAGCCCCGGAAGCACCTCAAGGTAACCTCAAGGTTAATGGGTGATTTGGTTCTGCATTAACTTGAAAATTAAAAAAATACAAAAATCAATTATTAACCTGCAACTAGTTGTGAAAAAAGGGATTTTATTTGTATTTATGCAAACATGATTTACCTGTGAAATGTGCTGGTTGTAGGGGCTGGAAAAATCCTCATGTCGTGTCATTTTTTACGACTTATAACGACATCGCTACGCGACACACAGGATGAAAAACATTCATTGATTTCAAGACATGAAAAGGTTACCCTTCTACCCAATTACTGGAAAATTGGTATTGATATTTTCGATAAAAGCAAAAAGGATCTAATAGATTTTTTGCTTTTAAAAACAGAAAGGAAAATCTGTTTTAATTATGTGTTGGCGTGTATGGAAGGCTTAGAGAGAGAGATGAAAGGGAGAGGTCTTTTCTTTATTTCTAAAATGGGTCAAAATTTTATTTATTGTTTATAAAGAAAGGGGTAAGAGGGCTATAGTTTCATGGTATGGAATTCCAATCACTCATGTCATGTGTGTTTTATTTTCTTGAATGTTAGAAAACATTGATATTATTGATTTGATTAAAAGACACATCCATGTGTGTACGTACCTAGTTGTGCTTGCGGGGGTTGAGCTCTGGCTCTTTGGTCCCGCCTCTCAACAGTCAATCAACTAATGTACAGGTTCCTGAGCCTATTGGGCTCTGTCATATCCGCATTTGAGACTGTGTATGGAATCAGCCTCCACCACATCACTGCCTAATGCATTCCACTTGTCTACTATGACTGGAAAAATTCTTTTTAATGTGTGTATGGCTCATTTGGGCACTCAATTTCCACCTGTCCCCCCAAGAGCGTGTGCCCCTTATGTATGTGTGTGTGTATGTATATATTCAACATGCCAAGCGCACATATAGTTGCTATTTAGTACCAATAGCTATGTAGTCACAAGTCAAACGTATATAGAATCATGAAAATATTCATAGAAAAACTTATTTTAAAACAGTATGAAATACTTGTTAAGGATATTAAGTGTTAGAGAATATATTAACGCGTCGAAAACACTTCAAAATTAATTAATTCGAGGAAGGGAAGCCATGCTTGACAAACCTTAGAGAGTTCAATGAGAGAATAAGCCAACGAGATTAGACATACTGTAAGATGGTATCACCAGTTCCATCCTTACTGTCGAGCAATTAGGGTCTTCTTATTCTACAATTAATACCAAGTGTTGTTAATGAATTAGTGATATCTTCTGTTGACCTAGGGCCAGATTCACGAAGTATTTACGCAAGCACTTACGAACCTGTCCATCTTTTCTCAATCTTTGGCGGCTTTGTTTACAATTATTAAACAGTTAATGAGCTCCGAAGCACCAGGAGGCTGTTTATAACAATAACAACAGTTGATTGGCAAGTTTTCATGCTTGTAAACTGTTTAATAAATGTAACCAAAGCCGTCAAAGATTCAGGAAAGATGTACACGTTCGTAAGTGCTTTCGTGAATCTGGCCCCAGGTTATCAGTGATTTAATGCTGTAATTGGTGTATAATACTGCATCCTGAGGTCTTTAGAGCTGCCAGCATGCATAGAGAAGTCTTTACTAGATCCGACAGTTATTATAATCAGTTATAATCACAACTTTTCATGTGTTGTAACCTGGGTAAGTGTTGTAGTGTTTGATCTTTCTGATTGTCGTATCAACACACACTAATGTGGATCTAACTATGTTATCACCTACAAAATAGGTTCCTACGCCGGGCCTGAAACTCTGCGCCTGAAGACCAAACGAGGTACAGACTATCTTGAGGGTAATCTTGAGGGTAATCTTGAGGGTAATCTTGAGGGTAATCTTGAGGGTAATCTTGAGGGTAATCTTGAGGGTAATCTTGAGGGTAATCTTGAGGGTAATCTTGAGGGTAATCTTGAGGGTAATCTTGAGGGTAATCTTGAGGGTAATCTTGAGGGTAATCTTGAGGGTAATCTTGAGGGTAATCTTGAGGGTAATCTTGAGGGTAATCTTGAGGGTTATCTTGAGGGTTATCTTGAGGGTAATCTTGAGGGTTATCTTGAGGGTTATCTTGAGGGTAATCTTGAGGGTAATCTTGAGGGTTATCTTGAGGGTTATCTTGAGGGTTATCTTGAGGGTTATCTTGAGGGTTATCTTGAGGGTTATCTTGAGGGTTATCTTGAGGGTTATCTTGAGGGTTATCTTGAGGGGTTATCTTGAGGGGTTATCTTGAGGGGTTATCTTGAGGGGTTATCTTGAGGGGTTATCTTGAGGGGTTATCTTGAGGGGTTATCTTGAGGGGTTATCTTGAGGGGTTATCTTGAGGGGTTATCTTGAGGGGTTATCTTGAGGGGTTATCTTGAGGGGTTATCTTGAGGGGTTATCTTGAGGGGTTATCTTGAGGGGTTATCTTGAGGGGTTATCTTGAGGATTTCGGGGCTTAGCGTCCCTGCGGCCCGGTCCTCGACCAGGCCTCCTTTTTGTAACACCCCCCCAGGAAGCAGCCCGTAGCAGCTGTCTAACTCCCAGGTACCTATTTACTGCTAGGTGAAAGAAACTCTGCCCATTTGTTTCCGCCTCCACCGAGGATCGAACCCGGAATCTCAGGACTACGAACCCCGAGCGCTGTCCACTCAGCCGTCAGGCCCCTTAATACCCTTGCGTATACTGATGCGTTGCTACTGCCTTCATTCTTGCAACCAGCAACGCGATAGTTACGATATATGAAGCTCTTGCAAGATTCCTTACTGGAGAAGAACTAACTGCAAATATGACCCTAACTTTAATATATTTTTCTTGGTTAACGAACCTACCACGAAAGGTCGTGTGGTGCGCCTGACAGCTGAGTAGACAGCGCTTCGGATTCGTCGTCCTTAGGTTCCGGTTCGATCCCCGGTGGAGGTGGAAACAAATGGGCAGAATTTCTTTCACCCTGATTGCCCCTGTTCACCTAGCTGTAAATAGGTACCTGGGAGTTAGACAGCTGCTACGGGCTGCTTCCTGGGGTGTGTAACAAAAAGGAGGCATGATCGAGGACAGGGCCGCGAGGACGCTAATCCCCGAAATCATCTCAAGATAACCTCAAGATAACCTCAAGATCACCACCCACAAGCTTTAAATACAAATAAATGTTCATATCTTGAATTATTGATGATTTTCTTTCTTGAAATTTAGTTTTTCCAAAATCTTCTAAACATTCTGTCACTGGATTGGGGGAGGACTTAGCTGGAATTTTAAAGTTTTTCTTGCCTGAAGACTGGTAATACCAGAGTATTAAACTCCTGTTTAATACTCTGATGAAACTATTATGAAAAAGCGAGGGGGGAAAATATTGCAATATTCTCTTGGAAAATGTCTCGGGATTTTTGTACGTCTTATTTTTTTTTAAAGGGGGACCAGGGGGGAAAATTTTGTAAAAAGGAAATGAAGCTTGGGTATATATTTAAAATTTTTGTTTTCTCTGTCTCTCTCTCTCTGTCTCTGTCTCTCTCTCTCTCTCTCTCTCTGTCTCTCTCTCTCTCTGTCTCTCTCTCTCTCTGTCTCTCTCTCTCTGTCTCTCTCTCTCTCTCTCTGTCTCTCTCTCTCTCTCTGTCTCTCTCTCTCTCTCTCTGTCTCTCTCTCTCTCTCTGTCTCTCTCTCTCTCTCTGTCTCTCTCTCTCTCTCTGTCTCTCTCTCTCTCTCTGTCTCTCTCTCTCTGTCTGTCTCTCTCTCTCTCTGTCTGTCTCTCTCTCTCTCTGTCTGTCTCTCTCTCTCTCTGTCTCTCTCTCTCTCTCTCTCTCTCTCTCTCTCTGTCTCTCTCTCTCTCTCTCTGTCTCTCTCTCTCTCTGTCTCTCTCTCTCTCTGTCTCTCTCTCTCTGTCTCTCTCTCTCTCTGTCTCTCTCTCTCTCTCTCTGTCTCTCTCTCTCTCTGTCTCTCTCTCTCTCTGTCTCTCTCTCTCTCTCATTGTTCAGCGTGAACTTTCGTGATTGTATCCTAGCAATGTTATTTGTTCATAATAACAAATATAGGGCAAATAGAAGAATTTCAGGTTTCTGATGAGCTGATGAGTTGCAACATTGAGAGGAAGTGTTGCAGCATTCATCTTGCTGTTATATTTAGGAACGCCTCGCCTCGCAGCATAGACACGATGTCCTGTTTTCTAGCCTTGGTTCTTAGGTTAGGTTAGGTTAGGGTTCCGGCAATTTTGTACATTTTAGTGACTTTGTTAAGTTGGAGAGGACGGGCTGCCCTGTTTTAAGATGTTTATTTCTTAAACTCGCCTTTTTCATACCTCGTAATGCTTTTATAAACATTAGTAAATCAAATCGTAAAGTGTATTAATGTTTTTGGAATTTTTCTTGGTTGTGGGTCGGTTAAAACAAGAAAAATATAAATGCTCAACAATTCAATCTTTTAGGCAATTTAATTTTTTGTTCCTGGAAACCCTCAAACTCTCCTAGTTTAAAAAAACAATTTAATGAACTGAGGCATTTTTAACATGGTTAATCGGGTGAGTTTTTTTTTCTTTTAATTCACACATTAACTACGCTTTCCTGAAAAGTTTGTGAAATTTGTAATCAGATTGTAGATTTGTTTCTGCTGGGCTGGATAACGTAGCTAAAATGTAAACATTGGATATTGGAATCGAAGTTGGGGATGATTGTGGTGGTGGTGGTGGTGGTTGTGGTGGTAGTAATCAACATGCAACAAAGTCTAAGGTATGCAACATGCCAACTAGAACTATCCTATTAGAACAACCATAAGCCTATCAATCTAATTGCATATTATTTTTTTTGCATTCCTTGTTGCAAAAGAACAATTTGGAAAGTAATTTGCAAGGTCACCTTGCCTAGTTGAGCTTACAAATTAATTATCAGCCGAATTTCACATTCTAGCCTAGCAACAAAATTATTTTTCAAACCAACAATACTCTAAGAATTTATATTGGAACTCGCAAAAAAATTGCAGTGTAAAGAAATCAACATTGCTAGCCTTGCAAGATGTATATAAATTAGTACTTAATCTTGGCTTATCCTTGCAATTAAAGGAACTTTTTAAATTTAGTGAGAACTATAGCCTCATAGCCGGAACCTAAGAGTGGTACATTACTTATATGTAGTCATTTAAGATATGTTTTCTAAATATTTGCTGCTAGCAAGTTATATATAAATTCTCGCTTTGGGATTCATAGTTTTGCACAGTCAGTAAATCTTTTTTTCCAACATGCACAAGTGGTTTTTGCTTTCAATTGCAGGTGTTGGAGCTCTGCCTGAGCACAGCATTCATGCCTTGGGTCTTGTGCGTCTCAGAGTGCAAGAAATTGCCCTCAGACTCGTGGTGGGTTCTCTCTCTCTTTCTCTGCCTAATCCCCATCCCCCCCTCTTCCTTCCTCCCTTTCTCCACCCTCTCTCTTTATTTCTCTTTATTTCTCTTTCTTTTTCTTCGTTATCTGTTCTGTGCTTAGCTCTGTGTTCAGTTCTTTTTGATTGCCATTTTTTCAGTGTTCCATGATTCACGAAAACCATCGAATTACTTATTTTTCATCTTGTCTAAATTCTTTTTCTTATCCTTCTCCTCCTTATTCCTCCTCCTCCTCCTTTTTCCTCCTCCTCCTTCCTCCTCCTCCTTCCTCCTCCTCCTTCCTCCTCCTCCTTCTTTCTTGTTCGTCCCCTTTTAATCATTTTCCCCCCTTCTCCTACCTCTTTTTTTTTATCCCATCTCCTACGTCTTCCTCTCTCGTTTCCCCTTTGTCTCTTCCACTACATTTCTTCTCTTCTACCTGGCCTCGTTGTTTCATTCTTGCCATTCTTCCTCTTCTGCAATTCTCCTCTCTTGTCTCTCGTCCTTACACTCTTATGAGAAGCACTTAAGACATGGAGCTGCTGGAATCCTGTTAAGTTGTTTGTCGTGTTCTTAAGTGTCTTTAAGTGATATTTATTAACCTGACTCACTTTATGAAGCACTTTAGATAAGTCTACCGTGAGATTGCATCTGCCAGATAGCAACATTAATTTTTTGGTGGCATATAAGTTCATCGGGGTACATCTGAATCAATCATTTGATAATTCTGAACAAATCCACAAGGGCCGTGACGTGGATTCGAACCTGCGTCCGGGAGCATCCCAGATTATTTGATAATTCTGATTGGAGGAAAGTGTCCATCGGTCGACTAGTAAATTGATTGGGTTTAAGTTTGCCAGGAAACTCTATAATTATCTAATTATCCATAAATAATTGATAAGTCACCCTTGTGATTATTTAATTATACATCTAAGTGTATTCTTTAGTGGACACAGGAAAGTGGATAATTAATGATGTAATAAATTATTTTGATTTGATTTGTTTTTGTTATAAATATATTATCGTGAAGTGGGTTCATGGGCCAACCCGTTTTCGCACTTTCATATAGTCAATATTGACTTATTAAATACGTGCATATGTGACATACTAAACATACTAGTTTACATTGAAAAGCTTCATAGAAAACACCGACCTTACCTTAGGTCAGGTGGGATTGTGCTCTGTACTCACCTAGTTGTGCTTGCGGGGGTTGAACTCTGGCTCTTTGGTCCCGTGATCAGGTCTGAGTACAGGGCATTATCTCCCTCGGTCTAGCTCTTTGGGGTGTTCAGTTGAGATATTGTGCTCTGTACTCACCTAGTTGTGCTTGCGGGGGTTGAGCTCTGGCTCTTTGGTCCCGTGATCAGGTCTGAGTACAGGGCATTATCTCCCTCGGTCTAGCTCTTTGGGGTGTTCAGTTGAGATATTGTGCTCTGTACTCACCTAGTTGTGCTTGCGGGGGTTGAACTCTGGCTCTTTGGTCCCGTGATCAGGTCTGAGTACAGGGCATTATCTCCCTCGGTCTAGCTCTTTGGGGTGTTCAATTGAGATAATTACACAACTAATTAAACATACAGCACCCGACTTGCTCCTGATCATGTTTACATGATCTATATGAGCATTTACATGAGCTATATTTACATGTTTACTATAATTATTTACATGAGCTATACAAATTCCACAGCTGGATGGCCTTCAGGAAAATATAAACTCTTGTTTATATATATATAAACTCTGTTTATATATATTTCGCAGTGAAAAAACCAAAATGTATTGGAAACTTATTAATAAAAGACCTAACGAAACAGTTGTTATACAAGAGTTTGCTTTCTGAAGTTCTCTTTCTTGAGTAAATAATGTGTTAATGTTCTCACTACATAACAGGTTTTTTAGCATAAACTGTTGGATAGGGAATTAGGATAAGATAATTCACAATGAACTAGCGAGCCAGTAGGTTGTGAAGGGGCGAGAGAGTGGTGAAAACTCATTCACATTCTCATTCATAAGCTCATCATTTTCATTCAGAAGACTCGTTCATAAGTCTGTCATTCATAAATGAATGACAAACCACGATGCTAAGGAAATACTCATACCATTGTGCAGGTGGCAGCCCTTCCTCGCATTCAAAGATCCAAGCTCGTTAATCCAGCCGCCAAACCCGCTGTGTATGAATGGAAAGCGGTTTACACACGACTCACAACTGATGACGTCCGAACACTTCCGGAACAAGTGCTGCGCTCACGTCCTCTGTTCGAACCCCAATTCTATAAATGCTTCACCCACGTACTACAAATACAAATACTCGCCAATAGAAGCTAAACACCTAACCTATGCCTAACTATACATAGAATTTGTATAATAATAATAATTATATTTATAAGAACAAACAAATTTTTAATCCATAGTATGTTTAAATTAATGATTGCGTCTGGGAAGGACGGCCGCTGCTTTAACCAGCCTAGTGTGAGGACGGGTTGGCGAATCGTGTGTAAACCATTATTCACTCATAAACACGGGGTTTGCATGAAATCACTTTTGGTCTTTGATTATAAAGACGGTCTGAGTAGGTACAACAAAACTAACCAATAGGGTATAAACTACATCAAAATAACATTGACTAACTACCTAAGTAACCTTTCACTACTACACCTTGATTTAGAGACCGTGTGGCAAAAGGTCCTATCTTGAGGTTATCTTGAGATGATTTCGGGGCTTTAGTGTCCCCGCGGCCCGGGCCTCGACCAGGCCTCCACCCCCAAGAAGCAGCCCCGTGACAGCTGACTAACACCCAAGTACCTATTTTACTGCTAGGTAACAGGGGCATAGGGTGAAAGAAACTCTGCCCATTGTTTCTCGCCGGCGCCTGGGATCGAACCCAGGACCACAGGATCACAAGTCCCGCGTGCTGTCTGCTCGGCCGACCGGATCCCCTCTAGTTGAAGCCATGCATTTCCAATTCACACAAAAGCTATCGCTGCACGATATTATGGACATGTTATCTGATTCTGTCAAAATCAATGTTTGAAAAGAAAAAAACGCAGCTGAGCCGACTTTCACATCAAGGGTCAGACTGTCCTGATTCTCTAGTGCTTCTATTGTTTTTGAAAGTATTGTGCATACTGCATACATACAGAAAGTATTGTGTATTGTGCATACTGCATACATACAGAAAGTATTGTGTATTGTGCATACTGCATACATACAGAAAGTATTGTGTATTGTGCATACTGCATACATACAGAAAGTATTGTGTATTGTGCATACTGCATACATACAGAAAGTATTGTGTATTGTGCATACTGCATACATACAGAAAGTATTGTGCATACTGCATACATACAGAAAGTATTGTGCATACTGCATACATACAGAAAGTATTGTGTATTGTGCATACCGCATACATACAGAAAGTATTGTGCATACTGTATACATACAGAAAGTATTGTGTATGGTGCATACTGCATACATACAGAAAGTATTGTGTATTGTGCATACTGCATACATACAGAAAGTATTGTGTATTGTGCATACTGCATACATACAGAAAGTATTGTGTATTGTGCATACTGCATACATACAGAAAGTATTGTGTATTGTGCATACTGCATACATACAGAAAGTATTGTGTATTGTGCATACTGCATACATACAGAAAGTATTGTGTATTGTGCATACTGCATACATACAGAAAGTATTGTGTATTGTGCATAAATCATCGCAAGAAGATACTCTCTATTAATGTGAACACAAATGCAATTAAATATCGTAACAATTAGAGAATTTGAGAGGATTATCTTCACTGAGGAATTTCCACCTTTATGTGATTTTTATAATTGTATTTACCGTCTTCCTCCTAATTCTCGATGCTTGTTCTTGTTCAAGCAAGAACATTTGATTTCAAATGTTCTTCAAGCAAGAACATTTGATCCTCCACTGGTAGTTATCATGATGCTTCTCTGATAATTTTCCTTTCACATTGATAAACATTCACTATCTTCTTGTCTCTCTTTGGCTTTCCATTCTCTCTCTCTTTGAGCCGGTCGGCCGAGCGGACAGCAAGCGGGACTTGTGATCCTGTGGTCCTGGGTTCGATCCCAGGCGCCGGCGAGAAACAATGGGCAGAGTTTCTTTAACCCTATGCCCTTGTTACCTAGCAGTAAAATAGTACCTGGGTGTTAGTCAGCTGTCACGGGCTGCTTCCTAGGGGTGGAGGCCTGGTCGAGGACCGGGCCGCGGGGACACTAAAAAGCCCCGAAATCATCTCAAGATAACCTCTCTCTCTCTCCTGTCATTTATTTCTCCTCCTGCCTGGTCCTCTTTCCCTCTTGCATTCCAACCTCTTGTAAATTTCCTAGTATTCCCTATCTTCTCCACCTATCTTCCCATCTCCCTCCACTTCATTCATCAATCACAATAATATATTGAAGGTGAAGGGAAAAATGTGTTTTCTGAATATTGGGTTACACTTTCCTCAGTTGAACTCTGAGGTCCAGCATTCATTTTTTTACCTTTTCCAGGAACGCATTTCTATATCCTTGCACGTATTCAGTTTCCAAGTGGTCTGGAGACTTGGGGGATTGAACAACATCACGCTGTTGGGTTCCCCCCTAATGTTTGACTTTCCCTTATGCTGCTCTGGTAATGGAAACCCTATGGAGTGGCCAACCCCACACTAGAGGTCTCTGGAACCCACAATAGGTACATTCAGGTAAAAACCCGAAACTAATCGAATTGTTTTGGATACAACTTTTGATGAGTTAGGTATATTTTGTGGTTCTATTTGTTCAGAGATCGTTAGGTGGGTATTTGTGAGTTATCTGGTAAATACGAGGTTTATCTTAAATAAGCAATTCGAGGTGAAATTGCAACATTGCGGTGTTTAGATTGTTTGCGGCTCCTCCCAAATGTTTGTGCTAATTGCCTGGATGACTCAATTTCCAGGGCAGACTCGCAAGCTCTGGGTTATTTAGATCTGTAATTCCACAGTAATTCCACAGTAATTCCACAGTAAAAGTGTTTCACTGGAGTAACACATCAATGTTGTGTTGTTCCCCTTACTGAAACACTAGTTTCAATAAGGGGAACTGAAGTTGTGCTTACTGAAACATTAGTTTCAGTAAGCACAACTCGGTGAGTACAGAGCACAATCCAATCTGTGCCCATGAACCCACTGTCAATCTACACCAGTTGATTGACAGTTTAGAGGCGGGACCAAAGAGCCAGAGCTCAACCCCCGCAAACACAACTAGGCGAGTACTAGTGTGTGTACAAGTGATCTACTCCTGTAACGTCAGACTTGGTGTTGCAGGAATGTTACAGCACATTTGGTCATGAAGTACAGTACTCCAGTAAAGCTGAAGTTTTGTAATGTTACGCTACAGCAAGTATTGACATTTCTGTGTAGTATACAAGACCTACAAAGTTTCAACTGCTGTAACACTAGTCGATACAGTATCCCACACTAATGTAACAGCAGACATGTCGCTACAGTATCCCCCACACTGCTGTAACACTAGTCGATACAGTATCCCACACTGCTGTAACACTAGTCGATACAGTATCCCACACTGCTGTAACAGCAGACCTGTCGCTACAGTATCCCCCAAACTGCTGTAACAGCAGACCTGTCGCTACAGTATCCCCACACTGCTGTAACAGCAGACCTGTCGCTACAGTATCCCCCACACTGCTGTAACAGCAGACCTGTCGCTATAGTATCCCCCACACTGCTGTAACAGCAGACCTGTCGCTACAGTATCCCCCACACTGCTGTAACAGCAGACCTGTCGCTATAGTATCCCCCACACTGCTGTAACCGCTGACCAAGTGTTGAAGTGAGTGGAGACCCGTCAGTCTTCCTGAATGCAATAAAGGGTTAACCAGCACCTGAAATGGCCCCTCAGGAAATTGGGTTAGGGTTTCAACTTCCACTGACGACTCTTGCTACTGTCCTACTGGTCTAAGTTTAGTCCCGCGAGTCCGGTTCGAATCCCCACTCGGGTTTTATGGTGAATGTGTGTGACGAAGTTTTACACATAAAGTTAATTGAGTCGAAGACGAATGATCTTCTTTCCTGTTAGGTCTTTGGTGTTTAACTGTTAGGTCTTTGGTGGTGTTTCTGTTAGGTCTTTGGTGGTGTTTAACTGTTAGGTCTTTGGTGGTGTTTAACTGTTAGGTCTTTGGTGGTGTTTCTGTTAGGTCTTTGGTGGTGTTCCTGTTAGGTCTTTGGTGGTGTTTAACTGTTAGGTCTTTGGTGGTGTTTAACTGTTAGGTCTTTGGTGGTGTTTAACTGTTAGGTCTTTGGTGGTGTTTCTGTTAGGTCTTTGGTGGTGTTCCTGTTAGGTCTTTGGTGGTGTTTGTTAGGTCTTTGGTGGTGTTCCTGTTAGGTCTTTGGTGGTGTTTCTGTTAGGTCTTTGGTGGTGTTCCTGTTAGGTCTTTGGTGGTGTTCCTGTTAGGTCTTTGGTGGTGTTCCTGTTAGGTCTTTGGTGGTGTTCCTGTTAGGTCTTTGGTGGTGTTCCTGTTAGATCTTTGGTGTTGTCCTGTTAGATCTTTGGTGTTGTCCTGTTAGGTCTTTGGTGTTGTCCTGTTAGATCTTAAGTGTCTTCCTGTTAGGTCTTAAGTGTCTTCTGTTAGGTCTTCCGTGTTGAACTTTTAATCTTTCGTGATGTGGTCTCTGGGGTCGTGTCCAGTGACTGGACTCACCACAGTCGTAAACCGCCTTAGTCTTGCAAACAATTGGTTTAATGACAAAAATCCTTACTAACAATTTATCAACAAATTAGAACTGTCAACACTTCAGCGCTCACAGTAGCTAATCCCAAGTCCTAAACAAATCCCAGAAACTCCCAATCATGACAAATCTTGTAAAAAAAGCACCTGAATCCACAGGAAGGAAATCACCACATCGAGAAATATATGAATCAATTCCTGTCTGAAGATTTGCATACGTCAGACAACCTTTGAGAGATGAGGAGAATGTGTTGTAGGAGTTAAGATATTAAGTTTATGGTCTGTGTAATATGTTGACCAGACCACACACTAGAAGTTGAAGGGACGACGACGTTTCGGTCCGTCCTGGACCATTCCAAGCGTGATCCACTACCACAGTTCCTTGATGTATTAATCTTGCTTAAGACAATCGACTTGAGAATGGTCCAGGACGGACCGAAACGTCGTCGTCCCTTCACCTTCTAGTGTGTGGTCTGGTCAACATACTTCAGCCACGTTATTGTGACTCCTCGCCTGCGTCTGTGTAATATGCTTATGTCTGCTTCGGGAGATTTGTTGAGATGTATCTGCTCATCCATCAGGTATTTTTTTTTTTGGTTGGTTAAACATAGTTGTGGACTCTTGTTGGACACAGGTAAATTAAGGTTGTGTATGTGTGTGTTTACTTAATATTTGGATCTGCAGAATAGAGTTTGTTTGTGTACTCACCTAGTTGTGCTTGCGGGGGTTGAGCTCTGGCTCTTTGGTCCCGCCTCTCAACCGTCAATCAACTGGTGTACAGGTTCCTGAGCCTACTGGGCTCTATCATATCTACACTTGAAACTGTGTATGGAGTCAGCCTCCACCACATCACTTCCTAATGCATTCCATTTGTCAACCACTCTGACACTAAAAAAGTTCTTTCTAATATCTCTGTGGCTCATTTGGGCACTCAGTTTCCACCTGTGTCCCCTAGTGCGTGTGCCCCTTGTGTTAAATAGCCTGTCTTTATCTACCCTATCAATTCCCTTGAGAATCTTGAATGTGGTGATCATGTCCCCCCTATGTGTATCGTGTGTGTGTTTTTACTTATAAATATTTGGATCTGCAGAATCGAGATATTAGCTCTTGGACCCCGCCTTTATAACCAATTTATTTTTCCTCTGTCTACTACATATATTTCTCTCTAACACACGTGCACACCTACCCAGGAAGCAGCCTGTGGCAGCTGTCTAACTCCCAGGTACCTATTTACTGCTAGATGAGCAGGGGCACCAAGGTGAAAGAAACTCAGCCCATTTGTTTCCGCCTCCGCCTGGAATCGAACCCAGGTCATTAGGATTACGATCCCCAAGCGCTATCCACTCAGCCGCGAGGCCCCTATACACGTTCAGTCCCGGTATACGCAGTTCCGACGCTCTGCTGCGATTGCGTATTGTTTTGTGAATAATTCGATATCGTGGCACTCAGATATCGTGGCGTTCAAAGATATCGTGTCACTCATCACCTATATATTGGCTGGAGTGCCAGATGCATTCAATTGACCAGAACACGATATCGTACCGTTTTGTGAAAGCTATTGTCAGTGGGATGGATTGTGCCTCTGGCCGGCTCCGTATATGAATGGATGTAGTACAGGCTGAATGAATGGCTGTAGTACAGGCTGGATGAATGGCTGTAGTACAGGCTGGATGAATGGCTGTAGTACAGGCTGGATGAATGGCTGTAGTACAGGCTGGATGAATGGCTGTAGTACAGGCTGAATGAATGGATGTAGTACAGGCTGGATGAATGGCTGCAGTACAGGCTGAATGAATGGATGTAGTACAGGCTGGATGAATGGCTGTAGTACAGGCTGGATGAATGGCTGTAGTACAGGCTGAATGAATGGATGTAGTACAGGCTGAATGAATGGATGTAGTACTGGCTGAATGAATGGCTGTAGTACAGGCTGGATGAATGGCTGTAGTACAGGCTGGATGAATGGCTGTAGTACAGGCTGAATGAATGGATGTAGTACAGGCTGAATGAATGGCTGTAGTACAGGCTGGATGAATGGCTGTAGTACAGGCTGGATGAATGGCTGTAGTACAGGCTGGATGAATGGCTGTAGTACAGGCTGAATGAATGGATGTAGTACAGGCTGAATGAATGGATGTAGTACAGGCTGGATGAATGGCTGCAGTACAGGCAGAATGAATGGTGGCACTGTCAGAAGTAGTGTCAATGTCTGAATGAGGTTCAGTGGTAGTGTGCATGTTAGGAAGTGCCATTAATAGTTAAACTAACAGGCAAATTGGGGCCAGTTTCCTAGTTAGTGTATCATGTAATGACCCTGTATCACTGTGAAGGGCAGTGCCATTAAGTGCCTACTGAATCGGTGACAGTGATTACAGTAATCCCCATGATATGCATTGGCACAGATTAGCTTGGTATTTAAGCTCTGTTTTTCTCTAAATGACTTAAACACAAGCTGTTTCTGTATGAGTGATTGTAGCACTGTTAGGGTGTGAATGATTGTAGCACTGTTAGGGGGTGAATGATTGTAGCTGTAGGGGTATGGATGATTGTAGCACTGTTGGGGTTTGAATGATTATAGCACTGTTAGGGTGTGAATGATTGTAGCACTGTTGGGTATGAATGATTGTAGCACTGTTAGGGTGTGAATGATTGTAGCACTGTTAGGGTGTGAATAATTGTAGCACTGTAGGGGTATGAATGATTGTAGCACTGTTAGGGTGTGATTGTAGCACTGTTAGGGAGTGAATGATTGTAGCACTGTAGGGGTGTGAATGATTGTAGCACTGTTAGGGGGTGAATGATTGTAGCACTGTTAGGGGGTGAATGATTGTAGCACTGTTAGGGGGTGAATGATTGTAGCACTGTTAGGGGGTGAATGATTGTAGCACTGTTAGGGGGTGAATGATTGTAGCACTGTTAGGGTGTGAATGATTGTAGCACTGTTAGGGTGTGAATGATTGTAGCACTGTTAGGGTATGAATGATTATAGCACTGTAGGGTATGAATGATTGTAGCACTGTTAGGGGGTGAATGATTGTAGCACTGTTAGGGGTATGAATGATTGTAGCACTGTTAGGGGGTGAATGATTGTAGCACTGTTAGGGGGTGAATGATTGTAGCACTGTTAGGGGGTGAATGATTGTAGCACTGTTAGGGGGTGAATGATTGTAGCACTGTTAGGGGGTGAATGATTGTAGCACTGTTGGGTATGAATGATTGTAGCACTGTTGGGTATGAATGATTGTAGCACTGTTGGGTATGAATGATTGTAGCACTGTTAGGGTGTGAATGATTGTAGCACTGTTAGGGTGTGAATGATTGTAGCACTGTTAGGGTGTGAATGATTGTAGCACTGTTAGGGTGTGAATGATTGTAGCACTGTAGGGCATGAATGATTGTAGCACTGTAAGGTATGAATGATTGTAGCATTGTAGGGCATGAATGATTGTAGCACTGTGTATGGGTGTGATTTCACTATGGGTATGAATGTTTCTTACACTGTAGGGTGAAAATATTAATGAAACTAATAGTGGTACGCGTGGCAGTGACATTGTGGAGTATGAATGATAATGGCACTGTAATGTATGATTAATAGTAGCACTGGAGAGTGTGAATGGCACTATATCATATAGAATGAATTGTGGTAAACGCCATTTCAGTGTTATTAATTTTTTTCCCACATTTTCGTCCAAATTATTTAAAAGTTAATTTGGCTTATTGTGCGAAAACGTAGTTGATTTTTGACGAATATTCTCACTTGGACTGGTCGGTATTGCGACGACCTTCATTCTTGGAAGGTCGTGGTTCGGCATCATTCTTTCCCTTGTTCTTATTCCTTGTTAACATTCTTAGTATCGTTTCAAAAGTGCTTCATAGCCCTACTGGTTTAATGCCTTCTGATAATTATATTTGAAATACGAAATTATTTACTGTTTTAATTGTCTTTGCCATTCAAAAACCTGTTAAGTTTCAAGTTCGTAATCATATATCTGTTCAATGGTTTATTGATTCATTATAAGTATATATAATTGTTCTTAGAGCTGCCATCATGGCTACGCTGGAATGATGGTGTCATTATTTCACAAGTTTATGGTTCGAGAGCTTTGTTCACTATCACGTCTTAAAATACTGGAAATTTCGAGACGAGGAGTGGCGCCACTAGTAAAGAAAGTCATTGTTTACGTCTTGGGGGAAAAATATTGGTTCTAGTAGAAGCGTTTGGGTTGTTAAGTTTGTTTATATTTTCTCTGCTGTTTCTCGTGCGTGTGTACTCACCTAGTTGTGTTTGCGGGGGTTGAGCTCTGGCTCTTTGGTCCCGTCTCTCAACTGTCAATCAACTGGTGTACAGATTCCTGAGCCTACTGGGCTCTATCATATCTACACTTGAAACTGTGTATGGAGTCAGCCTCCACCACATCACTGCCTAATGCATTCCATTTGTCAACCACTCTGACACTAAAAAAGTTCTTTCTAATATCTCTGTGGCTCATTTGGGCGCTCAGTTTCCACCTGTGTCCCATTGTGCGTGTGCCCCTTGTGTTAAATAGACTGTCTTTATCTACCCTATCAATTCCCTTCAGAATCTTGAATGTGGTGATCATTGTGTGTGTGTGTGTGTACTTATCTAGTTGTACTCAACTAGTTGTGCTTGAGGGGGTTGAGCTCTGACTCTTTGGTCCCGCCTCTCAACTGTCAATCAACAGCCACATGCACACGTGTTTGTGCGAGTGTGCGCGCGCATGGACGCGTGCGTGCATGCTTGTGAAAGCTAGCGTGTGTGTATCCCCTTTGTTTTTCTCTCTCCCCTTCTCCGTCCAAGTGGTTGGGCGCCATTCCATTCCCCCCGTCCCATCCCAAATCCTTATCCCTTCTCAGTGCTATATAGTCGTAATGACTTGGCGCTTTCCCCCGATAGTTCTTCTCTTCTTTCTCTCCCCTTCTCCCTTCCTCTACCCCTCCCAATCTCCCCTCTACCATTATTTTTATCTTTTTCGTCTGCTTCCCATCTTCTTTTGCCTTCCCACTCTCCCCACTCTCCCTTCCCACTCTCCCTTCCCACTCTCCCTTCCCACTCTCCCTTCCCACTCTCCCTTCCCACTCTCCCTTCCCACTCTCCCTTCGTCTCTCTTGTCTGCACCCATTCCCTCCCATCACCCCTCTCCCTTCCTCTCTCCCATATTCCTCTCCCATGTCATAGTAATTGTTCTGGCCTGAATGACGCGATATCCCAGAGAATAGATAGCCTATTTTACTTTAATTTTAATATTTTCCTATGCAGAAATAGGAAAAAACGAATTATAGCTCATTTTTTTCCCTGCTTTTTTCCCCTGCTTTTTCCTTAGGCCATAGGACTTTTTTCCCTTGCCATAACTCGTATTAACTTGAACCTTAGCTTACTGATTCGATTGGTGGCTGATTCGGGCGGATTCGGTGGCTGATTCGGGCTGAAATTCACAAATTATTTCCCTAATATCAGCCCGTTTTCTTAATGTGACCCAAAGTACAAAATTCCATATCTTAACCCATCCAGAAACGGTCCCAAGCCCCGCGCGCTTAACCTAACCCAGCGAGGCACAGAAAGTGAGGATTTTTGCGAGTAACAGCTCTCCATAGCACGCTATTTTTGGTACGGTGGTCACCATAACGTTGTGTTAATAAGAGAGGATTAGCAGCGTTCTCTTTCACACTAAGTGCTAGTTAGTCACATTCTCCAGTCCAAGCTGTTAG